>NW_011888803.1:5639256-5653837 GCF_000151845.1 Pteropus vampyrus | reverse complement strand
AGCCCGGTTCCTAGCAGGACACCAGCAACAACTGGTCCATGGCCTGGAGGCTGGGAACCCCTGGGGGTTGGTTTATAGAACATGATATATGCAAGGGCAATGAAGAGCAGTCAACAAAGATGTTCTCAATCGTAATAATTTTTTTTAAAAAAAGATTGGATTATCGGGAGGCTGAGGAAGCTGCTATAATAAAACGATAATCTCTTGCCTGGTTTCTGGCCTTGCCAGTTTTTAGATCTAGTACCAATTAAGTGAAGGAGAGACTGGTTCACCAGGAGAAGTACCCTGTAACCCCATGTCAAATGTTTATGATGACTTTAGGTCAATTTCAAAATCTTTTTCTATTTTATCTTTTATAAAATAAGGGCAATAACAGCATTTTCCTCTTGTGGATCTAATGTGGATTAGATAAAATAATATATGTAGACTTTGATAAGTTCTAAAAAATACTAGATATTTATTTTGTTGGCAGTTGTATTAAGCAATTATCTGTTTTATTTTAGAAAACAATTATAAATCTAATATTTGTCACTAATAACACACAGGAATAGTCTCTTTTAGAAAATGTCGGTTCTCTCTCATCCATAGATGGTGCAATGAAATTCAGTGACCACCTTACCAGTTGTTTCATCTCTTCCTTGGGTTCTTCTGCACAACCCATCTTTTATCTAATCTCTTTCAACTTTTGAACCGTGCTGCTTGATCTTTCAATTCTTGATCTGTAAAGAAGAATATATTTTTAATAATTCACCCTAAGAATCAGATCATGTCTATCACTCAACCTCTTTCTGATGCCACCAACATAAAGCTTCTGGGTTTCGTTTTATCATAAATATTTCAATAAATCTATAGGTAGCTTTGGAGATTTATTTTTGAAAAAAAATAAGAACATTCTTAGATGTTTAAAAAAAAATCTTTACTACTATTACATTTTAATAATGATGCCAAAGCCAATTCTTTATTTTATGAATTGCAAATATTTGCATTCTATTCAAGTACTTTTTTTTTTCAGATTTTGCTTAAATACATAATTATTTTAAAAAGCAGGCCAATATTTTTTGGAACCTTTATTTTTGAAAGTGAAAGAAACATTCAAAAGGAGTAAAAAAAGATAACTCTGTAAAACCTGTCTTTTGCAGGTTCTGAGAATAATTCCGCTTGGCAAGGGGAGAAGCAGAAGCCAAACAGAGTCTTCTGTCAGAGGCAGAGACTAATGTAATGCAGTTTTTAATTTAAATAAAGACTAATAAGGTTAAAATTACCTAACTTTATATTTGCCCCTCATGTTGCAGAGCTAACTTACTGCTACCATCTGAAGAAATGTCATACTAAGTTTAACTAAAGCTCTAGTAAGTCTTTTCACTTTAGAAATATTTACTAAGTTCAAAATACATATACAAATGAGCCACACTACTCGGCACCATCAGCTTACAGGTATGAATAAGTTTGATCCCTTCACCTAAGGAAGTTAAAATCTAACTGAGAAGATTACAAACATGCAATTAATGCTAATAAAATTAAAACTATAGTAATGGATTACTATTTGTTGGAGTCGAGAGATTTGGTTGGCATTTGAGCTGGATCTTGACAGGAACACCTTCCCTTTTACAGATGGAAATGATGCTAAAGGACAAGATAAAAATAAAGAAATGTGTGCAACTTGAGAGACACAGGACATGGAATGGAATGCTGAACAATTCAATCAGTGAGGTGTTAGTTGTAGCAATAATGGTAGGATGAACTAAACATGAATTGACTGGAGTCCTTTTCTTAGGCTATTTTCCTAAGATAATCAAAAATTTAAACTTATTTTGAAAACAGGAGTCACCATCAAATGTTTGGTGGGGTTATAGAGTAGAGGCTAGAGGAGTGATATATAAAGTGATTACACCTGGGTATACAAAAAAGTATTATTAAAGAATCTAAGCGATGGGTACTAACAGCCCTCTTTTTAGAGCAAATTGATAGAAACTGTGAATCTCCAAATTACTACCTTTTATTCTTTTTCATATCCTTATCCCCATGCATCAAGCACAACTGCTTGTCTAATATTCAATACATATTTATTGAAAGTCTTTAGTTTCAAGAAAGCTACATATAAAGACTTGCCTCCAATATTCTAGTGAATGAGGCAGCTTCTAGGTGGTTTTTTAAACAAAGAGTCGCAAAGATAACACCAAGAGGCAGAACTTAATTCTGACTAGGAGTACTGGGAAGGAGAACAATGAGTAAGACTATGTACATTTGAGCTGGACTTAATTCATTGGAAAAGGCCTAAGGCAAAATATAGACGTGAAACTAGAGCTTCTAGGAATGATCATCAATGCCTAACAGGGAGTAGCCATGAAGCTGAGGGAGGAAATTCTAAAATAGATATTCATCAACTTTCTAAAGTCATAGAAGTATCCAGTCTGTGGAGACAGATTAGGGGAGACTCAAGTTTATTCTATCACCTTTTGCATGATGAGTATGTGTATCTGTCTGGGTAATGACAGGGGATGTGTAACATATTCAAATTTTAAAATTCGTGGAGAGTATTATTAAGGGACCATTTACAAAGGTGTGGATAGGAAGTAGGAGAATCACAAAATATACTGCAATACCCTGAGTCTCATATCACTGGATGCTTTTGTCATATGTAGTCCTTGAGGAGAGAAGAGAGGTCACCTTACTAGAAATGCAGAGAGTATGCTGTGGGGAAAAGACTTTCAGTAGTTTCTACCCATGACCATGAGAGGCAGCCAGCCCTTGGCAAAGCTGCAGGCAGGAAGCGGAGTACCTCTCTCTAACCCTCTCTCTGATCTCTTACTGAAGACCTTCATTCGCTCACCTAAACAAGAAACCAGTGGGTAAGGGAGCCCTGTGATGTAGGCCACGCAGTGAGTCTCACTAGGCACAGAGCTGGGTGAGAGCGTATTTGAGGGAAAAATAGAAGCTATATTGATAGTATGCAGAATCACACCTAAATGTACTTAATAAGTTAAAGTCATTAATTGAAAATACTGAAACTATACAAAATAACACATATCTACTTGAACTATCGTGAGAAGAGATCATTCTTTTTTTATGAGATATTTTCAAACACCAACTTACTCTTGAAAATTTCTTCTGCCATATATGTGATACTTACACTTAGACAAACCTACTACAAAAATAGTATGCAAATATAGTTACAGAATGTAGTTTGTATATTACATGTGTCTTTTCTTGTCTGAAAGCCACTCAACTAGTGACTAGATTTTAGTTTTTATGTAGATTGACAGCAAATGTGCCTAAATTTGTAATACGAACTTTAAAGCCTGGTTATTTATATTTTACCTTTGCTGTCATACCTCATGGAAGATCGCATTTACCAAAATAAAACTGGAAATAAATATTTTTTTCAAATCTTGAGATAAATAATACACTTCATTTATTCAAAACATAAAATACTTGAACCATTTTTCACCACATGAGATTTCCCAAGATATATTTTATATTCATTAAGTTATAAAAATTACAGATCTAAAATCGTCTGCAAATAGAAAAAATGATCTTGAACTCTCTTATATTTGAGCTATAACTTAAGAACAGCAAAGATGATCAGATAAAAGTATCTAACCTTTATTTGGAATTTAAATTGTACTTATTTATAAATTGAATATTACAAGCCCCGGTCAAAAAAGTATAGGCCTGAAGGAGACTACACTTGACTCCTTAGAGCCACACAAACTGCATATGGGGCCTGTGGCTGGCTAAAATCAGTGTGTCTATCACTGTACAGAATTAGGAATTTTATTATAAAATATCCACACCAAAACAAAAACCAGCACTAATTTAAAACTTCATAATTTTCCCTTAAGAGCTCAAAGATCTTTGAAATATTACATGTTAAGAAAGTATAAATATAGTTAAAGAGAAATAAAAGTTAACAAAATTACTAATTTAGCCTAATGTGAAAAATCGAGAGACTGTTTTTAACTGTAGTAACATCCTATACACCATAAGCAAAGTATTAAAAGTTCAATTTCTATCTCAAAACCTCTGTTTTCATTCTCATTGTTCATAGTTGCTTTGATGTTCTCGCACTCTGACAGAAAGCATGGTTTCATTTGGGGAAAGGAATCAATTTCTCAATGTAAATTGTGATTTATACACTTCCCTTCCTCACCTATTTTGAACTGATTTGATTCTAGAAGCAGTAAGACATGTGAAAAACACTGTTTTGCTTGATTTAATAAACACTTGAAAATGGCTTGTTGGATAAGCCCTAGACCAAAAACTAGCAATCCTGAAGGAATGCATTTTCCATTTCTAGTCAATGCCCTTTTTAGTGTTCGTGGCTCTGCTCTTTAATTAAGGTACAGAGGAATTCTCTGGTCAAGAGGAAGCTAACATCTCTGCATAGGAAATCCATCTACCTTATAATAACCTATTTTCAGGAAGCACTTAATTTTGGCTCCTAAGTATGGTTATTAAAATTGCATAGCAGTGTTAAAATTGATAGAACTCTGCCTTGAGCCTTTTGCAAAGTCCCAAAGAGAGGAGTAAAATATGAAGTTGTTTATTTTTACAGTTCTATCAATGGTTCAATAAAAAAAAAAATCATACTTTTAATATATCTATAAAAAAGACACTGCATATGTTTCCCCAAAAGGTAGATACTTAATGATTCAAATAGTTTAATTAAAGAAAAAATGAAAAGAAATGTGTCAAAATACTGATCACATACTTTGTGACAGGTACTCTGTTGAATGCTTCATTACATCATACCGAATACTCAAAAGCTATGACTATGCTCATTTTAAGACGAGGAATATGAATGGAACTTATTGCAAACAGTTTCCATTTTCTTGAGTACCTTTCTGATCATCAAGATAGAGCATAGCCAGAATCTCTTAGATAACCACATGGTAATCATCCACTTACAACCCTGTTTTCTGTCTTGGCAGAAATAGATGTGCAAGCAGTTCTGAATTGCTATAGCTCTTGAATACATTTCTGTCAGTTAGGATAACTCCACATGCAGCAGAAGAGCTTCATTGGAGGAAGAAAGTTGAATGCTCACAAGATATTTGCCACATTTGGTGACCTTCTATCAGGAAATATTCTGGAAGTCAAAGGAAACCATATTAATAGTTATCGGTGATAAAACAAAACCAAGCCTTAGAAAAAGCTGAAAGGAGTCTGTACATATGCTTCTGTAGTCCGTTTTTTTTTACAGAAATCAAGCCAGGCTGGAGAGGCTCCCCGCAACCCCTCTGACTACAAATCTTGCCAGAGTTCCAGCATGTTATTATGACAAATATGGCCTAAAAGACTAACTTGGGAGTGAGATTCTAAAATGACTCTTAGGTCAGAGTATGAAATAGAATCATTATAAGCAAAGTTACCAGAAGTAAATTGTTGCAGAAATGGAATAAATACAATGCAACCAACATGACTTATTTGCATGTGCTAATAAATATGTGTTGAGCAAATACTTCTTTTTTTTTTCTTTTTCTTTTTTCACATTCTAAGGTTATTTTTTTTTTTCTGTAGAAAACTGTTGTTGGCACTGCTATGTACATGCAGGCTCTTTTTCTTCTCTGCTTTCTTCATTTTATCTTCAGAGTTGAGTAACTGTGATACAAGATGTGATGGTTAAGAGGACTCAGATCTTGGAACAGAAAGACATGAGTTTGCAACCTTGTACCACCTCATAATGGCTCTATGACTTCATAAAATTATTTCTTATTTCTAATTTTAATTTGCTTCATTCATAAAATGGAAATAAATATGTTCTGATAAAGGTTACAAATAATAGATAATTCATGTAAATTTCTTTAAAAGTTCATGAAATATAGCAAGGGCAAAATAGTGTTGGCTAAGATCATAATAATAAATATTATCATTATGTTAATTTTTTCAGAGACACACCTATCAAAAATTACTAATTAAAAATATGGGGAAATCTCCAAAATCTTTTCATTAAATAGCAACATTTTGAACCTCATTACCGGGGAGGCTTATTCATCCTGCTTCTGACTTTGACATAAAATCAGAAAATATTTCATAGTCACTAGGCATGATAAAGCCTTTCTCTAATTATCCAGAACAAACTTCTAGAAAGACTCTGGATAATCGCCATCAGGCTGACCTGGCAGTAACTCTGAATAACTACTCCAGAGGCTGGACATGACTGTGGAGCCCCAGTGGTAGTGAGCCCCTATGAGACTCAAAGGAGCCTGGCAGCAACATCCAAGGATTTTACATGAAAGAGTCAAAATCAAAGCAAATAATTTAAAAATAAAGATGCATTTTTAGTTTAAATAAAGAGAAACACTTGGAGATTTTCGAATTTCATATGTGGTCTTATATCACTGGGCCTTTATATATGTGGTTGTCTTCACCTGAAAGGCCCTATCCTCATCTGGCTATCTTTTCTGTGTTCTTCAAGACTCATTTCAAGCGTATTTTCCAGTTTATCAGGATTGGCGTGCAGAGTGGATGCCATTTGCCACCCAGATTTATAACCCGTTTTCAGGTTATTAATGAAAAGTATTGGGTTTGAATCAAAAGTTCAGATTTGAGATTTAGGGCCCAGCATTTGTAATCTCCATAAACTTGGACAAAATTTTCTCTGATCTAACCTGAATTTTCTCATCTGAAAATTGAATATTTTAATACCTTCTCTGCCTATAAAGATATTACAAAGATTAAATTACAGAAGTTAGAAATGAAATTTGTGAATATTATCCTTATAAAAACATAAAGAAAATTATTTTATTATTAATATGTTTAATCACCTCAAAGGCAAAATTCTTCAAGTGACAGAAGGAATTTTACTTTTCCTTAATTTGGAGAACAAAATCATATTTGAGTCATCTTTCTCTGGAGGCTTTGATACCCTTTTCTCCAAGATGGAATTGAAATATATTCTTTTTGAGAGACAATACACTACAACCTTGTACTGACATCTTTTTCTCAAATGAGGAAAGTTTAAATTATTTCTCGAAATTGATTTTAAATATGTCTTCCTGTAATATAGTCAACATTTTTTTTCCTACATTTAGCATGATTCTTTCTTGTTTGCTATACCTTACGTGAGGCCAGCCAATTCCACACTGATACCAATGGGGTTTTGACAAGAGAGAAGGAGATGAGGAAGTGCTAAATTTAATGTTTGTTAGCAAAAATAGGCATTCCACCAATTCTTCTTTAATATGAGATATCAGAGTGGGTGGCAAGGAATAGAGTGGGAACTAAGGCAGGACAGTAACAGAAGAGTCACCTAATACTCACTTATAAATGAAAACTTTTATAATGTCACTTGAAAAAATATAGTGGTAAGTTTCAAGCTATAAATAGAGAGTAAGGAGTGCCAAGCAGGTGAGGACATGGTCAAAGGGTAGAGTTTCTTCAAAGTAATGACTTTTTACTTTATTTTAAAATAGTATTGAAAGATGTATCCAATTTATAATTTTCTCTGAATTTTTTTTCCATTCATGCTGTTATCAGGGGTTTATTTGTTTCTTAATTTCTTCGTTTTAAGGACTTTCCAAGACTAAAGGAGAGAGAGATCTATGGGTTCCACAGGATAGAAGATAAATTAGGAGCTGGAAGTAAGCTTACACCCTGGGGTTCATCAGTGAGATCCCAGACTTGACAAACATTCCTCTGCCCGTAAATGGTCATGACAAAGCAGTTCAGGTGAGAGGACACTAACAGATGAAACAATGGTGCTTCACGAGCAACTAATGTGGACAGATAATGTTACTACCAAACATCTTGGCATCTTGGCACCTTAACACAATTCAGAAGTAGAAAGAATCCTGTGGTTCAATAAAGCTAAATTTTCTACTTTTCAGTGAAATGGAGTCTAAGAGTTTAAAATTAAATTGATCTAAGAAAATTTTAAAGTTGCAGTATTTCTTCCATGATTGAATTGTAGAAAGAAATTTGTCTGTGTTACAATAGTAGTAATTAACATTAAGCTCTTACCAAGTGCCAAGGATTTTGATAATATATTTACATCGATTGGCTTATTTAAATCTGACACAGCTCTGAATGTAGATACTATTATATCTTCATTTCACAAATGAGAAATCTGAAGCATAGGATGGTTAAGGAACATGTCCAAGATTCATTCTGCTAAGAAGCAGAGGCCGGTTATGGGCCTAACCTAACTCTAAGATCACATTTGTAGACACAACTCAATGTCATATTAAGAAATTAATCTTATGGTTTTGGAGGCAAATTATATAGTAATATCATTTATTATAATGCTAAAATTTATTAGATTTAAGCTAATTGAACATATACCTTCTAATATAATAATTTTAAATAATTAAACAGTGTGATTGAGAGGCACTTTAGAGGGAAATACATAGAAGAATGTTTTTATTTTTTTTGAAAAAATAATTCTCTACATAAATAATATTTTATGTTTAAGATAAGAATAGGATAAAACACAGGGATGTCAATAACATACTTAGATGGTAAAAAAATTCTACATTTATTTAAATTAATCAGACCATGTGGTAACATGGAAGCATGTGTGTCGACTTTTATTTAAATAAAATGGAAATTGTATGTGTTTAGTTTAGGTCCATGATTATTCTATAGAAGAAAACCAGAAATAAAAATTCTAGTAGTCCTCTGAATGAATGTGAGTAGCCATGGCCATATAAAGTTTTCCAGCAGTAGCTTGCCCTGACAATTGCTCTAACCAGACTTCCTGGGCAGTTGAGTAAATGACTCTTTAATATTCTTGAGCAGTCCCTCTAACAGAGTATAATAGCTGAAATTTGGTTTGTTTAATTTGCACCCTTCTTTGTCTACACAAAATAGCTATTTGGATGACTGCTTCTCTGGGTCAGCTGTATAAACCCTTCAGATTATTATTAACTTCCAAATCCCTTTAATTGCTGCCTGACCATACTTGCTAAGGAAAACTGGAAATTCACTTCTCATAGAGCATCAACATTACATTGAAATATGATTGGATTTGTATTCTGGGTCATATTCTCTTTTATATATTTACAGAAAACATCTATTTACTGGAAACTGTGAGTCAGTCAAAGCTGATTATTGCTAGCTTCGAATGATGACTTTCCACAATTTGGCAGCATAAATGAACACTCAACATCAAACAGTGTTAAATGGTATGTCTTTCCAATGAGGACCTTCCTAGCTAGATCATTCTTTCCTCATATATTGAGCAATTTGAAGTTTAGTCTCTCCCTGCTTTTTCAATAATACAGCCAGGATTCATGCCCTGGAGTGCTATTTTTTCTTTTTCTAGAGTTCCGCATTAATCAATTAAGAAAAGTTTGATTTCTGAGTTCATTAGAATGATATGATTTACTGGCCTGGACATAAGAAATATTGACTTATCTCACATAATGACTATTTAAGTGATAACTTTTCAATATAATGGCTTTTGAAAAATTATACTAGTTTTAAACTACTCATGTGGGGATTATTATGACTTTTCAAACACACATACAACATGAAATAAAAATGGTATAAGAAGTGATAGTTCAACATTTTGATTTGAGGCAAATATACATTCACCAATTTGCCTGAAACAATAGTTTCTATTAAGGAAATAAATTTGAATAACATAGCTTCTTTGGATGAATTCAAATTCTATCACTTAGAATATTTTATGGTTATTTTAGCTTTTGTGTATGAGAAATTTTAGTGTTTAAAAGCCTTCTCATGAATAGTCTTTAGTTTTACCTAAATTTTTTTCTGTGCTACGATTTTATTTTGAAATGCATAAGTATAAGCTCCCCAAGAGTTGAAATATTTGTGATAAAAATAGTGTAGAAAGGAGAAAAATAACATGTATAATTCACCTTCACTATATTCTATTTTATGTACAGACTGATTTACCTCCAAAAGTTGTTTATTATTTGATTTTATTATTTTATATAGAAAGAGTTTTTTTGTTTTTTTTTTTTTGGAAGAGAGTGTTGTTTTATTTTCTGGACTAGACAGTAGAGAACCATGGAAAATCTAGGCAGATTATCTGGCAGTAGCATGTCTGGTGGCAGAGGGACTATACTTAAGGTTATTGAAGTAGTCTGATGTAAGGTAGATACTTTTTCAAATGATAGCATTTGAAAGAGATAAGTTTCTAAAGACTTTAAATTTTTTGCTTTGAGTTAAATTGATTAATTCTTGGTAGATGGTTAGATAGGTGTACAATGAATCTCTTGATCCGGGGGCATATGTGAATTAGTGACATCCAAACCATTAGGACAAAAATCTAGTGTTGTGTTTTTCAAAACTGTGAGATATGACTCATTAGTCGATCACAAATCATGGAAAAGTTTGTTATTGGTATTTTTCAACTGAAATAAAAAAATTGGATTGTTTTTTTTTTTGTTAGGCCAAATTTTTTTTTTGACTTTTTTTTTCATTTTTTTGGTTTTTTTTTTCATGCACATAAAATATATTTATTACCATGGCTTTTGTAAACAAACAAACAAAAAGTTTAAAAGTCTCTGATCTAGAGCATTGCACAGAATTAGATAATCTGTTCTGCTCCCATGTAAATTGTCCAAGTCTGCATGATTTATTTGAACATTAACTGAAAAGCACTATCACCACTCTGCTGTTGGGATCTCTTTATTGCTTACCTGGTCCATTTCTAACCACCCGAACTGACTTAGATGCCTTCAGACTCTCCCTATCAATTCACCATATACCAGTTGCCAGATTAGTCTTTCTAAAGTGCTGCTTACATCATGTCATTTCCGTTTTCTTCTTTTAACTTACACTAAATATATGTGTATATTTTTATATCTGTAAAAATTGTTTGGGAACTTTATCCAGATGGAATACATCATAATTGCCCCCATTGAAATCAATGAACTTTTTTTTCACTTAGTGGCTCTTCACTGAATTCTAGAGTTTTTAAGAACTTAAAATTGTTAAGTTAGAGAGATACATACATTAATAGACACACACAGAGAGATGAGAGAGAGAATGTATATATTTCATAATAATGATAAAAAGCTTACTGAACGTTATCGCTTTTATTATTTTTTGAATAGAATGGAATGAAATGAAATATATGTGTGTATGTGTATATATATATATTTATATCATGCATGTATGATATACACATACACACATACATGCATGATATAAAAAAACATATTTATGTATTTGCACACTTGCTTAAAACTTCAGTGATTTTAACAAAACTGAAGCTTATTTATATACTAGTTGAAGACCTGGGAAGCTGAAGCCCAATATTCTCTTTCCTTGTCATGCAATCAGTTTGATATTTTAATTTGGGAAAAACTAAGTTGTCTTTTTCATTGGATACTTTAACTATAAAAAGTACATGACAATAAATACTATTCGTTTCATCCTATACTTCATAGCAATGTTAAAAGAATTATTAATAAAATAATTCTAATTCCTTAGAGACAGTGTGTTAGATAAATCAAACATACTATTGTAGTATTACTCCAATAATATAGAAGGCGATAGTAGAAGAATAGCATTTATACATAGAAGATTTCCATAAGTAAATATGCCTTACAGTCATTTTAAATGGTTGGCATTATTGAGCTAATTAATTTTTCTAAAGTATTTCAAAAGTAAAAAAATTCAAAAGTTAATCATTGTTCATGCTCAAAGTCACCCTTAAGCTAGAGCTCTTTAATGCTGTGGCTCTATTAGGAAGGTATTTTACTCCATATTATGTAAGATACATAAGAACATATATATCCAATTAATGCAATGAGTCATTATGTAGTTTAACTAAGAGTCTTACCGAGCTCCTGAATAAACCAACACTCTAAAATGATAAATATAAGAAGCATTTAGTTATACAGCCGGTACTCGAATAATGTCCTTTCATTCAACATAGTTTCATTACAACTTTGATGAGGAAAAAAGAATTAATTCTGAGACAGAGCCACTGTCTGAGTTTGCATGTTCTCCCCGTGTCTACGTGGGTTTTCTCTGGGTACTCTGTTTCCTCCCACATCCCAAAGATGTGCACGTTCGATGAATTGGCGCGTCAACATTGTCCCAGTCTGAGTGAGTGTGGGTGTGTGAGTGCAACCTGAGATGAGAGGATGTCCTGTCCAGGGTGGGTCCTGCCTTGTGCCCTGAGCTTCTGGGATAGGTTCCAGCCAGCCACTACTTTGAACTGGAATAAGCAGGTTGAGAAAGAATTCTCTTACTTGTTTTATTATTAATCTTTCTTAAATGTATGCATAGCTCACATGTATTTCAATATTTAAATTAGAAGTTGTTTGGGGCCTTTAGAATTTTGGTGATGTCTTTGTGAGCAGAAATATGCTGTAGAAAATTAACACTTATTTTTATCAGTTAGCTTATAGTAAAATTAGCTTCATTATATGTCATTTCACTTAAAGTTGCAGTTTCCAAGAACCTATCAATGATGTTAAATGAAGATTCCCTGTATAAATGATATTATATATCAAAAACAAGTAAAATACTTAAAACTAAAATGGGGCAAGTCATCAAGTTTTTAATTTTTATTCTGCTATAAAATACTACAGGAAACCCACTTAAAAGTAATGTTAAGGAATCCATAGATATAATTTATATTTTAAGATTAGTAGCATTTTCCAACTCGATAGCACAAGTACTGAAATATTTTCAAAATGTAATGACTAAATAAAATCATAATGGTTTAAAAAAATTTTAAGATGCTATATGAAGCACCTAAATTAAGAGAGTTGAATTCATTTAAAGAAAAAATAATAAAATAAAATAGAAATAATGATAATGTGATAATGGTTGATGAACAGCCTCATATTGACTTGGAAATTTTGAAGCTTGATGAAAATAATAGCCATTACAAATGATTGTTTCTTTTACAATATCAAGGAGTATTAAGCTCAGAGATAAAGTAGTTTTCATTTCAAGTGAGTCAATTATTAGCATTATTAAATCAGAAATGGGCAATACTCAAAACTGTTAAATATTCCAGAGTCTAGTCTAATAATATCTTACTATTATTGAAATTTAACCAATTATCTTTGAAAAGAAAGATAATTGGTTACCATTTGCAGGAGCTCTTTGAAGTAAACACAGAGAAGCAATCGAGTGATTTGAACACCTTTCATGCTAAGTTACGTGGTCACATAAGTCAAATAAGAGGGAAAAAATCACAGTTGTAACTACGGACTTTCAAGAGGGAGCCAAGAGACACACTGCCCTTGGGCAAACTAGCCAATTTCCTTTGGCAGCACCTTGCCAAGATCACCCAGACCTGGGCTTCACCTTCAATCTTTGAAGCTAGAATTTTTTTTTTTTTTTTTTTGGTCAGCATACTAGACTTGGATAGACCTCTGAAGGACAGATTTACATTAACCAAACTTGCAAGATTGACATATAAAACGAGAATTACATTTTCATGTTTTTATAATAACACAACTCTCTAGGGAGCTGGCACTCACGTTCATTCTTTTTCTCCTGCAACCACGTTAGATGGCTACTTATGTTGTTCACCAAAAGAGCAATCCCAGGCTCTGCAGTAGTCCATGTCAGAGGGAACTAGGGTGGCAGTAGTAGTGAATATATTTTGCCTAGAGTTTAATGACAAAATCATCAGCACTTGCTGCTGGGTTGGCTTATAGATGGTGAAGGAAAGAGAGAAATCAAGGAAGTGGACATAGTCCATAGAGAATGCTTCTAGAAATTTGACTATCAAGGTAACAGGGACTAGCAGAAAGATGACAGAGAATCACAGAAGTTTGTTTTGTTTGGCAGTATAGTTATATGTATTATAAGTGTTGCCTAAGGAAGTGCAATTGAGGGCTCATGAGTAACACCTTCAGTGGTAACAGAATCAACAGTCTATAGCTAATTCTCCAACAATATAATAGCTATAATTCCAACCTATCCACAGTATTTTCTTATTCCTCTCTGCCCAGGAAAGTCTCATATCTCAAGTAGCCCATTCTGCTACTATTAATACCATTGATAACTGCACCCTCTGCCTCTGGTCCTGTGGCCCCATCCTCACTACCTCCAGAACAACTGGCTTGTCCAAGTGGCCCCAGCTGTTGCACCCTAGTCAGAGTCTATACTAAAACAGCCACCCCTAGGAAGACTCATTCCTCTTGCCTCAGGAATAAACTAATTCTCTCTTTTGAGAGAATTGTGTACAGACGTTGGTACAGACACTTTTCTCTCTTTTCCTAACATGCAAGGTCTGTTTGCTTAGAATTGCCTTGTAAGTTTCACTTTTTTTAACAACTTTGAATCCAGTGATCCACATGGTCCCGATTTAGGGCAGGATCATAATTACACACATCCAACATCAGCAATCAGTGTTTTCCAAATGTTTTAATTGAATTGTGACAAAAAATGAAGGGAAATAAAGCATACAACTTTATAAAAATATTATTTCCCTCTAACCGTATCCCTCACAAGTACAGAGGATCCATTACTTCTTCATTCTAAATTTTCCTTAAAAAAACATCTAATTTCTCTCACATTTCATATCTGCATTTTGATCTTTTAACCCTTACTTCTGATCTCCTTTTGTTTTATTTTTTTTAACTTTTTTTATTTTTAACTTTTTTAACATCTCAGATCTGGCAAAAGGTGGGACCTC
>NW_011888803.1:5609917-5639206 GCF_000151845.1 Pteropus vampyrus | reverse complement strand
CACTTGCTGCTGGGTTGGCTTATAGATGGTGAAGGAAAGAGAGAAATCAAGGAAGTGGACATAGTCCATAGAGAATGCTTCTAGAAATTTGACTATCAAGGTAACAGGGACTAGCAGAAAGATGACAGAGAATCACAGAAGTTTGTTTTGTTTGGCAGTATAGTTATATGTATTATAAGTGTTGCCTAAGGAAGTGCAATTGAGGGCTCATGAGTAACACCTTCAGTGGTAACAGAATCAACAGTCTATAGCTAATTCTCCAACAATATAATAGCTATAATTCCAACCTATCCACAGTATTTTCTTATTCCTCTCTGCCCAGGAAAGTCTCATATCTCAAGTAGCCCATTCTGCTACTATTAATACCATTGATAACTGCACCCTCTGCCTCTGGTCCTGTGGCCCCATCCTCACTACCTCCAGAACAACTGGCTTGTCCAAGTGGCCCCAGCTGTTGCACCCTAGTCAGAGTCTATACTAAAACAGCCACCCCTAGGAAGACTCATTCCTCTTGCCTCAGGAATAAACTAATTCTCTCTTTTGAGAGAATTGTGTACAGACGTTGGTACAGACACTTTTCTCTCTTTTCCTAACATGCAAGGTCTGTTTGCTTAGAATTGCCTTGTAAGTTTCACTTTTTTTAACAACTTTGAATCCAGTGATCCACATGGTCCCGATTTAGGGCAGGATCATAATTACACACATCCAACATCAGCAATCAGTGTTTTCCAAATGTTTTAATTGAATTGTGACAAAAAATGAAGGGAAATAAAGCATACAACTTTATAAAAATATTATTTCCCTCTAACCGTATCCCTCACAAGTACAGAGGATCCATTACTTCTTCATTCTAAATTTTCCTTAAAAAAACATCTAATTTCTCTCACATTTCATATCTGCATTTTGATCTTTTAACCCTTACTTCTGATCTCCTTTTGTTTTATTTTTTTTAACTTTTTTTATTTTTAACTTTTTTAACATCTCAGATCTGGCAAAAGGTGGGACCTCTTTCAGAAATCAGAGAAAGGCTGAAAATATCCACTCATTAATTTTGTACCTACCATAAATTCACAGCCAGAAAAGGTGTGACTTCTCACTGATTTCTCTCCTTTCACTTAACCTCTTACTGCTTGGCTTTAGGGAGAATTTATGAATCTCACAAGCATCCCTCTTTGGCTGTTTTGGAAAAGAAGAGCATTAATTTTCTCTTCCACCACAGAGGAAATATAGGAAAACAAATTATGAGAACAGATATAAAAATTCTCAGATATGAATTGAGGGAGGAAAAATGAGGAAAGAGTAGCACTATTATTTATACTATTTGCATTACTACTAATGTGATGATTCTCCTTCTAATAAATGAGGAAGATGAGAAATTTCATATGCTGTATAAAATATTTCACTTCACTATTAGCGTGCATGGCCCTGACACCAGTTCCTAAGGAAAAGGAGACCAAGATAAAAGAAAACATTCACAAGGGATTTCTAAAATGAAGCTAGTAAAAAATATGTGATTGAAGTAAGGGAAAAAAAGTTTGTTGGAAAAATTTCAAACTATTAGGTTGACACAAGTGGAAAATAAAAGATTAGACTGGTTGCTAAGGGATCTGAAACCTATCAGATATTTGGGAAGGTATTTATGGATCATAAATAACAAAAAATAAATAAATTCCCTCCTATAACTGCAACTCAGAAAACAGATCTCCAAGGTCCCTGAAGAAGCTTCTTGAATTCTAGTATAAAATGGTTCTTATGATCAGAAGAAAGAAAAATGTTCCACTAAAAACTAGAGAATAGCAACTGCAGGACTGACAACAATCTATGAGGGTCTTATAAAAGAATTTTTTTGGCAAGAGGAAAAAGTTCTTGAGCTTTTGCATTAATGGAAATGGGAGAATGGAGCATGAGTATATCAAATTACTAATTTATTGTTTCAAATGAAGTACTTTGAAATCATAATTCCTGGACTGTTTTAGCTTAATACTTTAAATGTGAGAAAAAATTTTCTAACAAAAATTTCTACTGAATTATTGAGACAGATAATTGAGTTTTCCGTGATATTCCAGTATCTTGAGTAGAGATCTTCTATCTTGGGGAGCTTACAAAAACTATAGATTTCAGGGCCATAGTCTCAGAGATTCTGATTCAGAAGGAATGGATAGAGTGTCTGAATTTTTAATAAACGTCCATGAAGTCCTAATACATATGTCTCAGGAGCCATATTTTGAGACATTAGCCTAGAATCAAGTTCATTTTTTTCAGTGGCACATTCAAGATCTGCAACATTCTGAATTATCTTTTCCATCTTATCTTTTACTACTTTTCTCCACAACCTTGTTCCCCAGCATCCAGCCTATTCGCATTTACAGTATTAAACTGACACATTCCATGTTTACAGGCCTGCTCTTCTGTTTACTCAACTTGAAAGACTTCTTTCCATTCTAATGCATCAAAATTTTGTTTTAAGGATATCTTCTACATTTCAACATCTCTTCTATTTAATTATACTACCTTTCATTTTAAAATATTTTTTTTAAATTTACATTTCAAAATATTTTTGTTTACCCCTTAGTTCACTTGATATTGCATTGTAGATTATAGTGAGTTGGATATATAGCTGCTTCTTCCAGTAGATTTTAAGCTATTTGAAGATACTTACTCAAGCATTTCAAAAATATTTGATTAAATAAGTTAATAAAGCACACAAAAATATTTGATTAAATAAGTTAATAAAGTTCATATTAGGTAGATCAAGATCTTCATACTACTAAATCAAGGAAATAAAAAGATTGATTACATAGAATCAATTATTATCCATAAACTTTGAATGTCTGATCCAAAAGAATCTAGTAGTTTCCCAATTTTTATTAGTTGCTTACTTCTTGGGGCAGAACTTGTGTTGCACTGCCCAAATCTGGAAGGACTTCTTATAGGAATAGAGTCTCCTTGATCATAAGGAAATATTAAGAGGTCCATGAGGAGTTATATTCTAGCACCTCACTGATGGGAGTACTACTGGTCAACCAGCCTCAGTTGTCAGCCATCCAAGGAAATTGCCTAGGATGAAGAGAACCACCTTGCCCAACAAGTCGCACCTCTTTGGGAGATAGCCCACATAGAATGAGTGATCCACAGAGGGAGGTAAAAGACTAAACCTCTTGCCCTAATGCACAACAGCTCTGAAGGATCATTGCACCTTCAGAGTTCCTAGCAAGGTCAGCTGAGGCTCCAATTCAGGCTTCATTGTGGATCAACTTCTCTTTCTGCCCAATCCTGCTTCATTCTCTTTTACAGACAGTGATCTTGAAAGTACGCACCAATGAAACTTTTGCACTTTAATTTCTTTCTCCATCTGTTTTCCAACTTGCACAACTTCTTATATTTTCTGTCTTTATACCTAGAATACTATTCACCCTCATATAGATGTTTAAACATCATAAGAAATAGTCAACACGTGTTTATTTAACATCTGCTCTGCACCCACTATTATACATACATTTTTTATATAGATATCTCCTCGAAAATTCCAAATTTGTATGTATTTCTGGCACATTTATGCCTTTAGGTCTCACTTCAAATATTACCTCTTTGGAGGGCCTCTCCCTGGCTATCCTATCAGAAATAGCTGCCTCTTCCACGGCTTCCATCTAGTTTTTATTTTCATTTATAAAAATTACTATTACCTGAAATTAGATTATATGCTTCATTTTTTTATAGATTTTTTTTTTTTCCCTAGTAGAATGCAAGCTATATAAGGGCAGGGACTTTGTCTTGTCACTACACATGACAGTTTCTCAAACTTAATAGTTGATCAAATGCACATATTTTAACCTTATTCAATGGATGGAATGTTTTTATAAGTAGGTCACTCTTGTCTAATCCAAATTCTTAGAATCTTTTTTCTCCAAGAAATCCTTTACTACTTATTGTTAAATAATTTAAAGTGCCTAATAACTACATTGGTGTAAAGCAAGGACTGTGTTTGAGTCATATGGGCAAGTTCTGTAAGCAGAAAGTTGATAAATTCTCAGAAAAGGAAAGAATGAGAAAAAACTCATTCTGATAAGTGGAATATTCTCCAGCCAAATTAGCAACTTTGCAACAAATAGTGAGTGGGGAGTATGATGGATAACAATGTACTATGATGCAGGGCATTTAACAGTGTAATATGACATTAAATTCTGGAGGGGGAGCTTTTTGAAAAATCAATGTGAAGACTCCCACTGTTGAGGCTGCAGCTGTTCTGTGGAGTGGCAGACTGATGCTCATGAGAATTTTGAACTCTATCTAACAAGCCCCTCCAAGACTGTGAACTCCCCGCCGTTTGCCTGTTAGTCTCCTGTCTGGCAGAAAGTCTGCAGCCGCTGTGCTGACATTCATCACTGAGAGTTCCGGCCCGGTGCTGCCACTCCCAGGCCAACATGCTCACTCAAAACCAGCATGCTGGAGCACCAGACAGAAGTTGTCTCTGGGGTGGTGAGCAGTTGAGGGGAGGAGGAAGCCAGAATATTAGGAAACATTTCTCTACCTCAAATGATATCATTTTAGCTTAAAACCATAGAAAACATTCCAAAGTGTTCTACAAAATAACACCTAGAAAAGAAAGCAGTAATATTCTCCATATAATAAAAAAAAAAAAAAAGAGGAAGAACATATTTGGAACCGGTATTAGTGAACGAGATATTTTCCTAAGAGAAAGTAGAGAACCCAGGAATAATCATTTCTGGGATATGCAGATACCTCACTGGTAAAACTGCTTCAAACTTCAGATTTAATGTAGTAATAAACCAGGCAACTGAAGTACAAAAGCAAGAACAGGTATCTTTTAAGTCAGTCCTTAAACTGAGGAAAAATAAAAGGTAGTTAAAAAAATCTCACATAAAACAAAACAATGAAAGTCTCTGTAGGTAGTAAGATGCATTACAGCTAGCATGAACATTATGAGAAATAGTCAACAAATGTTTATTAAGTGTCAGCTCTGTACCCACTACTATGCATACATCTCCATCTCTAGGTCATTATTATTACCTTAGTATGTAAATGTGAAAGCTGAGGATAAGAGAAATAAGGTGAGCCATGCCAGGTAAGAAAAAGCCCTGAATGATCTGGCCACATCGGCCTTTACGGTCACAATTTCCACCAGCTTTTCCCAGTAGCACAGTAAGCTTCGGCATTCTAGCCTTCTTTCTGCTCATGGAAGGCAACCAGTGCTTCTGTGCTTCTGGCATTTTCTAATCTGATGCTTTGTATATTGGGGATATTCTTCTGCCTTCTCGTTTCTGCACCACTTGTCATTCATCCCTCAGGGTTGATTTAAAAGTTTCTTCCTCAGAGAGGCCGTTCCTGACTCCCCTTACGTATGCATAGGTGGAGAGATCAGCACTCCCTTCCCAGGGTTAGCAAATTTGAGGGAGAAGGGAGAAATGTGTGTGTGTGTGCATATGTATAATTTTAATATATAATACAATGTATATAATTTTTAGTATATGTTTCTGTCATGCAATATTTGAGACATACTAAAAATTATTTACTATTTATCTGAAATTCAAATTTAAACGGATATCTTTTATTTTATCTGGCAAACTTCCCCTTGCCCCTTGAATTTCTGTGTCTTTAGGTTTCTATTTATAGTGGCCTGTACTTAAATTTCGAATCATTTTTCACTGTTCAATTATAAAATTATTTGTGGGATTATTTTGTTTAATGTATATCTCCCCCACCAAATAGTTCCTCTATGCTCATCATTGTAATTTTGGTAGCTGGAAAAGTACCTGACTTATAGTAGGTGTTCCACAAATCTACCTGAATAAATGATGATAAAGCCATGATCGAAACCCAGTATGTGTGATCCCAAAATCTATTGTTCTTTTCACCACTCCAGATGGTTGTATAAGAAAGATAAATATTTGTCACAACATGCACCATATACATTTACAAACATGTACAATCAAATTCTAATTATCTCACTTATGATAAAAGAAAATACTCTCAGATCAGCAATCCTTTCCTGATTTTTTTATAATGCTAATTGCTCATTTCTTATCCTAGATATTTTATAAGTAAAATTGTTGAAACTCTCAACATTCCATTTTATGTGATAGAAACTTAAATGTAGCTCTCTGCAGGATATAGACATGGCTATTTCTTTTAATGGAACACAGTCTCACTGCTGAAAATATAGCACATAGTGTTGTTATTGGTTCAGCTCATGAACAAGAATTTCTAAACCATGCAAGGATGATTTAGTGATCCTATATCTTGCCAAGGGCTTAACATTTCCAAATAGGCTTTTGCACAATGAAGTGTAAAGTTCATGGGCTGCTATCACCACGAGCTTTACATAAGCAATCTCTAGGAACTGATTCAATAGCCAACTCTAAAGTTTTGGATGGCCAAGACCCACTGTGCTGCTGTCAACTTTAGTTAAACTGGTTATATTATTTTTGTACAGAAAAGCAGTGAGTATTCAGGATGAATATGTTTGTTATTTTCTTCTAAAAAAATGCCATGATAAAACTATTCCCATAGCTATAGAAAAAAAGAGAACTTCTTTTATATTGAGACCATTAATTGAAGACAGGGAGATTTGTCATATGCAAAAATATAGTCCACTAATTGTCACCAAGGATAGCCCCAGGTCTTTCTCATCTATGTGTACAAATGAGAGACTTCAAATATTAATACCCACAGTACAATGACCATCGATACCTCCTCAATGACTGTCAGATCGGTCTTACTTCTAGAAATCTGTAAAAACTTTTCATGTTCTTCAACACCTACTTATATTCTTCCCTCTGACTGCTTCATCTACATCACGTCAGCAAGCAAACAAACTCTAACAACCAGCCTGGTTTCAGGTGGACTTAATACTGAGGGCCCAGCACCGGAGGCCCACAGATCAAGAAAGTCTCCATTCTCTGCATGGTTCAGAGCAATTATTCATATACACTGTGCATCCTTCCCTCCATTTTATAAACAGCAAAATTAACATTTGCTCTATTTATTTCTCATGTCTTTTTGAGAAAACGAAATGAGTTAATAAGTGTGAAAGCATATTGAGAAAGTTGAAAGTGCTAGGCAGCTATATGAAATTTGTAATTCTCTCTGAACATGATGCTAACTTGTATTATGAGACCTCTATTTAGAAAGACAAGACCAAACATAAATCTCCACATTCCATCACACATAAAGGATAAAACTTAAAAAAAAAAGTAATTCATTATTTTTGAAAAGATAAACCATTTGAAATTACATATTATTTGATTTGTTTTCAGATCTGAAACAATCACCCATAACATTGCCTCTAGCCATAATTAGTATTAGAAACATAAGTCATTTATCAAATACATGCTGTCTAAATTATCAAGAATCTTTCAGAAGAGATGGTATCCAAAACTTTTCTACTCAATGAACAAAAATAAAATAAAATGCTGGGACTATGAAACACAGGATATAGTTAAATTCAGTTTTTATTAAGCTGTATGAGCAAAGTGTCTACTGAGAATTCACTGTAGTATTATTATTTATTATTTCTTAAACCCTGATACAATAATAGAGTCTATCTATATAATCTCCTCATGTGTGCAACTAGGAAAACTGAGAACCAAGGAGGTGAAACAACCTTCCTAGAAGATCAAAGACCACAGTTTGTCTGATTCCTTGGCTAATCCTTTGTTGATGCCTCTCTACTCCTCTGTACTGGCTTATCTTCAGAGTTCCATAAAGACTGTAGTCAGTATTTACAAATTGATCCAGATATGCTGAATTAAACAAATTAAGTGAAATATCTTAATAGTAAAAAATAATGCTTGGGAATTAAACTAAGAAAATGTGTTGTAGGGTGGGAGTAGATAGTTTGGTTAGAGAAGTAAGAAGAAAAAGTAACTTCATGTGATACTTAGAAAATAGATTCTTCAAATTCAATAAACATTTATTAAAATTTTACTGTAGTGCTAGGATTATATATATTTATATATAATACAAAAGTATTATATATACATATATCTTTATAACATATAAATATACTATTTCATTGATCTGCACAGTAAATTTTGAGTGCCTATTGTATATCAGTTAAGCACTGTGTATGCCATTAAGCTTACATAAATAAAAAGCACGGTATTTCTCAAGGCGCTGACGGTCAAGTGGAATGATTAAGGGATGTAACAATTAACTTGGAAACACAATTTCTAGATAGTTCTTTGAAAATTACTGAGGCTTTTGCATAACATTATATTAGAAGAACCACCTCAGTGTTAAAAAAAGTAAAATATTAGAATGAAATATACATACTAATGAGTACATTATAATGTACTCATTTAAATAAGGAGAACTTCTGTCTTCTTTAGGGAAAATATATAGAAGAACTCATGGGGAAAATGTTACTTCTATTGTATCTTTTAGTCTTAACTGAAGAACCCACAACTAATATTAAGGTTTCTTATTTCTCTCTAAAATTATAGTAAAAAAAAATGGTAGCACCAGGTATTTTTTCATGAGTTAAAAGTAACAAACAATGATATAAAAGCCAATATGACATGAAAAGAAACTGATTGTAAATGGAAAATTTTAAAAGAAAATGTGTATCATCTGTAAAATATCACTTGGTCTCATTTTAAGAAATTTAGACATGTTATCTGAAGTCGTGCCTTCTCGAAATTATTTTTAATCTAAATCCAACAATCTATTTACTACTTTTTCAAGGAAAATCTCAAATTAAATTACTCCTTTGAGAGATTGGGCAAATTCAACTCATAAAATCATGTCTACGTACTAGTGATATCAATTTTATCACTCCCTTTCATTTTTTAAAAAAATAAAAATGCTTAAAAAGTTGTAGCTTAGCTTCAAATAACATTTGAACCAGGTTGTTATGATTGTCTGTTAAAGTAAACAACTCAATAAATATGAGTTATTTCCTGTTAAAATGATTTACCAATAAATATCAAAAAGCATATTCCTTTTAACAAGACAAGGCAAAATCATAATGTAACATTCCTTTCTGTATTTCTTCTACAGAAGACATCTGCCCTTAGCAAATCAATGACTTCTACTAAGCAGTTTGTATTTTAAAGAGGAAAAATACCTACTATTCTACTGAAAGTTTCTTAAAGATTATTTTAAAACTTTGATTATTTATTCTAATTTCTCGCTTTGTTCTACTAATTTCATCTTTGAATGCTGATAATGGTCTTTCTTTCCTTAAAACTTTTTACTTGAATGGTGTTCAGAGCAATACCAGCTTGTCTATCTCTAATATTTCTTATTTTTCTCTTTCCTTTTTATATTCCATAATTGCACACATTCTCTACCACTCTTTTTTTTTTTTAATAAATCCCCCAGGGTTCTGATTTTCATGTTTATATCAATAAATAGCTACTCTGATTGCTACTTCTGTTTTCTATACTCATTTCTAGGTTCATATTTCAAATGCCTTCCAGATATTTAAACTTGAAAATCTCATCCAAATCTCATACCCAACGTGTTCTCATTGAGTTTATCACCCACCCAAACCAACTCTACTTCCAAACTGTTCTCCCTTTGCCAGAGAAACAATGTCCAAATTATTAGGGTTCTGTACCTTGACTCTTTTAAATTTATATTTCCTATATTGAAGGCTGTTCTAATTTTAGAACTCCTGTAATCAGTTTTCATTTCAATAAATATCACACAATTCAATAAAACCTATCAAATTAAAAGTAAAACTCAGTGATAAATTAGCTAAGACAAAAACAATTTTCAATGTAAATGCTTAAAAAGGCTCAGCCATGTATTCTCAATCATACAACTAAATAGTATCTTTGTTGCTTGAAGGTTTTATTTGAAAACAGAAATTATGCATGCCGGAGGAACTGCAATATTTTAAAATTCTTTATTTGAATTACTATCCCTTTACTAAATTGAAGAATTGAACTTAAAATCTTATGTTTTCTTTATCCTTTTAGATATTTAATCATTTCTAGTTCCCTCATTGAATATACCCTTCTTCTAAGAGCATTGGACATTGTAAGGGAGAATATATGTCTTTTCTATTATATGCATGAAATAATGAAATATTATCCAGAAACCCAACATAACTACAGATAAACAAATGTTGCGTGTAAAATTTGTATAGCGAGCTAACGTCAACTCCAAATTAAACCAGCTAGATTCCAGAAAAATAGAATGTTACAGATGGTAGTAACATAAGGTTTATAAAAACACAAAATGCAGTATTTCTAACAAACATACTTGTTTCCAATTTTTTCTTAAATAAATAAATTTTGTATAGTTTAATGTTTTCCCACCACAGTTTCTTTCATCACACAAACAGCTTTTCCTCTTCGGGCATCTCCCAGACGTAGAATTAAGTATTTGAAATGTACATGGTAGAATCTCCAAGATTTCTGTAATTGTTACAGCTTCTAGAATGACTCTGATGTGTAACCTTTTCTGAAGATTTTTTTCAAAGTTCTTATTAGACCTTTACTAGTTCTGTCTGTTCTCTTAACAGCTCATTTGGTGGGAAAGAGGGATGTTGTTCAATAGCATCACAGCTGGCTTTCTCTAGTTGGTAACTACATGCATATTGCACTGGATTACACTTTAATTGCAAACACAACAAATAGCCTTGAGTCACTCTGCTGTTTCAAGGATTTTAAAAGTTCTCCCTCATCAACTATTGACTTTTTACAACTTTTGCCACCAGGTGCAAATTGTATTTCAACGGCATGTTGATCTCCAGAAGAGGTTTGTTTTTAGTCGTTCTCCAGGGATACTGGATGTACAATGCTTTTTGTTCAAGAGTAGCTGATGCTTTGTAGAGCTTTGTGGAGACTTACAAGTCAATGGTTGGCTCTAGGGACTCACAAAAATCATGCAGTGCTCCATGAGAAGTAGTACTGATATCATGTTGAACTCAATGGGAGACTGACAGGTACACAATTGAAACGTGTTCACTCAGACTAGATTTGGATGGTAGTCTATGAAAAATAATTAAGGAGATTGTTTTTTTTTAAGACTTGGTCCATCCTGCACAGATAAATTACCATAGTATAGGGAAACACTAAAGCATGTATATTTAAGACTTTCATTTGTCTTTAGTTTATGTAATTATGAAATAAAATTCCAAGAATAAAAGATATTTTAGAGTGTTTGTCATAAGCTTTATAACAAACAGTCCCTATTCTCTTTGTGTAATATTTGAAATGAAACAAAACCACCATTCTATACTAAAGCCACTTTGGTCATGACAGGTGGTTATCACTTTGAGACCTTACAAGTTCTGAACTCAAAATATTTCAATAATATTAAAAGTATATATTTTTAATAAAGTTTGCAGAACTAGACTACCCCACATCACAAAGACTAGTATATGACAAACATTCTTATGTAAGTGTACATACATTTGGAGAGCATTTTTATTCCAAGCTACCTGCCTATTGGAAAATTGTTTAAAACCAAAACAAAAATAATAAACTTATAAACTTAAAACTTTCATAGCATCAATTTAGTTAAACTTATATTTTGAGTACCTATTCTAGTAGGCATGGAGAATGCATGAATAGGAAAGTTCCTGCCCCCAATAAACTTAGGATCTACTGAGAGAGATAGACATGTGAATACTTAATTTCAGTAGAATATGGAGAATATAGAAGGAAGCCTCAGACACATTTGGTCAAATCTGGCTGTTAGGGAAGCTTTCTTTATGAATATGATATCTAAGTGGCAATTTCATATGATTCAATAAATAGACTCTTTTGGCTTAGTAAGTGGATGGATTTTAAGAAAGTAAAAGTAAGACTAGAATCACATTCAGATGATTGCAGTATAAATTCATCTAACAAACACTGACATGGTTTCCCATGTTTACATCTTTCCTTATCTCCTTGCTTGCTTATGCAAACTGCTAAATATTTGTAGAAATTCAAATGAAATCTATTGAAGTTCACCTTGATTCTATTTTTTTTTTTTCTGAGTTTACTAAAAGCAGTCTGACTCTCTTATTTCTATTGACTATGGGCTCAGGAGTTGTTTTCCAAGGTAAATATTCTGGTGGTCTCAGTGTAGCTTTGTTGTTTTAGGAACAAAACAGGAAGAAATAAACCTAAACTGACTATTCTATTGTAGTTATATGAAGAATGGCTTATGATTTGAAATTGTTTCCTATATATCAATTAGATAGCACACAAAATAATTTGAAGTAACTGAGATAGTTACATTTAAAAATTCACTGTAAATCCTTGCAATGTCTTTAATATAGGCACATTAGGAAAATTAAAATCTAACCAGAACTTTAGAATGATGACTATTTTATTCTTTTATTAAAGACCGCTGGGAGAAATAATAATTGAAATGTTATTTTTAAAAATGTCTGTTTCGAATCTGGATCTCATAAACTTTGTATTATTAACATTGACCATTAATTTGCACTGCATCAATTGAATTTCTAACAACTTGGCAATAGAATTAAACTACCCTTAGGCAGGATTTATAAATAGACAATTATGTACACTTCACGTACATAATTGATGTTCTGTATGTGATAACAATATTGCAGTATTGACATAGAACTAACATATTCATTCTGAATGATTGCCTCTGATTAATGTAAGCTTGCTTTATCTCTATCTTCCCAATTTTTTATAATCTCTGACAAACTGGGTGCTATCAATATAAAATAATTCAAGATAAGTGTGAGAAAGAACAGTGTTTGAAAATTTAAAATAATTAGATACCATTATCTACCTTAATATGTCATAGGCGCCCCCAGAGAAAACAGAATGGAGGAAGGTAAAAAACTTTAACCCTCTTAACAACTTGTGCAATGTAAGCCCACTTCACTAGCATTAAATTTCTTTCCAAAAGATGAGAAAATTTTTTATTTCTGGCATTAGTCAAAAATATAAATGACAGTGGAAGTTCTGTAAATGTCTATATTCCCCAGGGTGATCCAAATCAAGAAATACCAATGTTTTTCCAACAGCTGCGATACCTTGGGCATCGTTTCAAGTTAAGATAATGTCCCTAATGGCCTGGATCTCTAGTAATATTGAAAATAAACAAATAGTTACCCATAAGTGAGTGAGATAAGTTACATATAGAGAATAAATCAGGAGAAGGGTAATGAGTGCTTAAGGAATATATTTTATGTAGTATGGTCAGGGATGGATGGCCTCTCTGTACAGGTGACATTTGAGCTAAGTGACTGATGAGAGTGAATAAGCCATGTGAAGATCTGAGGGAAGAGAGTTTCATGGTACAGAAGAGCAAGTGCCAAGGCCCTGAATTGAGAATGGACTTGGACTCTTTAAGGGTAAGGAAGAAGGGCAGTGTATTTGAAGTTCTATGAGTATCAGGGAAAATGGATAGATGTGATGTCCAAAAGATTGAAAGGCTCAAATTAAGTAGAGCTATTAGACTTGAACAAAAGATTAGATTTGAAAGTTCTCACATGCAATCCAACACTATTTTTTTTCCTTTGTCTTCAAAATAGATCTAGAATTTGACCACTTCTAAGAGCTTCTGTCACTATAGTCCAGTTTAAGCCACCATAACTTTTCACCTGGAATTTTACAGTACTCTCTTAAAATGTGTTCCTGCTTCTACCCTTTTACAGTTTTCTTAACATATCAGTCAATGATCCTCTTAAAATGAAACTATCTATATGTCCCATGAACTGTGGCTTTGAGTAATTAGAAAAAGATACTGTAGACAAATGTATTTGAAAAATGCGCACCATCTGAGAAGAAGAATTAGAAAAATTACCTCCCTGAGACTTCGATCCTTTTTATCTCATCCGCCAAGCTTCTATGCAATGCACAAAGCATGAGACTGCAGAAGATGACTTCCCATGGAATCCCTGTGTCCCCTTTTCTGCTTTATACTTCTCCGTGATACTTATCTTCTAAAATACTACTTGACTAATTAGTTGTGTTCCCTTGCCCTCTGGCCTCACTAGAATGTCAGTTCCACAAGGGCATATACTGTGACTGTTTTGCTTACTGCTTTAGTCTCAACTCCCAGAATAGTCCTGGCACATAGTAGGTTCTCAATAAGTATTCGATAAGTGAACGATAAACATCACTGTAGCATTGTAAACACTCTGGCTGTTATTGGAAAATGAATTTTAAAGCACTAAGTATGGTAGCAGGGAAACCATTTAGGAAGCAATTACAGAAATCTGGTTTCTTGAATTAGAGTGAAGGCAGGAGAAACCAAGAGAAGTGAATGTATTTGGAATCTATTTTAATTGGTAAAGCAGACAATAGTTGCAGACAGATTAAATGTGGAGAATTAGTGAAAAGGAAAGAGTTAAGGATAACTTCGGTTTGATTTTAGTAACCAGGTAGATAGGACTGCAATTTAATGAAATGAGAAACACAGGGAGAAAAATTTTGAGTGCTGATGAGTACAGTGGGGTAAAAAGGAAGGCAGACATCTCGCTGACTTTTTTTTTTAATTTCTATCTTCCTCTTCTTCTCTTTCTTCTTTTTCTCTAATGCACCAAATATACCAGTCATTTCTTTTATGGTTCTTCCATTCTTTTGAAATTTTTGCTTATAAAATGTTTCTTCGCTCTAAAATAATTACGTATAATTTTTGTTGTTTTAAGATTTCTTGGTTTTGTTTTTAAATCATTGCATCATCTAGAATTTATTTAGATGTATAAAATTGAATTCTAATTGAATTTTTTTCAAATATTTAACCAATTATCTTAGAAACCTTTGTTTATTTGTTGAATAACTTCTTTTTCCCCCACAGAGCTGAAATATCACTTTTTTTTCGTATATTAACTTTTTATAGATGCTTGAATGTTTCTGGAATTTCTGTTTCTTCTGTTAATGCTAATTTTAATATCATTTTTTTTAAAACTAATGTAGTTTGGTTCACTAATTTTTTTTCAAAGTTAAATTGGTTCCTAACCATTTGTTCTCCCTAATAAATCCACTTAGGATTCTACTATTTCTTTACACTTCAGCCAATTATTTTATTTAAATAATTTACTCTAGGGTTTATATCTCTTTGGCTTACACTCACTGGCCTTCACTTTGCCTCCTTCTGCCTAAAAAACCTTATACTCTCTCTTCTATACTCAAATTAGTGGCAAATGCCTCTATCAAAGTTAATTTAGTAGCTCTATCACTTGTGTTTATCTAGTAGTATATTTATCTGCTCTTAATACTAATCTCACCATATCGTAATTTCTTATACTTGTGCCTTTGTCTTTTACTAAATTGTGTCTTCAGGTCTTGTCTATTTGTATCTTCAGAATCTCTCACATTTCCAATCATTTAATAAGTGTTGAATACATATTTGTTTAATAAATAAATATGTAAAAATTGATATTTTGGCCTCTATAAATCTTTACTTTTCCAGACCATAAAAGCTCCAGTTCTTATAAGTATTTTTATATTTACAAAACAATTTTTATATGACTTATTTGATGAAGTTTGTAGTCTAAATACCTAGGGCTTTTTCATTAAATTACTGTTTTGCCACACCCATCCACTCTTATTTAAACACTTTTTAAATAATAGTTTACATATGTATACATTAAATTTCATATTTTTATTTATTTTAGATAATAGATATGATTTAACAGTGCGATTTAATCACCAAACATAGTATCTATTACACCCAAATCTGCTAAGTATGTTCTCTATTTCTTCATTCTAGTTGGTTACATGAATGTTGAAGATCCCAGAGCCTTGTGACAAAGCACTAAAGACCTTAGCATTTACTTGATCATTTGCCCAAACTATATTTTGCCAAAGGATTTAAAAGTTCATGAGAGACTTTGCCAAAGCTTTTTTGAAATCTATGACAAAAAGCTATCTATCTTTTTCATCTATCTTTTTAGTTATCCTGTTAAAACTCTTTTTTAGACTTGGCTTAATGAAGAATAGAAATAACAAATATGTTATTTTAATAATATATTTAATACGTTTTATCAATGTAGAAACTATACTTGAAAATGGCTCTGATACTATTTCTGTGTAATTCACTTGTTTCTGCCCTTTCCATAGTGTCTGCTTCATCTGCAGATACATTCACTTAAAACAGTAAAATGACTACAGCAGTGTAAGCTTCTGCAACCCACATTAACCAGAAAGAGTGTCTCAGTGCCAAAATTCCTGGAGAAAGTCTTGGGCTTTGAACTGATTGAACCACTCCATTCATGTTTTTATTACTGCCTGCGGCCAGGGAAACTCATACAATGGTGGTTTAGGCCTGAGTCACTGGAATCAATCAGAGCCCATGGATATGAAGATGCACCGGTGGATAGTCAATCCTTCTCAAAACTCATTGCTGCTGTGCAGGGTAAAAGAGATACAATGGAAGTTGAAAAGAAAATCAGCAATGTATCTAGCAGACACAGACACATATAAAGACAAACACATAGGCAGTATACCATAGGTCAATTTTGAGATAGTCACAGTTTTCTCGCTAGGGTAATTCAACAAAACATTGTGTACACAGTCGTATGTAATTGTAATTTACAAGGCTGAGAATATTTTTTTATATGGGACAATTGAAAAACATTTCAAGAAGAAGGAATGAAATTGGATCATCTTCAAAATTTATTAGCCAGTATCTAACATCTTTGTTTCAGCCTTCTTGTTGCAGTTCTATTTTTATAGTTTGTGGAAGAAATGTATTGAGAAATGGTGGATCTGTGACCATGTTTTCTTTTCTTTTACCATAAAAGCCCTCAGGGGCTATGTGTTTGTCTGAGCAAGCTGTCAGCCAATTAGAGTTTACTGCTGAAGAAGAAGCTGAGAAAGTTAATCCTGCTCCTTCAAGGCATAGTTAGAAAGAAAATATGAATCTTAAGTAGTACACATTATTTTATCCACTGAGAACCAAGAGAGACTAGTTAGTCAGGAAGAAGAGAGGATAATTTTAATGGGCTCATTTAAACAGGAAAACCACAGCATACTCAGAAGAAGTAATTTCTTTCCCTTGGCTTACAACTGAGGGTGAGGAGGGAAGCATTAATGAGTTAATACTGACATTTAAAAGCCTCTTCTTCAGAATTTTTTTTTCACATATAAGAACTGCAAAAATTATAGATCACTGTACTAGTAATCAGGTGCTATATATATATCCTCTTCCTGTACTAATAACATTATGTGTGTCCCTTACCCTCTCTAGTCCTCTGAGTCTTCCTGTGTAAAAGAAAAATAATAATGACTGCCATATGGATTTCTTAAAGTGATGACATATCTGTTGAGAAATAAAATCTCTTGTGGACTATAATAATACATCTAACCAGCATATATTTTATTTAATCACTTTCAGTTCCTGGTCACAGTCTTTAAAGTCAGAAAGTTTTAACAATTCTCTTAGTCATGTGATATGAGTGGACTATATGCAGCCTGTGGACTCACTGAATCTGCATCATCCAAGGAGGTTTCATAAAAACACACATATTGAGTCCTCACAGAATATTTTGATTCAGTTGGTCGAAGGTGGGAGCAGAGAATCTGTATTTTTTTAAATCTTCCCAGTTGATTCTGATTCTCAGTTATGGTAAATATTGATCACATCCAATTATGTTTTTCAGAATATAAGAAAACTCCCCCCTTTAATTGCAACAAACAAGTAAATATTAAGTCAAACGGTAAATTCTCTGGAAGCCAAATATTAAGATGTTATATGGGCACTAAAATTTCACTGAATATGTTTTAAAAAATGAAAGAAATCATATGAAAACATCTCTGGAGTGTAGTAAGAATATATAAGAAATATTTTGGCAACAAATTTCCTGAAGTGTTTAGGAGCGGGGAGAGGAAAAAATTAAAACTACCAAGTGGCATTAGTAACTACGTTGGACCTCTAAATTTTCTGCTATGGAAACTAGACTCTTTATTGCAAAGAAGACTTGCAGTTCTTCAGGTTGGGTCATCCTCCTTCTCCTTAGTTACCCTGAACAGAGTGCGATCGCTCCTCTAAATAAATGTGGAAAGGAGATTTCTACAGGATTCATTTGAAAGGGCTGTCTGGCACGCCCTCTTGTCTCCATCTAGTCCTTCAGAGTGACTTCTCTAAAACTGTACAACTCATCTGGGACAGATTTCAGATTATATAGCCCATGTCTTTATTTCCAAGTCCAATCATTTGAACACCTCACACCATTCTATCTTTAATAGTACCTTAGCAAAGTTATTTTCAATTAATAAGTGGCCAGGGATTCACAGTAACAGATCCTAACTCTTCTTTCCATTAGCTTTAGCAAAGCTGGCCATGTGAGTTTGTACTTGCAGGGCAATATATGTACAGTTAGAATACTATGTTCAGGCTCTGTGTCAGTCCCAGGGAGCTGCAGAGTAGAGCTAGAGGAAGGTCACAAAAGAAAGAAAAGCAATAAAAATGCCATATTCTGGGGAAAAGTATTAATAGATTATATCCTAAAGATTATATATGTGTGTATATATTCACGTATGTGGGTCTGTTGTCATACTTATGACTACAAAATTATTACATTTAGTCCCTACTAATCACTTAGTTTTTATAATGTAAATTAAACATAAGAAAAGTGATATGATCCCTTAATACTTAAAATTATACGCAGACAGATCATGCTTTAAAAAATTCAATAAAAATTAGACCTACAAACCATAAATTAAAGGATAATCATTTATTGAGAAAAGATTTATAAGAAATTAAACTTTCTCTTTCAATAGCAGTTCTCCTACTGCATTAAGCACTTGTATTTTGTTTCAAAATGACCTGATAGCCTAACATTCAGGATGCTAACCTGAATGTTAGAACATACTATAAATAGATTTACCCACAATTTGAAGGCATTAGTGGTCATATAGTCCTATTTTTTCAAAGTAAAAATTTGGGGAAGGAAATCTAGTCTTTATAGACTTCATACATGGGTAAAAAGTATTTTGAAAAATAAGTTTATAAAATATCCCATACTTTTGAAGATTTGCAAAGTATATTAGCATAATTAAGGTGCTAAAAAGGCCTGCAACAAATGAATTGTTTAATTTTCTTCTCCTATTTTCCCTCAAGCTTACATGACCACAGAACAATTTAATATAATTTAATACTAGACTTAAATATTCTCTGATATTATTATTAAGAACAATTATAGATCCAAATTATACACTTTTTATAACAATAATATGTGACATTTTAACTAGATATGTGAGCTTCTCAATGACTGAGCCTACATATTGTAGTCTTTTGTATTCCCTGCAAGACCTAATGCAGTCTTGGGCCTATAATAGGAGTCTAATCAATACCTTCTAAATAAATCACTGAGCAATCAGTCATTGGCATATGCTTCACATGGAAAATAGAGGAGTGATTATTTTTGTTCTTCTAGAAACAAGGTTATTTTTTATCTTTAGAAATATTAAAATAGGCTTTTATAATCATTATTTCCATTTGTGGCCTGCAAATCAGCTAGTTATAACTTGTTTAAGGAACAAACTGTGACTAGATTTGTCTTTCCACCTTAAGAGAAATATATAATTGTGACTGGTCAGCAAAGACTATAATGGCATATATCAAGATGGCAATATGTAATAGAAAGAGTGGAATTTCAACTCAGCCCCCAGTAGCTGCTCTTGTCCCAAGAGTGTGAACTGGATGGACTGCATTTTTGGACTCATTTTCTCTTCAATTTTAGCTAAAAAGAGGCAGGAAATAAGTAGGTCCAGGATTTCATTGCTTTACCCTTCTTCTCTTTAGGTAACTGGTTTTCCTGTGGCCTTTAACTTGTCACTTGGCCTATCAGGTGGCCCACTCTTGGGTTCCAGGAACTGTTCTCTTCCCTTTGCCTTTTCTCAAGTGGAGAGATGGAAATAGTTCTCAGCTCCTTCCAGCCTCAATATACGGCAATATACACAATTCTTTGTTATTTTTCTTAAACCTTGCCTACAACTTTGTAAATAGCCTCTTTATTAAACTCTCCTCAATAACCTAGTTTGTGTGTATGTGCCATCTCTATCTTGCCTGTAGCCTAACTGCTATATTAGCTGTGGGGTGACTTTGTATAATTACTTAATTTCTTTTAGCCTCAGTTTCTTTACCTGGGAAATGGGGATAATAATATCTATCATTTCTATCTCATAGGTCTATGAGAAGATGAGATTAGTCAATGTCAGTTTTATTTCCCTTTACAAACCTTTTTATTTCTAGAAGGTGACTAAATAACATTGTGTGCAACCTTAAGACTTACCCTTACTTCAGATAAGAAGTAAATTCCCATACTGAGCCCTGTGGTGGCCAAAAGCCAAGCAATATTCTTAGCGCAATACATATTGTGTGCATGCATAGAGAATTTGAGTGGTAACTTTGGAAAGAGAAGTCTACACATAGGAAACACACATACTAGAGGTCTCTCACTGAGTAACAGTGATTTGGACAACCCGAAAACCTTTCTTTTTGTAAATAAAACAAAATGACCATACTCTAGGGCATTTGGGTAAAAAAGCACTGAAATAAGTTAACAACATATTGTTGCAGTGAGGTCAGCCATACATCTTTAAGTATACAGTGCAGATGATGAGTTGCTCTTTAGAAACCTGATGGCTAAAAGTTTATTATAATAATAAAGCCACACATTCATATTCAATAAATATTTGTTTAATCTTTCCATATATCAGCATTGTGCTAGACATATTGAAATATGTTATTTATTTATTTAAGGTAATGTAATTCCAAATCAAGAGAAAACTACTAGATGCAGATTTTTCCTTATAAGTTGTCTATGTTGCTTATTTTTTGCCCAATAAAAATAACCAGGTAAAGAGAGCATTTATATCTTTTCCTTAGAATAAAAACAGCATTTGTGATTTAATTTCCAAGACCCCTCTTTCTGATATGGAACTTTCTCCCAAGGTAATACTAAATATTACATTGGTGTCGGTAAAGGGTGATTACTCTCATCTGCTTCGTCTCTCCTTGTAGTATTTTGTATGTCCCTCTCTAAGTTTTGTGCATAATCAAAGAGATGCTATTTACATAGAAAGAAACATCCTGGGTTAAAGGTCAAGCAGTAATGGTAGTCTTTGATAGGACCATTAAACGAAGGCCTCCTTCAAGTATTTATTTGTTTAATCAATTTCAACAAGATCACAAATTAATCAGATCCATAAGTAAGAGAAAACCTGGATGGTAAATAATTAGCAATACATGAGATCTATCCATGTGTAATAAGATTGAACTGTTAAGTGTCAAATAAAACAAACACCATACACCATATTATCACATACATCACACACACACACACACACACACACACACACCAATAAGCCAAGATTAAATATAATGACTCTGTACAGCTATTTTAGTTGGAATAGTAAGAATTTACACAGTTTGTACTATTATTCTTCCAAGTTTATTCCATCATTTGTTTTTATGTTTCATTAAGTGGAGTGGGGGAAAGCAATAAATAAAACATTATTATTTAAGGCAAATCTCTTTACACACCTCAATAAACTCAACCAAAGTTTCTTAGACAGGGCCCCAAACTCAGTGAAATTAAATGATTTACAGAGATCTTCAAGCACAAACTTGAAATAGTATATAAAAAGGCTGTGGTCAATAACCATATTAATCATAAAGTGTTGACTTGCTGCAAGGATTAAATAAATTTAACTTTTATAGGGTGTCTCACATAGTAATATTCTTCAGGGATAAAGTACATTCCCTGTTGCCTTAGCTTCAGCTTAAGCCAAGAAATGTGGCATAGACTAGCATAAACTCAAACCTCGACTAAAATTAAGTAACTTAATGCACAACTAACTAAAAAGTATTTAATATGCATGCTAATGAGACAGCATTTCTGAGTTTTAAGGACCTGCATCTGCAGAATTGTAAGCACTGAATTTTCCTCTCAGAGAAAAGAAAGAATTACTTTGGTTACTTTAAGGAAGTTGAGGTTTCTCTGAGCAAATTATAGACAAGATTTCTGAATGCTCTTTCATTCTTCCTGCATGAACATGAGAAAATGTAAAGTTTAAAATTTCCCGTCATGACTATATAACTATAAACTCTTATACATTTTTTTGTCTATTCTCTAGCAGAGAAGTATACAACTGACCCTTTAACAACACCGGTTTGAATTGCACAAATCCACCTATACGTGCATTTTTTTCCAATAAAGATAAAGTCAGCCCTTCGTATCCCTGGGTTTCACATCTGTGGATTCATGGGAAGCAGTAGTATTTTTGATCCTCTGTTGGGAATTTATGGATGAGGAAGGCTGACTTAAGTTATATGAGAATTTTCGACTTTGTCAGGGTTTGGCTCCCCTATCTCTGCGTTGTTCAAGGGTCAACTGTATTTTGTGTTTTTTTCTTTTATTTCAGAACCTTCTCAATTGCCTCTCACCAGCTATGAAGTAGAAAGGTAGAATGATAAAGCAGAAATGCACAGAGTGTACTTTGGGGCTTTTCAGAGACCTGTCTATATAAGCCAAAATAATCAAGCCTCTAAGCAATTAATAAGATCAACTATAGAAACTAACAGCAAATATGAAACCCTTTTTGTATAGATCCCAATAGCCTAGTTACTTGATATATGCAAGATGTGATCAGAAAGAAAGAAGAGGAGACAGAACTTTATTTCATGAGGCTAATAGCTGTGGCAAAACTTCCTGAGCATGGGACCAAGTGTTTCTTAAGCCTTAAAATGTGCATGATAGGATTTGCCCTTTCTACATCATAAAGTTGTAGTAAAACTTTAAAGAAATAATTTTGTGCTAGAAGTACTTTGAATTCTATAGAGTGCTTTTTAAAATGTCTGTCCTTTTTCTCCTCAAAAGTTCAAAGTGACAAGTGGGGAGCAGGCAATGGCCAGAATTGGGTAAAGATTGAGATTAAATAAAAGTATGTGAGAAAGAGAGCCCTTACTCACCTACTCTATATGCCCATTCTTGTATCTCTTCAAGGATAAAAATAACCTGATTGGTCTGATTTCAGGATATCTATGGCCACAGTTATTCATGAGAAGGTTCATAGTTTATTGAAAGGCCATATAAGGAAGTGACTTGCTTTTTCTCTCTTTGCCCTATAAAGTCTAAAGCATAAGAAGGTAGTTCTGGTCATCTTGCCCCTTTTCCCCTCTGCATCATAAATATTGATCCTCTCTTCTTCTTAATTTCTCAAGATTTTATAATGAGAACCAGAATATGAAAATATTACAAAACTTAGGTTGGGGATTTAGTAGAATTTCCTAAGGATAAGAGGGTAGAACTTTGCATTGGGATTTGGGCATAGGCACAGATAATAAAAAAGTGATTGTGATCCCTGTGCCATTGTCACTTTCATGAATTCTTATCTTTAGTGCATTGTAAGAAGAAATGGTTATGGGCTGGATGGGATTCAGATACCACCCTTTCTCTGGTCACATTATCAAAACCTTGCCTTGATTTATGACACATACCACTAGAATTCCTTGTACCATCATTTATTCATTCAGTCAACATATGCACTCTTCTAGGTACAGGAGACTCAGTGATTAACAAGACATATGAGGATCCTGCTTTTGTGGACTACTTATTCTAGGAAGAAAGGGTACCATAATGTTATATACAAGGAGGAAAGGAGGAAGGGAGGGAAGGAAGGAAGGAAGAAAGAAGGGAGGGAGAGAGAGAGAGAGAGAGAATATGTGACTACTTTATATTTGTTGAATAGAGAAGCTTTCTCTAAGGAGAGCACATTAAGCTCAAGGAGAGAATATAGAAAAAGAGAAGGAGCCAAGAGGCCAGTGGGTGCTACCAGCAAAGACAGCTAAGAAGAATCAGTCAGTGAGGTAGAAGGCAAACCACGGCAAGGGGATCCCTGTGTTTCAGAGCATTCCTACTTAGGTAAATGAAGATTTATTCTTCCCATCAATGACAGTAGTTGAATAGTATTAAAGGGAAAGAGTTTCAGAAATTATATAAGATGTCTTACCAAAACCATTTATGGAAGAATTATATTTTGTGGGTTTTGTTCCTTTACTCTGCTAGTGAAGAAACATTGTCTGACTTTCTTGAGAGAATGTGACTGTTCATTCTATAAGAATCAATACAGGATTTCATGGAGAATTGGAGGACTTTAAAATTAACTTCAATTTTTACTCACATTCACCAGCATGAATGTCACTTAGGACTGTCAGTACGGCTTGAAATGCGGCAAATTCAAATGTTTAATGATCAGGTTAGTAATGGCTTTAAAAATCAAATTTGTGGTATCTCAATCCATATGAATTCTAATAATGGTAATTCAAATGTTTTAAAATAAGTACAGATTTATTTTTGATGCAGCAGAATGTCTGCAGGCCAAAATGTAGTTCCACGAAAGATGACAGGTGGGAAGAAATAAATTTACACAGGATATTTTGGAACAACGAGAGATAAAGCTAAGAAGTATTGATTTGAGATTTTTGTATGGTTTGGAGGTCAAATGGAAATCAGATGGTCAAAAGGGTTGTAAAATATTTGCTTCACAATCTGATAATAGTGAGAGGAATCATGTATATATATATAACCAAAATCTCAGCCATCCTTACCCTGGGTATATATCCCAGAGGATTTCTCCCAATGATCATAAGGGAACGTTCGGGAATGTTTGACATAGTAGTTTATACAGAAGAGAAGACTTTGAGGCAACCTAGGAATATGAGAAGGGATAGAGGATCGAATAACTAAAATGTGATAGATAAGTACTATTGATTATGATGTCAGAGTTAAAAATAAATACATAAATGTATATATAGTAAAGTGCACAGAACTTAAAAATATAGTATGGAGTGAAAAAAAGAAGCAGAAAGAAATTTATGATATAACATGATTTATATTTAAAAATACCCTAATACTTCTTCTCTATTTGTTTTATAAGGTTATATTCATATCAAAAGACTAAAATCAAATATATTAGGTGCCTATGGAAAGAGAGAAGGATGAAAATAGGCATAGGGGATGAAAGGGGAAAATAGAATAAAATTAAATAAAAAGAGAGGACTTATGTTGATAATGTGCTATGAAATGAAGAGTGTAAGTAACTTATTTCTCTTTTCTGGGCAGAAGAAAATTAAAAAATAAAAAAAAATAAAAAGTAAAAACAAACAAGAAAACATTTCCTTTATTTGCTTCTCCAAATTCCTCTGAGAAGTACGGAAACACAAATTCAACTGAGTGAAATCACTGAAAATAACAAAAATGACAATTGATGTAATCTTAAGGTAGCACAGCAAGTTGTGGGCCAGAATTAGCTCCTGTCTAACATTCCAAGCACGTGAGACCCAAACAGCCACTGAACTTTTCGGTGTGGTCTGAGTGTCTGGTAAAAGGAGCAAGGACATAACACTGAAGGAATAGGTGAGTGTTAACATTTGTTTAGTGACCCTCAATTTAGAGAGAATAACTCATATCCACATTTTAGCGGTCTTAAGAAAAATGAGAGGATATCAAAACCATGCCCTGTGCAACAGTAAGGGAAGATAAAATGTGCTCTTTCCTCTTCCCCTCCCTCTTAGCTATTGTAATGCCTACAGATGTTTTCCTTCTGACTCTCATCTTTGCTTCCCTCTGTGACCCTTCCCCTCATACTGATTTTGTTTTTAACTTTCCTCGACTCTCAGTCCTGGCCTCCTGACTTCCTTGTAACTAACACCATATCCCTGTCGGCCTGGCATCCACTTGAAGATTATTGCTTTGCACTGGCATCTGAGAACTTCCTCCTCTCCTGACCTTGACAGCCACCACTCAGTGTTGTATATTTGGAAAAGGAAAGGCAGAGGCTCCCACACAGAAACATCTGTGTCAGTGCCCATTTTCTCATATCTACTTCGAATATTTTTCTTCATACTATGCTGGCTATTAGTATGGATCTAATGTTGCTTTGTAATGAAAACCACATTTAGATGTAGGAAAAATTACCTTCATATTTATATAAAGCATCCTTATGTGAGATCTAAATGTTTATGCCCAAGTTCCCTAGAAGTCATAGGCCAAAAAGAAGACAAAAACCTACCTAGACTGGTATTTAGGGCAGTAAGCTAATAAGGATCCTTTTATAATTTAGTACTGAACTGGACTTCTTATATAACCAAGAGGGGAATTTTATTTGGATTGAATATCTGTTTCCTGTTCTGATAATTGGCACCTGCTCTAAATTTGGATGAGAATGCCACGTGCAAGACAAGCATCTGGTGTCCCAAGCCAAAGTGAGCTTAGAAGACTCCATATGTGATCAGAAATGGGAAAACTTTCTGGCTGAGGTTTTCATTAGGCAAATGAAAGCTTTAGGGTTTCATTTCACTTCAAAGACAAGATCCTCCAAGCAGTACATCCTGTTGTGCTAGTAGTGATGATATTATATTAATAGCCATAAGATACCCGGGCCAAAGAGTGGAATAGACGGCATCTAATTTCTAGCCATAAAATGTGAGTAGTTGGGCAGTGCCAGTGATTTTTGTGACATTTAAAAGATGATTAAAATATTTCTAAAGTCCTCAGAAAGTTTCCCCTTGAATATATTTGCCACTCTGTGATGGAATGAGTCATGTAACTATTTCAATAACCAGAAGCTGTCTCAGCTATGCTGTAAAAACAGGAGCAAAAGTCAACTCAATTGTTATGAACAGCCAGCTACTCCAAAATGATCCTTTGACTTTTCATTTGCTTTTCAACTAACTCATGCCATTTCTGTTTACTAATACAGATTGCTATAACCAAGTAATGTCACATTTATTAAGTGCTTACTCTGTGCCAGATATGTTGTTAGATAAATTAGCATGCCTGTGATTTGCCATTTGTCTACTTTGCTCTCAGATCCTTTCTCTGTCTTTCTGCTGTTTTGCTGTTTCATGTGGAACTACATTTCCAAAGTTCCCTCTTCCCTCTGGCTTCTATGTAGATTTGGCCAATGGAGGACATTGCTAAAAGCTGGTGTCCCTTTCTTGGCATTGCTAGCAGTATTTCAGCCTTCTCTGATGCTCCAGTTTTCATGAGCCAGCCTCTCTCTTGGTATCCCAAATACTGCTGAGTGGGCACTGCCTGGTTCTCCCTTTCACCAAGGTATCCTCCACTGGAAGCCCCAGCCAAGCCAATTTATCCCTTTGTTCTTCCAGGAATAAAGGTCATTGTTGCTGCCTTCTACGTCTAATAATTAAGATGCCTAACCATCCTTTTATTAGCTTCTCAGCTTTCCCAACACCTGTCTAACCAATTTTCTGTTTTAATTTTTTTTCTGTTTGGTATATCTTGAATGGATTGTGTTTTCCTGATTAGATATTGACTGATATAATGAACATGTATACTATCTTGGTTAACTGAAACTACAAATTGTGAGGAAGGTATCATTATCCCACAGGAAAATAGCACACGATGCAAAGGCTCTGTGAAGTTAAAAATGTGTGTGTGTGTGTGTCTGTGTGCATGTGTGTACATGTCCACACATGTATGTGTGTGTATGTAGTTATGAATATAGGAAATAGGGATCTTCAATGTGAAATATGTTTGCACTACAAGACTACGTCCTTTCAATGACACCACATGGCCCTGCCTTCCTTGCTGCAATCTGTTGTATTACAGAATATTATGAAATCTACATGTCCTTTCTAGCAGAATATCCTGCCTAGTGGAAGGCAGCCCCGGTAAAAAGGGGTAAGCAAGCTATCAATGACTCACATGTACCTAACTTCTTTTTACTGCCCCCAAAGAAGAGTCGCCTTTACTCCTACTCAAGAACAACTCATCCCTTGAGTTCTTGACTAAATCCCCTTGGTCGTCCTCTAGAACCTTGCTTCTTCAATTATCTCCTTTCTCCACTGTTTGACCTTGTCATTTCTTTCCCAACACATACATACATAACTCCTTTCATTAACAACACCACTTTCCTTTGATCCTGTATCCAAACACTCTCTTATTTTTTATGTTTTCAGTCCTCTGCTTTCACATCTTCCCTTCACTTCCCTTTCCACTGTCTTCATCACTCCTTTCATTCTGGACACTAATAATATCATTGCCAAATTCCCTAATTCTCTGATCTTAAAGGATACCTCTGCTACATTTGACTACGTTTGCCACACTGCCATGACCTTTATCACCACTTCCCTTTACTATTTCTCTTCTTACAAATCAGACTGTTTGCTCATGTCTCTTCATAGGCTTCTGTTTTTCCACCTGTTCTTTAAATGTTACTTTTCATCAAGATTCTGTCCTTGGCCCATTACTATTATTATTGGACATATTTTCACTAGAAAATCTCATCCATTCATCAAGCTTTCAAAGAGCACTTATATGTTAAAATTCTCTAATGTATATTTGTAGCACAGTCTCTCCAGATGTTTAGATTCATTATCTTGAAGCCTGCTAACCGTCTTTAGTGCATCATTTAAAAAAAAAATTTACCGCAACCTTCAGAACTGGCTTTTTTACATGTAATCTATATTTTACTATCTTCTGAGCATCTGAATCACTCATGCCTGGAACCTGAGACTTTTCCATGGTTTCTCCTTCTTCCTTACCCATAAATGTTGACCAAATTTGCCTTGTATGTATCCTTCATTGGGTCCCTCTTCTCAATCTCTACTACCACCACCCTACTTCCACTCTAATCTTGCCCTGCTTTGTACAACCTCTCAACCACACACACACATACACATACACACTATTAGTGATTTTATTGATAGGTAAGGTACTTGCTTAACTTCAAAATTCCTTTGCATCATTCCCCTCTCTGTCTAGGTATCCCTCATCATGAGGCTTCTTAAGTGCCATGCATGTGCCATGCTTCCTCTCACCAAAGGGACACTGCTCACATTATTTCTTCTTTCTGGACAGCTAATCACTCTCTCATTACCTAGATAACTTTACCCATTCTTTGTATTACACCTCAACTAGGATTTCTTCAAGCAACCCTTTGTCATCTTATCACCTTACTTTTTTCAGTCTGCATTAGGCATACAAGAACAATGTTTCTTTCCACCAGACCATTTTTCCAGGTTTTAATTTTACATATACTTATCTGATTAATATATCTCCACTACTACTCTGTAAGCTCCTTAAGGGCAGGAACTCTACATCAAATCCATAGCATATAGTATAGTCCTAATACATAATTTATAATCAATAATTAGTTACAACATAAATGAACAAAATAAATAAAGCTGCTGAAGACAGAATTGTTACACAGAAATCTAATGAAGTTTGATGGAGGCAACCTTAGAGCATGAAATACTCTGAAACTCCCTGTTTTCTTGTGATTGTTTTGAGGATCATCCTATATGGTATGTAAAAACAATCTGAGAATTTATATAGCTTCAGAAATATTGTCCATGCCTCCCGTGTGTGTG
>NW_011888803.1:5600047-5608502 GCF_000151845.1 Pteropus vampyrus | reverse complement strand
TTAAAATCAAACTCAGGAATCGCAAAAAGAGGTCTGGGAGAAAAGACAGTTTTATCGTTGGAGCAGACGCCGATACAGGAAAAAAGGCTCTAGCCCCTCCCTCTCTTCCTGGGAAACACGGATGAAGGAGGGGCAGCCTGTGATTCAGACAGAGGACACTGAGTCAGATTCCTTAGGTGATTAAAAGACACAAAGCACAAAAAAAAAAAAAAAAGTAAGGTATTGGCTGAGAATCAAGATAGATTATAAAAGACTGAGAATAGAAAAGGAGAGTGCTAGCAAAAACGTGAGACTTTTTTTCCCCTCTTCTCTTGAAAAAAGAGCCATAGAAAAACTGGAATAGAAACGCTTTTATCTAAAAAGAAAGAAATGAATACATGTAATTTCTGGGTCATCAGAATAGCTCAGCAGCCAATCCCAGCTCCACCCTCACAGAGAAAAATTGGGCTAATGACCTTGAATGTCTCTTTTTATCTGGTGAACATTGAAACACCTCAGCTGGAATGGAGAGAGATAGGGGATCTCCCTACCAAGTGCAACTTCAACTTGGGAGTGGTCTAGGAGTTGGAGGGGTTTACGCTCTCCTTCAGTAGTTCTGCGTCTTAGGGACCGGCAAAATGTTATCACAAGTTCTCAAGGTGCAGAAAAAAGTCAGCCAGCCTTTTCAGGCCTGCTTTTCCTCACCTATAATACAAGTTAAGGAAACCCTCGCTTACACTACAGATCTCTAAGGCTCTTCCAGCTGTTTTAGCATATCGGAAACATCTTTTATAAATCCCAAAGGCCTAAGTTTAAAACAGTAATTCTGACCCCAAATTCCTTTCTGTTGGTGTCAAACTCAGAGCTATTATGAACAGCTCCAGAAAATCTCTTCGGTAGGCTGAACACCATGTGTCCAAGAGGTTAAATGGGAAACAGAGTGTGAATTACTTAGAGAGCTATTTTATAAACAAACACCAACTAGGATTGAACTCTGTACTGATTTGGAGGTGACTTAAGTCCAATTTCCTGCTCCTTCCCACTCTTTCCTTTCAGGACCAAAAGCATTAAGTGCAGCAAAGAGAGCCCCTGCTGAGAGCTCTCCTCTTCTCTTCCTCAAAATCCTGACAGGAAGGGACTGCCTTTTGTCACAATTTGACTGACTGGCGAGTGACACTGAATGCTCCATCATGTTCAGCCTGAAGGACAGTGGCACTAATTCTAAAGAACAAAACAGAGTAAAAAAAAAGAAGAAGAAGAACTTAGAGAGAAACCGGCCAAAAGCTCGTCCAATAACAGAACTTAAAGTGTCTTCTGAATGGCAGCTATTAAGAGACCCATCAATCAATCCAAAGGTCTCCATACCCCTCCATACTATTTCTATCAGTGAGGCTTTCCCAAACCTATTATGATCCAGAGTTATGACTCATCACCAGGCATCTCAATAAAACTCTTTTCTGGTCTATAGAAGCTCCGGTCAATTGAGAGCGAGTGCCCAAACCAGCAGGCTTAAGGAGCATGCTAGGGCTCAGAGCAGACCTCTTCCTTGTTCTCCCTTGATATAGCGGATCGCCTTCTGCAGCCTTAGCTGTGATCTCAGCTCCTCTCACTCTCTGTGTTGGCTATCTGCCTGGTCTCCTGCAGTCCTCATCTGTAGGAGCTACACAACTCAGCAAGAAACTGTTCTTAGTGCGCCAGTCACAGCCCTGGAAGAAAAAGAATAATACAGCGATACTTGCCTGAAAAGCAAAAGAAGCTCTATTGCACTGCAGAATTCATTCTTTTAAGGACTTCTGATTTTACAAAAGGAAACCTCCCTAAACTAAAAGATAAGATGCAAACCACCACATCTTAAAGCTGACAGCTCTGTTTTTCTTTCACTCACTAAAGTAAAAAACATGTAAAAATCGTGAGAGAAATGCCCTCTCACCGGCTGCTGATTGGTTTTTCAGACACTACTTTGTATCATTTTACTGTTTAGAGATTCAGAGTAATTCTTTGTTAGGTATTACATACTAATGTCTTTCAACCAATATGAAAATATTTAACCATGCAATAATCTGTGTGATTGTTATCGCTTATTCTGGAATTACTGGTTTATTTGATAATTACGTAATGGGATAAGATATACGAAGACAGCGGTCCTGATGTGTAAATAAGCAGATCCTTCTGGTAATTATATCTGTTTATCAGAAACTTGCTGATTTAGTGATATTTATTCTTTGTAATAGGGTCAAAAAACTTGTTCTGTGTTCAGAAATGAAAGCATCAAAATACCACTCACCTGTGACACAATTTTGATGTGAATCATATTTACTATTAATTGAATTATAAAGCTTAAACGTATTTGGAAAATATATGCTCTACAATGTCTAATATGAGTCTTAAGTATTAAAGAGTCTATTAAATGATGCTTGGTCACTTTCAATAAATGTCATATTGATTATATCTTTAATTATTGTTATATATCAAAATAAGCTCTTTGAATGAGTACTAATGAAAGAATGGGAGTTTTGATGAAATGTAAGTCCTTTACATTTTTACAAAGCAAATGCCATGATGATTACCTCTTGAACTTATACTTTAAATGTCTTGTGTAAATATATGACAGCAAAAGTTCAAATTTTAATGGAGTAGGTTTGTTTAAAGAGAGCAGAAAAAAATTTAAACTTTATTATGTCATAAATAGGACTCAAATAATTTTTGGATTGAGTATTAGGGTCACTTATGCAATTTAAAATCCAGAAAATATAAGGAAATTTTTATCTGTCTTTGGTAGTTTCTCCCTAAGACTGATTTTTCTTGGCCTTAATTTTTTAGGGAAAAAGAAATAAAACATAATTTACCTCTGGGGAACAGAAAGATTTTCATTATCTCATGAGCACAAGATGGTAGATATAACTGTAAGTTCTTAGTACATCTAAATCGTATCCTGAAGATGTTTCAGAAATATAGAAGAAGTTTTAGCCAAAAGTCTCCAGGCCTTTCTTTTCTGTGTAATTGGAATCAGAATCAGGGACAATCGAAAAATGCATGTTTTCCAAAACTTCCTTTGAATTACAAATTTTGATTGAATTCTAGTCTCATAACTTAAGGATGATTATATTCACTTCTTCTGACATATGTCTGTTCTTAAGCATACATGTATAAAATACAGTTTTCATGATATAGTATTACTTTTACACTCCCAAGATGTTTTATTAAAGGATAAAGTCAGCATGGTGCAGCAGAGTCAAGAGACCTGCATTTTAGTTTCACTTTTGCCCCAACTAACCACGGTGAATTATTCAATTCTTTGTGAAATTAATTCAGATAAGATCTTCTCCAATGACTGTTTTTTTCAAGATTTCAGAGGTGGTATGATGTCTCCTTTAATAATAACCCCCAAATTTTTCATATATTGAGAGCTTTCTATGCACCATTTACTATTCTAAGTATTTTACCTGTATTTTCTTGTTTAACCGATGATTACCAACATTGTTGGATGAAGCTAAGACTTAGAGATGTCAAGTGACCTGCTTAATGTCTCATAGCTAATAAATTGTAGACACAGAATTTCAGCCCATGTACTCTGACTTTACTATATCACCAGATCTAAGACTGTAGACATTGTAATAAAGTGAAAGCATTTATTTAAACTTGAGGTGTCACAAGTTGAATTCTCTGAGAATCGGGCTCTGAGAGATTATCAAGCAGGAGACTTATTAGAGACTGCCTTGTGGAAGTTAAGAGAAAGAAGAGGGATTGGACAAAGGGAGAAAATGAGCAGCAATGAAGTCTCAACACATATTTCAGTTCTAGAATTTCTGAAGATGTGATGACCATTCAGAACTGTCCAGAATTCAAGCAAGAGGGTAGGACCTTTACATCTCCCCATTTATATTCAATCAATCACTGCATACAAGAAACTCTGGGAAGAGTGTGTGACCTTGGGCAAGGCCTATCTCTCAATTGCGTATGTAGGCAATCCCCTAAAAGAGGCTGTCACCTGAGGGCTTTCAGCTGTCAGCCCTCCCAGAATCTATGGAAAGGAGTCTTTATTCCTGCAAGGGCCTGGAAGACTCATTACAGCATCCAAGATGGAAGGAAATACAAATGTAAAAAATCTGATCTATTTCTATATGAAAGTAAAGCAGAACTGGGAAGCAAAGTAGGATAATCAAAGATACTTAAGTTGCAGACTGGACTGAAAAGAGAAAGAAAGTTAAGGCTTGATCTCTTTTACTTTGTTTTGAAAAATATCCATTATAAAGCATTTAGCATAAACATATATGAAGGTTAGGATTTTAATGAGGAAGAGGTTAATGCTGCTGTGTCTGCAAATGATGATAATGACCAAGTTGATATCTCCATGTCTATTAAGGGGCTAATATGATACATAGCATCTTTAGGATAAATAACCATTCTAGTAGTAACATCAAGAAAAGAAAATACTGCATATGCATTTTTTTCCTGTTTATTTATTTATTTGTTCAGTATAATTTAGTGGTAATATCATAAATCTTGAGGTCAGGTATGTTTTGAACCCCAGTTCTGTCTCCAGTGTATGTAACTCTGTGTGTGTGTGTGTGTGTGTGTGTGTTTAATGCTGTGAACCAGAACTTCCTAATATATAAAGTGATTAAAATTAGGTGATTAGATGGATACCAATCATAAAAATAACTTACTGTAAATATCAACTCTCTTGCAGGATGTCTAGCGTATAATAGGTGCACAGTAAATATTACTCCCATTTAAACTTTTCCTTCATATCTGAACACATTCATTCATCTAGTCACCCTTTTATGTGCCAGACTCTAGGAATACAAGGATACAGTCCATGTTTTCTAGAAGAACATATTCTGCAAAAAGGGAAAAAATATTTTAAATGTTTAATGTAATTCATTCTGGCAAATGTGACAATGGAGGTATGAAGAAAATGCTAGAACATGGAAAGCGGTAGAACTATTCTACGAATAAAAATTGAAAAGATTTTATAGATTTCTCCTCTCTGAATGAGTATTTCCAGATGAATAGAGGTTTCAGTCAGAGAGGGTTTATGAGGGCTTTCTAGAAAGAAGTGATGATACTGTTTGTTACATTTTTGGTAATTTAGGTTCATTTTTTAATAGTAAAAAACTGATTACTTTTCAGGCAATTCTTGTTACTCATCTTACTCTATTTATTAGCACCATTTAACAAAGCTGATCACTATCTCCTTTGTGTCATACTTTCTACTTGGCATCCAGAAGGTTATTTTCTCTTTGTTCTCCTACTTCACAGAATGTTCCCTCTTAGTCTTATTTGCTATTTTATCTTCTTTACCTAATTAGAATGCCCCAGGGCTATCTTTACACCTCCTCAAGATTCTAATGATAATCATTCCCTGAGTGATCACATATTGTCCCTTGAATTTAAATGCCATCTACACATTGAGCATTCCTCATATTAAGTGGCACCTCCATCCTTACCTGTGACCCCAGCTTTGTGTATTAGAAGAGCCAGAAGGAGCCTTTAAAAAAATGAGCAGGGTCATATGAACATTCTCACAAAGCCCTTCAGCACCTATGGCTTCTCATTTTCTTATTTTTTTTTTATTTTTTAATAACTTTTTTAAATTTTTCAATTACAGTTGGAATGCAATATGATGTTAGTTTCAGGTGTACAACATGGTGGTTAGTCATTTTATTTTCAATAAAGCCAAAGTCTCTACAAGGTCCTATAAAATGGTCTTTTTTTTTTTTTAATGTCCCTGGCCTAATCTCTACTCACTGCCCCCCTCACTCACACTACCACAGGCTCCCTTTTTTTTTTTTTCCACTTTAATCCTTGTTGCTCTTAAAAGTGTCAAGTAGTCAGGAATAATGGCTAGATAGAGACTGAAGAAAATGAAGGCAAGTTCGATCAACCAGCACTTCTATACCTATCTCTTGCTGAATCTAACCACACTTGCCTTCAGAGCATTACGGCTACTCTTTTACTTCTGCCTTCTAAATCTCATTAAATGTCGTTTTTGGCCAACCGTATAGGGAAGGGATTCTGAGAAATGTAGGTCCAACTTACCCAAGTGAGCAAATTACAAAACCAACACAGTTGTTAATATGCAAAACAATTTCTGTGTCCATTTCTTCACAATAGCATTCCTATTTTCTATTACTGAAATTGAGGAAGCAATATAGCATAGTAATTAGTAAAGTCTTTGGTACCACACAAGACCACATTTGAAATCCTAGCACTGGCATTTACTACCTATGGGAAATTAGAGAACAACTTTTCTTGGGTCCCAGCTACAAAGTAGGGTAATAATATAACTATTTCAAGGATTGCTCTAAAAATTAAGACATATAGGGTATATAAATCATCTGGACTCTGATAAACATCCCAAAATGTTAGCTATTAGAATCCTTATTATTATATTTAGTGAGTGCCATACATATAATAAAAAACAAAGCAAATGCCAAAAAATTAAAAAGAGAATTATTGAGGAGGGAAAAGGACTAGGCAAGGAATTCACAAACTAAATAATTAGTCCTCATCTACTAGTTTCACTATAATTACAAAGTTCTTGGTGCCAATTTTAAAATATTGATCCTCAGGAAATATCTATGTAGTAATAAAGGAGATAGTGGAGATGGCACACAGTGCACTGAAATATAATAATTTTTTTCCAAACGTTTCACATATTTTTGACTTTTTTCGTTATTTTAAATATTCTTTCCAGTTATAACCATTAAATGAAGGTAACAAGACTCTGAGACTAAGAAAATCAGTCAAGTAGAGTTAGCTTTTTTAGAAAAGGGTGGCATTGACATTTAAATCCATCTGTGACTCCTGAAAGAAAGCACAGGTTTTATTAAAATGAGCAGGAAGTCTTGGCTAATTGTTACCTATGTGCAATGCAAGTATAACCCATGTTTGTTCAGATTACATCAAACTGAGGATTCGAATAATGTCACAAAAGCAATGACACAGTGGCACTTTTCAGGCTAAGGGCTTATCCTCAGCATTGTGAAAACCCCAGCTCACAGTCAAAATTCCTTCTGTTCAGGAATTCCCCAGGGAGTGCCTCATGTTTAATGCTGAATGTAATCTTCCTATCTAATCCATAACAGCCTTCTTCTTTCACACTCCTGGCACTGCAACTCTGAGTCACCATGTCTCATAACAGTTCAGGTCCCATATATGCTATGGCAGATACAAGGAGTCTCTTGTTCTTGATATCAGCATTGAGTCCAACACCCAGGAAAGAAAGTTGTTATTCTCTTTCCTTCTAATGATTCCATCAACCCTGGTTTTCTGATTGTCACATGCCAGGGTAAACTGGTCTAGATTAGACCAGTGCGGCTATCTTCCTATTGCTGATGCTGATGCTGCTGCTGCTGCTGCTGCTGTTGCTGCTGTTGCTGATAATTGTTCAGTTCTCTACTACTAATATCATCTCTTTGAACAGGGGAAATGTCCTACATCCAAGTGTTCTATTGTGTCCTGTTCCACATGAAACAAAATATCTATGTTGCTTTACGCTCTCTAGGTCTTAAATGAAATTTTAGTGATATCACTAAGTAATAAACTGGAGAACAAAAAATTCCACCTGAATTTCTCAGTGAGAACACTGTGATTGTCTGAAAGAAATATTTTGATAAGTTTCTATTGAGCCATCAGGGTAGAGACTGAGACCTCAAGGGAATATTCAAATAGTGAAGATGCTTAAGATCAGAAAGGGGTGAGAAAGAGAAAAATTGGAGCATGAAAGGGAGAGGAAGAAAACAGAAGAGATCGAGAAAAGACTGTGTGGTATTACATGACCTCTCAGTAAACCATTAATCTTCAATTCAGTCTGCTAATTCTAGTAAAATTTCCTAAAAGCCTTGACTAATTGAATTTATTGAGAAAGTGGTAAAGTTCTGTACCAAGGTTGACACAGGATAAAATTGGTATAGACCCAGGAGCCAGAGCAAAGACTGATCAAGAGTTTTCAGAAATCTTAGAAAGTTTTAGGCTGACTCCAAATGATGGAGTTTGGATTTTTAATTTGAAGCTATTCAGTTCTCCAGGGAAAAAGAGTTATCACATTTCATAAGAATTAAAAGATATTTTATCACTTCTTTCTCTTCCCAAGACTGACAAAGCAGCCTGAAATGGGAAGCAGAGAAGGTTTTCTGCATAGAACACATCTTGCAACAGGAAAACCCCCTCCCTAACTTTTCACCCATTATTCTTAGACCAAGTTAATGCTTCCTGACTCTCCCTTCCTTTGAGTCTTCATCATGAGAGGTAAAAATTGAAATTGGAGGGGCTTTATTACATGTAGAACATAAGCATGGAAACTGCTACTACTTTGTGGAATTTCAAAATTATACGTAATCCAGTTAGGTGAGAGTGTAGCTATGTAGAGAAAGAGGATGCCTTCATAATTTAAATAACCTGTAAACTGTTCTGTGAAACATCAATTCATATAGTTCTGGATTTAATTCATATTTAATTATAATTTGTGGAA
>NW_011888803.1:5597246-5599997 GCF_000151845.1 Pteropus vampyrus | reverse complement strand
ATCTATGTTGCTTTACGCTCTCTAGGTCTTAAATGAAATTTTAGTGATATCACTAAGTAATAAACTGGAGAACAAAAAATTCCACCTGAATTTCTCAGTGAGAACACTGTGATTGTCTGAAAGAAATATTTTGATAAGTTTCTATTGAGCCATCAGGGTAGAGACTGAGACCTCAAGGGAATATTCAAATAGTGAAGATGCTTAAGATCAGAAAGGGGTGAGAAAGAGAAAAATTGGAGCATGAAAGGGAGAGGAAGAAAACAGAAGAGATCGAGAAAAGACTGTGTGGTATTACATGACCTCTCAGTAAACCATTAATCTTCAATTCAGTCTGCTAATTCTAGTAAAATTTCCTAAAAGCCTTGACTAATTGAATTTATTGAGAAAGTGGTAAAGTTCTGTACCAAGGTTGACACAGGATAAAATTGGTATAGACCCAGGAGCCAGAGCAAAGACTGATCAAGAGTTTTCAGAAATCTTAGAAAGTTTTAGGCTGACTCCAAATGATGGAGTTTGGATTTTTAATTTGAAGCTATTCAGTTCTCCAGGGAAAAAGAGTTATCACATTTCATAAGAATTAAAAGATATTTTATCACTTCTTTCTCTTCCCAAGACTGACAAAGCAGCCTGAAATGGGAAGCAGAGAAGGTTTTCTGCATAGAACACATCTTGCAACAGGAAAACCCCCTCCCTAACTTTTCACCCATTATTCTTAGACCAAGTTAATGCTTCCTGACTCTCCCTTCCTTTGAGTCTTCATCATGAGAGGTAAAAATTGAAATTGGAGGGGCTTTATTACATGTAGAACATAAGCATGGAAACTGCTACTACTTTGTGGAATTTCAAAATTATACGTAATCCAGTTAGGTGAGAGTGTAGCTATGTAGAGAAAGAGGATGCCTTCATAATTTAAATAACCTGTAAACTGTTCTGTGAAACATCAATTCATATAGTTCTGGATTTAATTCATATTTAATTATAATTTGTGGAATGGATAGGAGAGAATATTATCCTCATTTTACAGATAAAAATATTGAAGCTCAAAGTTATTAACTATGTGACATACTCTTACTTGTTTTGAATTCTAATAAAATAATTTATTGGTGAATATATTGGCCTGAAAGTCAGAAGACTTGGGTTCTAATCCTGGTCCTTTATTAGCTGTTGAATTTTAGTTAAATTACTTATTTTCCTACATTACAAATAATCAGTATTGTCAGAAATAATCATTATTATTTTTATTGTTGTGATTATTATATTATATTGTGAACACATATTATTGTATAACATATTATTGAATTGTACACTTGAAATCTATATAATTTTATTAACCGATGTCACCCCAATAAATTTACTTTTAAAGTAATAGTATTTAAAGTAATAGTATTTACTTTTCTAATAATACAAGGCTATTGCAAAGATTAAATGAGATAATGTATAAGAAAAGGATTTCAGTTGCAAAAGTCTCCACAAGTGTAATACTTCAAGTTTTGTTTTAATCTAATACCATTTAACATAAACAATTCTTCGAACCCCCAAGAATTGAGAATATTAATACATCCACATGTACAATTGGCAAAGTACACACATTCTTGATCTCGTTTAGATCCTTGTTACATTTGAACAATGGTAGGGGTTACATCAGTTTCTTGGATGAATTTGAAGATTTATCTGTAAAATGTAGGCAATTGAACTGTTTCTTCCAAAGGATATTAATGTGTGAAGTACTCTATTAAAGAATTCCTTTTTGATCCACTTCTTTTGAAGCCGTTACAGAAGTACCAGATCTTAGCAGCTGTTAGACATTATTGAGTCAATCCAGGGCTTTTCATGTCAGGTGTATAAACAGTATTAAACATTAACTGGATCTTTGAGACTAACATGGTAACATATGACAACTCCATTGTCTCAATTTATTTTTCATAATAAATGAATTCTAAAAGTTGACCAAAATAGGAGAGGCATTTATAATACTGTTTTCCTATAGTTCTAGGGAGATAAAGAGCAAAACTATTAAATGCTTGGTCACTCTTAATAAGTGCTAGTAACAGTTATATTCAGCAGTGATTATTACCTGTTAAAATGAGTCTTGAACATATGAAATCCTTATGCTCTTAATATACATGCCTGATTAAATGGGTAAAAAATATGATAACACTATGTGAGTGTTATCAGATTTTACATGTTTATGGTTCAGATATTTTAAACCATACACTTTTAAAATAGTAGATTCTTAATTATTCTCCAAATGAGGCTTTACTCTTTTTTAAAAGGACAACTGAATATTTCCACTTAAGTATACTTAAATCTGTATGTTACCACAACACTTTTTAAAAATGTTACTCATTAACCTCCCCTCAAATAAATTATAACTCTGAAATCTATTGTTTTTGTGAATGTCACTATCTTGAGAATGGTTTACAAACTTTGAACTCATATTTGATCAACGTCTTTCTTTACTTTCCAATATCTAGTTAAATACCAGTTTTGTTGATTTCTTATTCATTTGTCTTGTTGTAGCCGTCAGCCCCGGACAGACACATGGACTACCAGCCATCAGTGAGTTATAGGAAACACACTCTTTATTCAGCCAGCTGAGTCTGCCAGGGGTAAGCACATCCCAAATCAAGCAGCCACGAAGTGTAGAGGTACAGGGTTTTTAAGCCCTAAACCCCCATTCTTCATCCTGTTTGAACACACAAGTCTATTTTTCTTCTTTTTACTAACTGTCAACCCACGGGTCAGTTGTGC
>NW_011888803.1:5594728-5597196 GCF_000151845.1 Pteropus vampyrus | reverse complement strand
AACTGAATATTTCCACTTAAGTATACTTAAATCTGTATGTTACCACAACACTTTTTAAAAATGTTACTCATTAACCTCCCCTCAAATAAATTATAACTCTGAAATCTATTGTTTTTGTGAATGTCACTATCTTGAGAATGGTTTACAAACTTTGAACTCATATTTGATCAACGTCTTTCTTTACTTTCCAATATCTAGTTAAATACCAGTTTTGTTGATTTCTTATTCATTTGTCTTGTTGTAGCCGTCAGCCCCGGACAGACACATGGACTACCAGCCATCAGTGAGTTATAGGAAACACACTCTTTATTCAGCCAGCTGAGTCTGCCAGGGGTAAGCACATCCCAAATCAAGCAGCCACGAAGTGTAGAGGTACAGGGTTTTTAAGCCCTAAACCCCCATTCTTCATCCTGTTTGAACACACAAGTCTATTTTTCTTCTTTTTACTAACTGTCAACCCACGGGTCAGTTGTGCGAGTGGAGGTACAGAAGCAGAAAGCTTATTGTTAGAGTGTTATATTCCCATGGGCGATAGCCAAGCAGTAATTTTCCAGCCAGCAGAGTCTCTCATATGCATCTGTTTCTTACTGTGGCTACTATTACCAATGCAAGCCTAGTTTTTCACACTTCTACCTATATCACTGACATGATTGTTTTCAATAATTCCAATGGTGCCAATAAATAGGCAGCACACGGGTATAAAAGTATCAAGTCTTACACGTGGTGTATCCTCTGTGCGCAGTACTAATCTTGCTTTAATTAAGGGTTCAAATATTTGGTGACTAGATAGCTTGCAAAAGTACAGGAGAGTCCATTTAGACAATAGACACAAGAATTAGTAATGAACGAGGTCAAAAACTGTATTTTATTATAACAGCTCAGCTTCAAGTAATTATTATCTCTCTCCTAGATTATTATAAAAACTTCCTCAGTGATCTCTCTGCCTCTGCAGTCTATTGGCAATGCAACCACTAGAGTGATCTTATTAAGCCATAAGTGATATACATATGTATTGGCTTGCTCTGTTAGCCCAGAGGGCCTAGTACAATGAGATCCCAATAGCTACAAACACATCCGGAGACCAGATCTTAGTTTCTCCAATAAAAGGAACTAAGACTCCTTAAAAGTGACTAATTCTAGAGCTGGGCCAGAGAACATGCAAGATGAGCCTGGAGCATCTTGTAGTACATAAAAGTAAGGAAATACTCAAACAGGCACACACATTCACACACAATGATGGAGTTATGACAAAAGGACACATGAGTCAACTGAAAGAGATCTCAAAGGTAAAGCTGAAATGTTTTGAGGAACAAAGGAAACAGTGTAGTATTGGATTATAACCCAAAGAATTAAATAGATTGAATAAAAAATTAAATGAAAATAAACAAATCTCCTTGCAGAAGATTTCCAAATAATCTATGCAGATAATCTCCTCTTAAGGAGCACAACTCTCTATCCCTTAAATGTGAGCTGCAAATAATGTCTTTCTTCCAAAGGAAAGAGTGAGAGAAAAAAAAAAAGAGAGAGAAAAAAACTGTTGTGATAAAACCTGATCAAGGTCAACATCAACAGTAATAAGTCATGTTGACAGTATGTACCTTTAATATGATCTGATGAAAATGGCACTTTACTTCTGTGGTCTTCTCCAAAAATCCCATAAGCCCAGTCTAACCAAGAGATGAACTTCAGACCAACTAAAAGATATTCTATACAATAACTGACCAGTACTCCTCAAAATCTCAAGGTCATAAAATATAAGCAAAGTCTGAGAAACATTCATAGTCTAAAGCAGCGGTTCCTAACCTTTTAGGCACTAGAGACTGGTGCCCTTATGAGACTCTAATGCTTAATGATCTGAAGTGGTGATGCTAGCGCTGGGGAGAGACTGCAGCTACAGATGAAGCTTTGCTCATTCTCTGACTTCTCACCTCCTGCTGTGCAGCCCAGTTTCTAACAGGTAACTGACCAGTAATGGTCTGAGGGGTTAGGGAGCCTTGGTCTAAAGGAACCTAAGGAGATATAATGATTAAAAATAATGCAATATCCTAGATGGGATCCTAGAACAGAAAAAAGACATTAGATAAAAAATAAGAAAATATGTATAAAGTATGGATTTTATTTGATAATAATGAATCAATACTAGTTCATTAGTTGTAACAAAATGTAATTTATTAAGAGTAGGGAAACTGGACGTGGGGCTTATGTAAATTCTCTTTACGATCTTCACAATATTTCTGTAAATCTAAAACTATTCTAAAATTTAAAGTTTGTTAAAAAAAGCAAGTGAAATCATGTCATGACTCTCTTACCTTTGTTTAAAACACTCTAATAGAGTTTCATAATGCTATGAGTAAAAATCAAAGCCTTTATATTGGTCTACAAATTTACATAATCTACTATTCCTCTCCTCACCCCTCCATTACCTCTCTGACCTCATCTCCCACTATTTCCCCCTCACTGGCTGCTTT
>NW_011888803.1:5592623-5594678 GCF_000151845.1 Pteropus vampyrus | reverse complement strand
CCTAGATGGGATCCTAGAACAGAAAAAAGACATTAGATAAAAAATAAGAAAATATGTATAAAGTATGGATTTTATTTGATAATAATGAATCAATACTAGTTCATTAGTTGTAACAAAATGTAATTTATTAAGAGTAGGGAAACTGGACGTGGGGCTTATGTAAATTCTCTTTACGATCTTCACAATATTTCTGTAAATCTAAAACTATTCTAAAATTTAAAGTTTGTTAAAAAAAGCAAGTGAAATCATGTCATGACTCTCTTACCTTTGTTTAAAACACTCTAATAGAGTTTCATAATGCTATGAGTAAAAATCAAAGCCTTTATATTGGTCTACAAATTTACATAATCTACTATTCCTCTCCTCACCCCTCCATTACCTCTCTGACCTCATCTCCCACTATTTCCCCCTCACTGGCTGCTTTTTCAATCATACTGGCCCTCTCACTGCTCCAGCAATAGAATAAGCATGTCCTGCCTCAGGGTCTTTGCTTTTGCTTTTCCCATTCTCCAGAGTACTTTTCCCCAGATAACCACATGGCTTGTTCCTTCAACTTTCGTAGACTTTTACTTAAAAATAACCTTCAAGATGAGGTATTGCTTGCCAACTCCAGGTCTCAATAAAGCCTGAATGAGCTTTTCTTTTCTAAAGACATTTACATTTTTTTCAGAACCCCAAATTTCACCTATTCATCTGTTCCTCTAGCATATTGTATCTAAGAGATGTTATGATTACAGTGTTTTTGACACCAACTAAAGAATGTGAAAATTGTAATAGTGCAAACACAGAGATCTACAGCTTTCAGTAGATGATAAAGAGGATAGATATAGTTTTAAAAATTTAAATCTCTAGTGACATATATGTTCTTAAAACTGGAAAAAGCTCAAATCTCACTGAATCACATTGATCAATGACTGCATGGTCATCATTAGTTTGTGCATATATATTTATTGATCATTCCTTGTGATCAGGCCCTCATGCTAAATACTCTGGCATACACAAGAGTCATTAAGAAGTTTGCTAGTCTAGTAAGATCCCTATAACATATACTTGCCTTGACACACAAGACTTTAGAAGGTCTAGAAAATCATGAATGATATATGAAAAAATTTACTCTGCTTGGAAGTTTAGTTGCCTTCAGAGATACGCAATCTTTTCCTTAACTATTTGTTTCAGACTCACTCTTAGTTTCTAATGTAGTGCAAAAGGCAACATAAACAATGATATAAGATAAATGCCCTTTTCTTTCTGATGTAATCTCTTTTCTAAACATGGTTGTGTCAGCTATAGAGAGTAAAAACAAATGCTAGTCCCATTGTATTTTTATAACATGGTCAAAATTCTGACTCAGCTTCTTAGAGTGCCTTCTCTAGTCCAAAAAATTATGGATTCTGTAGAGCATAGAATAGCAACAAGAAAAATAGTGAAGAATCACTTCATGTAGACTATTTCAAGGCATATTCTAGAAAATTCCATGCCAGAGTTTTTTGGAGGAGGGGTAAGGTGGTAGAACTTTTTCTTCAGGCTAGAAGCCTATAAGGTATTTTCTTTTGACATAAAGGAAAGTTTTCTGCCACTCTGTTTCCTAATCTGTTGTGTTACCAACATCTTTTTCATCATCACTACCATAAATAAACAATCAGTGAGCATTTCCTATATTCTAGGCACAGAACAACAGAACTATGCATAATGGGCAGATATAGGGGCAGAAAAGAACCATCCATCCTTCCAGTGTCTTTCAGCATAATTGAGAACATCAGACATAATTTTTCTAAATTAATATAGTAAGTGCTATAATAGTTCAAAAAAGTAGGATTTAACAGAAGAATGTTAGAATCCTCTTCTCAGATCTTTTTACTCTTTTTAAAACAGAGGAAATAACTACTTCATGAGGTTAACAATGATGTGTGCAAATTGTCCCATAAAGGGCCCAGCTTGTAGTTGGTTGCTGTAAAATAATAATAGTACAACTTATTGAGAGTTTTCTCTGTACTTGATATCATCCTAAGCAATTCATATACATTTACTTATTTAATTTAAAAATAATTGTATGAG
>NW_011888803.1:5581507-5592573 GCF_000151845.1 Pteropus vampyrus | reverse complement strand
ATGTAATCTCTTTTCTAAACATGGTTGTGTCAGCTATAGAGAGTAAAAACAAATGCTAGTCCCATTGTATTTTTATAACATGGTCAAAATTCTGACTCAGCTTCTTAGAGTGCCTTCTCTAGTCCAAAAAATTATGGATTCTGTAGAGCATAGAATAGCAACAAGAAAAATAGTGAAGAATCACTTCATGTAGACTATTTCAAGGCATATTCTAGAAAATTCCATGCCAGAGTTTTTTGGAGGAGGGGTAAGGTGGTAGAACTTTTTCTTCAGGCTAGAAGCCTATAAGGTATTTTCTTTTGACATAAAGGAAAGTTTTCTGCCACTCTGTTTCCTAATCTGTTGTGTTACCAACATCTTTTTCATCATCACTACCATAAATAAACAATCAGTGAGCATTTCCTATATTCTAGGCACAGAACAACAGAACTATGCATAATGGGCAGATATAGGGGCAGAAAAGAACCATCCATCCTTCCAGTGTCTTTCAGCATAATTGAGAACATCAGACATAATTTTTCTAAATTAATATAGTAAGTGCTATAATAGTTCAAAAAAGTAGGATTTAACAGAAGAATGTTAGAATCCTCTTCTCAGATCTTTTTACTCTTTTTAAAACAGAGGAAATAACTACTTCATGAGGTTAACAATGATGTGTGCAAATTGTCCCATAAAGGGCCCAGCTTGTAGTTGGTTGCTGTAAAATAATAATAGTACAACTTATTGAGAGTTTTCTCTGTACTTGATATCATCCTAAGCAATTCATATACATTTACTTATTTAATTTAAAAATAATTGTATGAGGTAAACACTTCAAATATGTAGAAACTGAGACACAAAAAGTTAAGAAAATGGCTCAAAGTTAGCTTGGAAGTGACGGATGAGTGTGTGAACCTAAGCACCTGGCTGCAGAGCCCACATTCACTTTGCTATGTTGTGAGAGATATTGGAAACTTGATTAGAAGAAGGAAGAAAGGATCTTCTTTGGTATTTTCTCTCTATTGTCCATCAAGCCCATCACCAATGGATTATGCTTCATACAAAGTGAATCTTTGATTATAATTCTCTTTGACATCATGGAGTGTAGTGGAATAAACATAGGTTTTGGAACCAGAAAGGCTCAGGATTAAATCTTGGCTTTTCTACCTACTCGTTGAATGACCTGGGCACAGAACATAAACTTTCTGAGGCTCATTTGAAAAGTAAAGATAATATCTACTTCTCAGAGTCTCTATAAGCATAAATAGTGCGTGTCAAAGCACTTTGAAACTGTAAAGCACATACAAATGTTAGTTATTAACTTCTGTCACAATCAAGGCTCTCTACATCTGGCTTCCACTGCAGCTTATCTTTTAGTATTCCCCTTAACAACCTGGACTTGGAGCCAAACATGCCTTGTGTTTTACTACTTGAATGACTTTGTTTATGCTCTTGATTTTTTTCGGAATCAGAAAAGAAACTCTGACACTAGAATTTCACGTGTCCATATACACTTCTCGCACTCCTTAAGTATCTATGATCTGATCATGTAAATTTGCCCTAGCACTGTAGAACTTGAACTCTAAAAATAACCTTATGTATTACTTAGGAAGATTGTAGGAATCCCCAAAACAATTGACTTACACTTTTTATGGCCAAATAGCAGGCTAAGAATCAAGAATGAATAATGAGGAAAACAAAACCAGTCAATCAACCAAACAAAAAATAAATAAAATTGTAACATTCAGGGACAAATAAAAAAATATTTCATGTTTAAAAAATTAAACAAGAAGATAGGCAAGTATAATTTAAAATTGTTAATATGTAATTGAAATTCAAACTATGTTCTTAATAAAATAATAAAAATAAAGATTCTCTAAGATGAAAAAAAGAAAGAAAATTATAAGACGACACACTAAAATGAAAAGAAAATTAGCTGAATTTAAAAAACTGATATAAGTTAACTACCAATTATGTGGTGATATTAAATACAGCATACTATAAGCAACAAAAGGAGCTCTGATATTACTGAAGACATGCAAAGTTAGCCTGACAGGACAATTTTGCCATGTGGATCAGCACACTTAAAATTGTGAATATACTTTTGCTCATTGATTCCATCTCTGATCATGTATTCTAATAAAATACTCCTCAGAGATATATAAAATGATTTCTTAACAAGGATGTTCATTTAAAATTCTAGGCTTTTCTTTTCTTTTTTGCAAAAAAAAGAAGTGGATTTATACTTTACTTAATACTCTGCAGCCTATTTTTAATTTATGTTTTAAAATTTTGAAAAGATATAAATAAATATTTGTGCTTGTATGCATGTTAAATGAGCATAAAGAAGAGTGGGAAAATGTATACACCAAATATTGATCATAGAATACCGTGAGAGCATATGGGAGAAAATTTGGTGGGAGAAAAGGGAAGAGCAGAGGGAAAATAAACAGCGTTGGCTGTTTCTTAATATATCTCTATGTTATCAGGCACTTTGCAAAAAGAATGTATTGTTTTTGTAGTTTGAAAGGAAAAAAAATCAGTGAAGATTTCTTAAAATTTTATTTGAGAGAACAAAAATTTGGAAATTATTTGTAGCAGTAAACTAAGATTAACTGCTTAATATGTGAACGCCCACATCTTAGTGAATTAGAATAAAAGTTATAACTTGCTCAGGTCACTGAGGATGTTTGGTGGGCTCCCTAAATCTAGTGAAACAGACCCTGTTCCTTCAGTCATGTTTCACTGTCATATCTTATGACTTTTGGTCCTTTGGTCTCTGTCTACAGAGAATGGGGCAAAAAATAAAAAAATAAATAAAAAAATAAAAGAGTATAGGGAAGAGGGAACGGGAGGAATCCATTAAATATTAGTTTTGTAAGTGGAGTATATCATTTCTGTTCAATTCTACTTTAACAGAAAACAGTCACACGATCCCACCAAAGTACAGAGAAATGCTGGGAAATGGAATCTCAGGCTGAACAGCCACTTCTCAGCAACAACTCTATCATGGGAGTGGAGCGCAGCCTTTGTAGACAGCTTCTCTGCCACTCTATGAATGCTGTTGGCTAAAATTTATAATAAATCTTTTAATATTTGGGTCATTGAAAAATATGCAGTAACAGAAGATATCTATTATACCAACAAATTTGTAAATTATAAAATTATAATCCTATTTTAGTAAAAAAAAAGATAAGGAAAATATATACTTAAAAGAGATAGATTATATACATATATATTTCATTCCTGGTATCTCCGTATGGAAATCTTTCTAAAGGGGAACTAATGCATGAAAAGATATTTTTAAAGGAATATGCTATTTTGTATTTTTCTTATTGTAAACATAATTATTTGCATTGGAAATGTTTTGAAAATACTTCATAGCATCAAAAAAAGAGAGAAATCATCCATATTCCCACACAGAGGATATATACCAAAATGTTAAGTTATTAACTCTGAGAGTACCTATTATGGGAGATTTTTATTTTCTTCCATGTGCTTTTTAGTATATTCTAAAATTTCTACAGTGTTCTTGTAACACTCTTATTATCAGGAAAATTAAATATTATCAAAAAGAATTCCATCTGCTCTTTCAATAATTTTTTTAAAAGTCACCTTCTCCAGGAAATGTTACCTAAACAACTCAGTTATAATTAGGAGTTCTTTTCTCTTATTGCAGCCAAATAAAAACCTCAAGATACCTATACCCAGTCAATTCCACTTTGGAATGGTATTGTTGAGTGGCTACATTGCCCAGGGATCAAGTGTATGGACAACAGAAAGCTCAAGAGCTTGGCTGGAACCAAGACACCTAGTACTTCTTCCTAAGGGATAGCTCTGCCACTATGTCATTGTTCTAGATTGAGAAAAGTATGTAACTTCTCTGTGCCTTAGCCTTTTCACCTGTAAAATGAAGATTATAATGGTATGAATCTCATACTTGCAGGTAAAATTAAATGAGTTAATACACGCAAACCATTTAGAAAAGTATAGGCAGGTAGTGAATGAGCGCTAGACATTACTTATTATTATTATTATTATTATTTAGTAGTAGTAGTATAAATACTTATATAAATTTTATCAAATCTTACTTTGTAGTTATGTTTGTTACATACTTTTTTCCTTTATTATATATTCTTTGGAATTGAAACTGTGATTCATGCCTATTTATAGGTTTTATGGCACTTGATATAAAATTTTGCATGGAGTAAACCTTTAGTAAAATATTGATCGAATCCAGTAAATGCATGAATGAGATAGAAAAGCCTCAAGCTTAGGTATACTTAAATGTAGATATTTATTTCAAAATCTGCTCTAGGAAGTACTATAGTAGTGGACTTTATCAATGAAAATCAAAGAAGAAAGAAAAATCAAAGAGAAGGAAGAGAGAGAAGGAGCAAGCACATTGCTTTAAGTAGATCTGAAAGGACAGTGGCATTCAGAATCACCAGAGAGAAAAGGATAACAGACTCCTCTGATCAAGCGTCTGTGAGGAAAATGGTAGCATCAGTTTGGGTAACTATTAGCAGTATCATTTTTTCCTTAACAGTAATAGCACCTGAGTATTCTGAGATTCAGAAATGAAAATTGATCAGTCCCAGACACCTAAGAAGTTGCCACATAGGATTCAACCCAAGTCCATCCAACTCCATAGACTGTGCCTTGTTCAATAAGTATCTGCCAATAGCAAGTTTACCCCAAAGTAGGTTACAGGCATACTACTCTGTCAGCACTGAATCTGTTTTATGCTTACTTGTTATTCTGTTTTCCAATTTGCTGTTTATTTTACTTAATTACACTTCACAAAATGGATTAAGTGCTTTAAATCTGTTATAAATAAGTCTCTTTCTTGTATATAAACAACACTGCTTTGTTATTTACCAGGGACTTCCCTGGGTCCAGTCCAAAAAACCCAAAGTTTCTAAGACTGCTGCTTTTCTCACTGAGCTACTCTACCGCTCACGACTGATGGCCACAGAATGAAAGGGCATGGTTCAGAATGCTTGAAAAGTCTCAACCCACTAACAGAGGGAGGAGGCACACTGCCAAACCCTTTTTATTTGCTTAGCTTTTACAAATAGTACCCTGAACCAATCTACACTTGAATCTTTCATCTTGTCACTGAATAATTCATGGTTATTTAATTTTGGCCCCTATCAAAAGATTTACAATGCATAATCTTTTAAGTACAGAGATTGTAAGTATGTCACAGGGCTTATTTAAAGCTTCGCTGTTCTGTTTAGTACATTTAACTTTGCCAATGAAAAGATCCACAAAAATTGATGTATTCTTATTCAACTTAAGACTAGACAATACACATAAATAAATAATGACATCTGATATCACTAAATGTCTCCCTTACTGTGCTTGGTATTTAGAACTCAGAAATGTCCAAACAAATTATGTGAAATCACTTTCAGGAAGAAGAAAAAAAAAAGAAAAAACAAAAAATTAAAAAAAAAAAACAGCTTTGTTTTCTAGCTTTAGCTCTTGAGAACTAAACGTTGAGCTAGCAGAGTGTTTATTCTAGACATAAGAGTAACAATATTACTGTCCTAAAAAGTTGTGGATTTGTATGAATTGACAGTATTTTGTGATGTATGAGAAAAACAGACCTATCAGGATTTAGACAACCCTCAAACCAACTGTAACGGCAAAAGGTGAATGAGCGGTTCCTAAAGCCCCCATGTGTTCGACAAGCACAGATTGTCAAAGGCAGATCCAACAGCAGGTCAGTTATTCTAATTTAGTCTTATTGATGAGAGTCCTTCATCTTGTATTCATTGCTGTTAGTATACAAACGATATCCTCAACAGAGATGTCAGTATGAATAGTAAAGTTTTCATTAAAAAATCAAAAATGTGACACACAGAAAAAAGAGAGAGCAAGGGCTATGGCTTCATCTTGTTGAATAAAATGAAATATAGATACAACTAGTATCTATATTGCAAATAGATACAACTAATATGCAAGAAAGTACCTTCTCTGCTTTATGATTCTCGGTGAGATGAACATTGAATGGTCCCTTATTCTGTAGCAGTAAGCAAAACTGTATCAATTTTTTTGAATCTCAAAGCAGTATTTTTTTCATGACTTCTTGACCTAAGGAAGAGAAATACCAATTTGGAGAATATCACTCCTTAAGGAAAAGAGAATCTAAATCATCTCAGCATTAGAAGCAAGTTGTACAAAATAATAGGCTGCTTCTTCCAAAAACAGCAGGATTCCACCTATCCCGGCAAATACATTTGTAACATGTATTTCTAAGCCATGTAGGTTCTACTGTTTTGTTTTGTTTTTTTAAGTAAAGATTGGTCAAACAAACCAACTAAAATACATTTCTTTCTGAAGAATATGAATAAATGTCAAAAAAGCAAGCACTTAAGTTACAACTGCCCCCAGGCAAATGTAACTTCATGCTGGGTTTATGCAACTATCATAAACACCTCACCACAGGAAATCACTAACACTAACCATGACCAAGCCAGTTGTGTCTTTCCAGAATTTAAGACATAATTGCCTTAATGAACTCACACAGTATCTGAAAAGTTTCCAATGTAGAGCCATTCAGTAAATTGTCCTCCATATAACGGTTTCTATGTTTGGTCACAGATTATTATGAATTATTTTGTAATTTTAATGGGTGGTGAGCATATGATAGATGATGTATCTTAACTGACCAGCTATCAAGATGGCAACATTAAAATTATTTTCATGTTCCTCTTGCATGGGCAAATGTCAGAGAGTTGGGCAGCATCTGATCAATAATACAATCTTAAATGTTAAGGATGTTGCTTTATGTAGTTAAATTTAGGCAAGAAAATGGACAGTAGAGATGAGGAAAGATCAAGTGAACAATTCAGTCCACATAGACACCCCAGCAAGGGAAAATTGCTTCTTAAAATAAACCTTCTAATATTTTAGTACTGTTGACTTTTGTATGTCCCTGGTGATTAAGCTTCTATCACTCACTTTTCCTGAAAGACTATTCTTGTAACCCAATATTTTCCTATGTCAAGAAGTGCCTTAAATTTCCCTTTCTCAGTTTCAACCTACAATCCCAGTACTCCACAGGATATTAGGAGAATTATTAAGCAGTTGTAAATCATTCTAAATATTTCAGATGAATGTTATCCACAGTCCTAAAACCAAAAAGTTAGCCTCTTCTTTATAATTTTAAGTTTTTTGTATTATATTTTCTCTCATTATACATTATGCAATAGCAATTTAGTAAAGAGATGAAATCTTTTAAAACAGGAACTGTGGCTGTAATGTAATTTCAATTAATACGCTCCATATTTTTTAATTTGAAGTACCATATTAATCCTTTCTTTTCCTAGATTGTTTTGTTATTCTACCCCACACTATTTTAATTTTAGCCATTCATTTGGAACAAAGGACATCTCATAATTAAATACTACATTTCAAATAGTTTTAGAAAACAATTTTCATATATTTTATTAATTTTACTTTCAGAGACAAAGCCCATCAGTCTGATTTCTTGGCTTCACTCTGATTTTAATTCTTTAGTCTCAATATTTAATCTTAATACTAAGTTAAAAGGTACACTAAATGGAGAAAATGCCCAACTTGAGAATATTTAGAATATTTAGAAATTTATATCTCCTTCGATTACTCAATGTCCTTCCTTAATACTACTTCCTTATCTCTCATGCAGACTTCTCTTAATTTTGCTTCTTGGGGAAGAAATATCTTTCTCAACATAAATTAGAAAATTTCTCAATACTGTATGTCAGTACTTGTGTCTCAATTATAGATGAATAAGTGCCTTACAGTAGGACTTTGTGTTTTTCAAGAACACTCAAACATTGACAAAAATATTTAATATTTTGCTGTTTTTTCTTTCCAAAAGTGTTTTGATGTTGTTTGCATTTATTTTTTTCTAGATCAATGTTAATTCACTTGGCCCCTTATGGATGCATTATTGAGAATCTGAACAAATCGCTGAAACTTGTTTAATTTGTTGTCTTCTATGATCTTTAATTCTGTTAGTTTGCAGGAAAGCTATTTCATTCCACCTTTGACTTCAACATAATGCAAACAATATTAAAAATATAATGGCAAATATAATCTGAGCTAAAAATAAATTTTTGCTTGCATAAAACACGAGTTATAAAACAAATATGTTACATGAAAGATGACAATTTATAAGGCAGAGGGAAATAATCTATTGAATATTTTATACTATACCAATTGCTTAACTAGAATTTAAAAAACTCTGAAAACTCAGATTATAGGTTTATAATCAATTTATTTTAGTAGTAATTTATCAAGTTCTTGTGAATTTCATAAGCTTTATGAAAAGCAAGTGAAAAATCTAACACTAACACTATTTCATTTCTTTTATGAATCTCAAAGGCCATAAAGTTAATATAATGCAAATTTTCCAGGTTCTTGGTAAAATGATCATTGGAGATTTCACCATTGTATCAATGACCAGCATTGATTTAGGCAATGGATGGCACAGTCTTTCTTTGAATGAGCAGTAAATTATGATCTTACACGTAGTAACTTATCTTAAGGAGTAGTTACTTTTCTTTCTCTCACTTTTCTTCAAAAAAAAAAATTAAATAAAATAGCCACTGAAGAGTAATAGCAAACACAAATCCAGCTGTCACTGTGCTTCAAACTAATTAAAGGTTAAAACAAACAGACTAACTTTAAACTATGCATATATTAGCTACCCATTTAAAATATTTTTTGATAAATTTAAATTCATACATAGGGAAACACTTAAAAAATTAAGACTAATAATTTTCTATGTTCATTTTTATTCTTAATTTGTAGATTAATTACTTATTTTGTGTTGAATTAATGAACACTAAATTGCAAGAAATCAAGATTATCGACTTTACAATTACATTTTCTTATTTATCAATGGAAGTATATTAACAGGAGAATTGCTTGATATAATAATTTTTCATGAAAAGAAACAATATCATGAAAATGCTGAGAAGTAAATTAAATCATTTTTCTTATATTTTCTGTGCTATATTAATTAAGGGGCTCTTATAGTTGGGATAAGAATTTCTATACAAGTTCTACTTATTTGAATAAATTATAGAAATTATAAGTAGTACATAGAGTTGCTAAATTTTAATTTTCACAAAGGGAAAATTGTCTCTTGTAAAAATATAAAATAAATACACATCAATAATATTATTATATTAATTAATGAGGAAATCAGTAAGGTATTATAACTGGTCAAATAGAATTTGAAGATGACACACGCACACATCTATATATATATGGTAGACAGGTATAGGTGTATATATAAACAGTCAGAAATGCTGAAATAAATTTGCTAAGAACTGTGAGGGTCTGTAAACTTTTTCTGTAAAGGGCTAAATAGTAAATATTTCAGGCTTTGCAGGCTACATTTGGTCTTGACACAATTTTATTCATGTATGTGTGTGTGTGTGCGTGTGTGTGGTGTGTGTGTGTGTGTGTGTGTGTGTGTGTGTGTGTGTTTGCAACTCATTAAAAATTTAAAAACCATTTTTAGCTCATGGGTCATTTTAAAAAGTGCTGCAGCCTGGAATTGGCCTGCAGGCCATAGTTTGACTGCTACTATCATGCAATAAATGTAATATTTGGATATAATCTTTCCAAAGTGCAGAAATTAACTGTATCTATTCTTGTATTTATTTAAAAATTCATAAAATAATAGTTTTATTTGGTTAATTTAGCCAAACAATCCAAGGTAAAATAAAATCTTAAATAAATCTTTAAATTTAGTCTAAAAGATTTTTTGATGTTTGGTTTGAAAAATATAGGTCAATAACTAACTCACTGGCCCTTTTGATGGATATGGAAAAATATTTTTTCTACTGAATACAAAAGTCTATTTTGCTATTTATTTAAAGCACTTTCTTAGTATTCTGAGATAGCCAGAAGTTCATCACAGATCTCCATATGATATTTTCCTGGATTTTAAAGAAATTATAATATCACCTAGCTATTTCTGATCCAGGTATATAAAAGTCAATTCTTTTATTGACCTTCAGGAGTCCATTGACTCTTAATGCTTGAATCAAGCTTATTTTTTTATTCATAAATTCTTGACATTTCTATTAAGTTTTTGACTCCAAACTACTAGAAGGAAAGAGTAAATAAATCACATCTTAAATTTATTATTAATACTGATTTATAAAACCCATCACATCAAATTATCTCAACATCTGATCAATATTAATTCACTTTTTCCAACATTACAGAGAGAGAGCGAGAGAGAGAGTGTGTGTTTTACATGCCACATGCCACTTAGTTAAGATTGCCTATGATTGGCTTCATGTCCTATAAATGTAAAATGAGTGAATCACAAATCCCATAATTAACCTTAGTGTAATGTAATGGATGCGGAAACCATGGGTAAATAATATCGTACTAGGAATTAAAAGTTTCTGAATATACTCTAAAATTTTACATATGAATTTCCTCTTCTTTGATGTACAGTCATCAATTTTGTGCTATGTTTTCTACAACTATTTACTAAAGCCTTAATACATATTTAGGACAGACTATAAAAACATTTATTAGGCAGTTACGTTATACTAGGCACTCCGTGCTGGATCCAGTGATAGAAATGAAATGAAAGGCTAAAGTTCAGCATACTAAGGTATAAAGTTCTCTGGATTATTCTTAGTTTCCAGCATTTGTAGCACATGTCAATGGTGGCTACTTCCAGGGTTTTATAATTTCCACAATGTACTAAGGACTGATCTTCTATGAAAGTGATTAGTTATTGAGTAACCCAAAGGCAGTTAGAGTGGTGAAGGCCAGCACATGCATGCAAGGTTGGCCCTGAGTAAAGGTTCTGTTGGCTTGTAGTTGGGACATAGGGACAGAGATAAATAAAGGCAGATGAACTTAGTAAACAAAGGTTGAAAAAAAATTCTCCTCCGGAATATTAGTTTATATGAAGAATTTACCTGATAATTACTTCACTTAAGTGCAAAATATTTATCACTTTTTTTCACCTCTTTCACCAAATCCATTCTAATAATTGAATTCTCATAAGCAAAGTCTACAAATGTATTGCAAGATTGTACATTCTTCAATATCAA
>NW_011888803.1:5564451-5580597 GCF_000151845.1 Pteropus vampyrus | reverse complement strand
TCAGGAAACCTTTCTTAATCCTCAAAGAGGTTTAGGTTTCCTATTATGTGTTATATATTTCTAAGGCACCCTTAACTTCTCCTTTGTAACAATTTCAAAACCACTCTACTAGTCTGATTCTCTAGAGAAACAAAATTAATAGGATGTTTGTGTAAAAGAAAAGAGATTTATTATCAGGATTTGGCTCACATAATTATGGAGACTGAAATTCAAGACCTGCAGGAGGGATGTTGAGACTCAGCAGAACCAATGGTGAAGTTCTATTCTAAGTCTAAAGATCTGGGAACTAAGGGAGCTGATGGAAGACTTAGTCTAAAGTTTGGCAAACTTGAGATGGTTCTCCAGTAGAAAGGCTGGAAAAAAACTAATGTATCGGCTCAAAGCAGTCAAGGGGAGCTGGCTCTTAATCGCGGGAGGATCAGCCTTTCGTTCAATTTAGGCCTTCAACTAATTGGAAAAGGCTCACCTACACAGGGAGAGAAATCTGGTTTACTCAGTCTACCGATTTAAATGTTAATGCCATCCAAAACACCATTACAGACACATCCAGAATAATGTTGGACTAAATATGTGGGCACTCGATGGCCCAGTCAAGTTGACACATAAATTAGTCATCATTCCAATTATTTTTTAAATTAATAACAACAGGAGAACTGTTTCTGTTTTGCTCATCTAATATCACCAGTGCCCCAAAACAATAGGGATTCAGTAAATAATTTTTTTGCAGAATAACTGACTAAACACTAATTCAAAAGCATTGACTCAATATTTATTTTATTGATAACAAGTTATTATAGCTATGATGAATATATGAGTACGTATATCTTTTGCCTGAATCTCCATTTACAATGTATCATGACTTCTTCACTTGAAAATCCCAATTAAGAAATCAAAGAATTTCTGGACTCATTTATAATTTTCAAATAATGCTTTAGAAGTTCTCATTATAAATTCAATTGAGATGGAATATCATTAGTTTTATGATGTAATTCACATATAACATAAAGTTTTATTATACATAAAATTCTCTTAATTGATTCAACATTCTCCTCCAGATATAGTCTTATTAGCTTTCTTCCACTTCATAGACAAATTTCTCAAAAAACTGTCGATATGTACTGTCTTCATTTCATCATTTACCTCAACACCTTTCAGTCTGACCTCAACTTAGCTTTTTCTAAGGTACTAATGGCTCTCATATGCCACCACGAGTAATGATTAATTTAAAATCTTTATCAAACTTGATCTCTCCATAGCATTAATACTACTGACCTCTCAATTCTTTTGGAAATACTCTTCTCTCTCAGCTTCTGTAACATGATATTTTCTTCCTATCTCTCTATTCTCTCCTTTCTGAATCTCCTATGAGATAATCTTCCTCCTCCTGACTCCTCCTTCTTCTGACTCCCAATTGTTGGATGTTCACCCAGCTTTATGATAGTTCCTCTTCTAAACTACATTTCCTTGGCTAGTTTTAACTATCTAACTACATTTCCTTAACTAGTTTTAACCAATACGACGATGACTCACAAACTTCTATTTCCATCCAGATTTTTCCTCTGTATTTCATGTCATATATCTGGCTACAACACTTTATTTGTACGTTTGAAAGCCCATCTCATCCTCTGCCTCCTCTAAATCCTGGTCCTTAATCAATATCTCAGTCTCAATGAATGAATATTAATAGTGAATTTTTAGTTGTGTAAATGAGAATTCTAAGAACTTTTGTTGATACTTCCCACTCCATCGCATTCTTACATGTAGAATAAACTTGTTTATTCTTTCTTATATATATTTCTTAATTTCTTCCACTTCTCCTTTCACTCTTCCTTCTCTCCATTTCTCAAATTCAATATAACATTACCTCTGGCCTGCATGAATGCAATAATCTATTAACTTTTCTATCCCCCTGAGTTCATTTCTAGACACTCCAATCTATTATCCATACTGCAACTAAAGTGACCTTTTCAAAATGGAAGACTAATTATACAGTATTTCCAATGTGTAAAACACATCGAGTTTCTCTTGTATTTAGCTTGAAAAGTAAAAATCTTAACATACTGATAAGACTACATAGTCGTACCTTTTCTTACCTTTCCATATTCATCTTTAACTTACCCCACTCTTTTCCTCTCATCTTCTGCCCTACTGCACTCTAGACAAACTAGCCTTGTCTCATTTGCTTGAATGTTTATGCTTTTTCATATGACGTGGTCTTGTGAAAAACCTCTACCCCAATACACTCTGACATAGTCTACCCATTAACAGATTGACACAAGCTGTAGGAAAGCTTTCTCTGACAAGCTTTCTCCTTGACACAAGATGCTCTTAAAGCATTATGTACCTCTCATTTGGGTTACATGAAATTACTATGTGTTTCATTATTTTATCTATGTCTATTTTCCCTAGTAGATTGCAATGTCCGTTAGAGTAACTATGATGTCTCCTTTAGTCATAGATATGTCCCCAGATCCTACCTGGCACAAGGATTAATAAATGATGAAGCTAAATGAACAAACATTATTGAGTGTTGATTGGATGCAGGCACTACAGAAATTATATAAAAATATGTTGTAGATGACACCTGTTCTCAAGGAGCTTATCTTTTGGTTTAGGATATAAACATAAATAAAAGTGAAAAACAAATACTACATTAATCAGTTAATATCTAATGTAATGCTTTAACACAAGAAGTTACAACAAATTTAAAAATAATTTACAAAACAATACAAGAAGTAAGACATCTATAGCTAGAATGGTCTAATGATGATTTATGGTTGAAAGTAGTCTTGAGCTCGACCTTAAAAGGTAGAAAGGAGTTGGAGAGTCAAAATGGAAAACGTTGACGTTTCTAAAGAGAAGAATGGGATGAACGATCCTCCAGAGACAGGTAGCCTTGGGGTTCTAGATTAATCGTGATGCCCTCCCAGTGGCCCTTATAGTGACATAACATTTTGTGGAAATGAAGAGAGACTGTAGTCCTAGAACATGATAAAAGCCAGACTACAGTATAAGAATGTTAATGGCTGGAAATCCTAAAACAACACTTTAGTTATATTTCTACAAGGTACCAGAAGTACCATTGCTGTGTAATTGGAACGTAGGAGGAAAAGGTGTGAAAACCCAATAAGTTGATTTAAAAAAAAGTTGTAAACAAGCTTGCTAAGTTGTAGTCTTATTGTACAGATTTCCAAATTCAATGAGGTCTTGAGAAATATCAGAACATAAAACAGGATATATTATTCTCCTTATAAATAAGAACTATTTTATGTCTTTAACATCCTACTTTTCATGCTTAGATGAATCCACAGAATCTTCTTTTAAGAAAATTGACCCAAAGATGGTTTGCCAATAATTTTTGAAAACTGATCATTTTGAAAGCTGTTTTTCTTGAAACACCACCTCTAAAAGAACAGTTACATATTTAGCAATACCAAACACAAACATATTACTTTATCTGTGAAATCAGCATTTTGCAATGAAAGATTTAAGAAATTCACAACCTCTCATGGAATTTCCTACATAGAAATGCTAATGTAAATATCAATGATACAGTGATTTATAGCATTCCTGTGGATGTGTATCAGTAGCAAATATCAGACTGTGTCACAAAATCTCCAAATCACAGCGTCATCTAAGCTGGAAATGATTCAATATTCAAAAATAGACTTTTGTTTAATATGATTTCTTATCAAATTAACACATCACATAGTTTTAAGAGTCAAATGTTTCCACAAGGCTTGTTTTGAAAAAGATCAGTTATCATTTCTCCTCCCGCATTACTATCCCCACTTCCTGTTCCCAGAGACATCTATTTCATTACTTAATTTCAGACTTAGGCATTAGCTATTGATTCCCAGTTCTCTCTCGATCTCCTTCCTCCACTCAGTTCCAATCATATTTACAGTTCCTATTCTTTATCCTATTAATGTAGGTATACCATAATTTTGTATAGATTCACATTCAGTGTTTATATTAACATGCAAACCAATTCACTTTAGTTATATGACATATGATATCATTCTCTTTCTGGTACAATCTATTTTTCCTGCAGTTAATAATTGTTTTGTTTATAGCTTCTTAATTTTCTATCACTAGTTGAAATCCAAACTCTCTGTCAATCATTTGAACCCCTTCGATAAATTAAAACATATTCAGTGTTCAATCTACTTTATCTTTTTGCAGTAATCTGGACCCATTGTCTTCCTCTTTCTTCTTTATTCATTTATTTTCCTGGAACATACACTTCATTGATTTTCTAAGAAAGTATGCTTAAAAGGTAGGTATTTTTATTCATGTCAATATCTTAACATAATTTATTCTCTTTACATGAATTTGGTATAAAATCCTCATTTGGTAGTTATTTTCTCTCAACATTTTGAAGACATCTATCCACTATCTTGAATATTTCATTAACGTTGTTGAGAAATCCAATTCTATTTTTATTTTTTGATAATTATTATAAAATATTTCTTGAAAATTGTTGGATATTCTTGTTTTCCCCCAGTGTTCTAAGGTTTTCTGACAATTGTCACAGTGCAGATCTCATTTTACTCATTGTGCTTGGTACTCAGAAGAATGTCTCGATCTGGACACATGTGATTCCGTTCAAAGAAATATTCTTTAAGTATTTCTTTGATGATTATCTCTTGTTTCCTTTATTTCCTCTTTCTCTCTGTCCCATTAATTTTCTTATTTTTCTTATCTCTGTCTCATTTTCCTTTTTTTCTATTTATTTTTTGTTTGTTTTTAGTGAAAATTTCCTTGGATATATCTTCTAAACCGTTCTTTAAATTTCCACTATCATATTTTTAATTTCCAAGTGGTACTTTTATTCTCTAAATAATAAACTATAACAGCACTGTGTCCTTATTTCATAAAAGCAGTATCTTCTCAAAGCTCTCTATTTTTTTTTAATCTTTTTTTTCTTGCAGTCTCAATTTTCTCCAGAGGGTTTTTCTTCCATGTATATGAGTCTGTTTCAGACTCTAATAGTAGAGAATTTCCTTCATGGCTTGGTGATTCCTGGCTGCCTGCTCATAATGAAAAGTAGGCACTTACCAGCTGATTGGAAACTCAATAGTAGGGATTCTTTATTGTTTAGTTAACTGTAGAGTGGTCTGGCTGGGTAAGTAGGATAGAGAATCCAAATGTTATTATCTTTATAACTTTTTCTCTTAAGTTACTTAAATTCCATGGAGAAGTTTCTTCTAATCTTCTGTGTGGAGGGTAAGAGTCTGACTGCCAGTATTCTGAGAGACAAGCTGTACAAAAATCTGAGAGGACCTTCACTTCCCATATGTAATCTTCCATTTACTATCTACAATATTCAATACAATATCCTTACCATTGACTACACGTTTTTGTCACAATCTCCCCATTCCCCCTTTTCCAGAAAAGAAATTCTCAGTCTTCTGCCAGGGCAAGGAGGGACAATTGTCTAGCTGTTCACAATGGTAAAATGAATAAAGATGACAAAATATTTTATATATGAGCTTTCAACCGTTCTTTTTTACCACTAGCCTCATAACTTTCCAAAAAGTAACTGTAGTAGCCAATTTTTGTGGCTTTTATAGGTTCTGTGGCATAAAAAGTTTTGTTTTTTAGGATTTGTTACTGTTGTTTTATGGTGCAACTTTCTGGAGTCTGCTAAGTCAGTTACCATCCACACATTTGCTTTCTAGCTTCTAAAATTAGAGGTTGTCTATTTTTCCTTCTCATTGCTTTTGTGGGTATTTGTCTTTTTAAAAGCTCCATATAATATCATATTAGGATTTCAGGGTAGTGAGTGTCAATATGTGTGTTCAACCTGCCATCTCTAGACCTCTTGATTATCTCGTTACTCATCTGTATTAATGAGAATGTTAATGAACATTATTCAGTGCTTTTGTGAAGATTATATGAGATGATATGTATAGAAGTACCAAAAAATGGGTCTGGCATTTTATAATAGGTACTTAATCAATATTTACTGTCCCATCTTTTTGAGGCAACTACAATCATCTCCCCATTTTACTCTCTCCTCTTGGCCGTCCCATCCATTCTTACTCTACCGATAAAAATATTGAGAGTCAGAGGAGTTCATATGAGTTATCCAAGGACATACAAACCCTTAATGTTAGAGAGATATAAATGTGTCCCTATTTGTGTGTGTGTATAGAGTTCTATTTTTGTCTAAATCCTCATATGTAAGGATGTTAATATTCTTTTTGCAAAATTGGTTTGATATTTTCTCTAACAGGTAAGTAGACTATAACCATAAAAGACAGTTATGCAAATGGCCAAAAGTGCTTAATTTAAAAGGAACTATAAATGATCAGTCATGGCAATAACTAGCTAATTAATAATGTCCATAGTTGGCCATAGAGGTACAATAGGTGCCCTAAACAAGTCTCAGAATGTGCACACTTCTCTATAAGCTAAGTAGGAATATAATCATTTCTAAGAAGATCATATCCTATAAGACAAGGTGCTCCTTTTTTGCTCCCTTATCACCAATCTGCGTACTAGGGTCGAACAGACTGTGTGAGTCTAGTTGAGGAACTTTATAAAACAGATCATGGATCTCACTTTCAGACAATTTGATACTACAGGTCCTGCTGCAAACTAGATTTTCAATTTAAACATTCTCCGGTGATTTGGGTGCACCCAGGCTTAGAAGCTACTCTAGTAGAGTAGAAACATTGGGGTATTTTTAATGGATCAGTAAAATGTCTCAAGAAATGCATTTAGAAGTTTTTATTATAGCTTTCTATTTTGGTCGCTCCAAAAGATCATTTGAGTGAATTTTCTTCTTGATCTTACTTGAATTCTGAGCCTTTTCTCTAGTCCTGGATGACTAAACAGAAGAAGGAGTTGATGGCATGGAAAGCCCGCAAGGTCTTTCAGCATCACCATATTCGACAGAAGCTTTTCCAGCAAAGACGAACACTATGTGCTCTCAGTACACTGATAAATTAGGTAATAGCTTTGCTGCTGACACCTAGAAATTAAATAGAGTGTGTTAACTGCTGGAGACATTCCTTGGTTGGAATATGTTGGTCTTCCCTGGAAAGTACCATCATCTAGAAATTGCATTTAACCAAACTTTTACATAATTTTATTGCTGTAAAAATTACATTTAGTCAGGTGTTCATGAGGAAATAAAGAAATTGATGAACTCTTCATTTGCAAGAATAAGGAATTTACCTGAACAAGAGAGTGTAGATAGGTCTGTATCATTATACCAATGGGTATTTTTCTTTTGAATTCAACTTTCTTATAAATTCTTGTGAATTTAGCATAAGTTCCATATGGTTTATTTACAGATGTTAAGCTCTAAATGAATGCTTCAAATAGAATCACAGAATTTTGTTGCCAAAAGGAACTAAAGATTATGCTATCTACTACAAAATCCTCACTTTATTGGCAAATAAACTGAGGCTTAGAAAACCTAAATGTTTTATCTATAGTCATACATCTAGCAGTTGACAACAGAACCAGATCTTCTAAAGTCTGGAGAAATTTTATTTCCATCATACCACTTTTTCTAAACTGTGTTCTTCAAAAAACATGGGTGTCCCAAAAAATGTTACTAAGTGTTTGTTGGGGGAAAAAAAGTATACAAGTTTGAGTGAATATATTCTGAATTTCCATAAGGAGTAACCATGTACAGTCTTTCCTAAATGTTTGACCATGTATGATTCTAGCTTTAATGCTATTGTAATTTCACGAGGGCTCATAGAATGCATTGGAAAATCACCACTCTCTTGTGGCTGAATTCTATCAGCATTCTATGAAATTGTCTTCATGGAGGCTGTGGTGCTAAATCAGGTTAAGGTGGTGCAGATTTTTTCTATTACTGTTCAGATAGTAATATCCAAACTTCACTAACAAATAGAGAAGATAAGTACTAAAGTTCAAAAGACATCATAGCACTCTGCCCTAAAGAACTGTAGCAAGACAGTAGGGGAATATTTTTGTAGTTTTCATTTCTACGCTGAGTTTTCTGTTGCAATCTTCAAGGGTTGCTACATTTATGTATGAGATTAGAAACTATGTAGTTAACCATTATTGTTACCTCTTTGGAAATTCTTGATCTTGAACTACATAGAATATTGCTACACTTGCTTTAACTGTGCTATTATTACTACCATTCCCCTTATTTCTATTTTTCCTTTAATGTGCTTTGAACTCCTCAGATAAAAGGATTATCAGAAGTACAAAGTGTTGTATTATTACTACAAGCATAAAACCTTCTCTTCAGTTCAACAGTGAAAGTTTGGTCCATTGACTAAAATGGTCTACATTTTTTGAAGTATGCTACCAACATATTTCTGAGGACTTATAAAAATTTTAAAGGACATCTATAGAAGTGTGTTCTGTCTTTTGAATGCTCAAAAGCCAGTTTCTAGGAGTATATGTTTAGAGTCTCTAAAGACACTTTGAATGTAGCTTCCCTCACCCTTTTTTTTGGATAGGAATAATTACGTCCATCAGTCTTCTTTCTAAAAGCAGTATGACAGATGGTAAAAGTTGCTTGTTTCAAAGATATTGACAATTTTAGTCAGTAATACCATCAAACGAGACAGTTGGAGAAAAAGATTAATAAGTGTTTTCTTAACTTACTCCTTACCAAAGGAGTAAATATTGTCAAGAATTGACTAGTTAGCACTTTTAGAATTGCTGAAAATCACCTGAAGAGTGTCTTTCCATGGAGGCCACACAACTCCAAAGAAAATCTACACATTGGAATCACTGGGTATATGCAGTAATCATTTTTCAGCCAACAAACTCACACAGAACTTGACTTCACCCCATTGTATTTAGATTCCTTTCCCAGGTATCACATTCAAGTTCCAGTCTCCAGGTAAGAAGCTTTATACATAAATTATTCTTCCTTTTTGCTCGTCACCATCAGTACCCAAGTTCTCATTACTGCATATTTCTTTCTATTTCTAGGCACTTGCACAGTTTATCGTCTTACGACAAGGTCATGGCATATTCTCCTATCTGATTTTTCTCTTTAAATTTAGTTAATTTTACCTTTGAACACAGATTGTTAATTTCTTAAGGTCAGTCATAGTCTTATACTTCCTTTGTACACCTAAACACAGTATTGAGAACTTCAATGGAACTCAAAAATACTTGTTGATTTTGATTCATCAAAGGCCAAGAGATAGAGGGAAGTTCAAATGAAGCACTATGGAGAGATAGCCATACACTTTGATTTCAATTACAGAAATTCTAGATATCACCTTCTGAGATGAGCTCAATAACACAGATCTCTGGAATGAGATAGACAAAAATGGTGCAATGGCATGGATATTAGGGCTCTTAGATGGGTTAAAGTTGGTTAAGACAGTAGAAGAGAAAATGATTTACAATAGTCATACTCTATTTTTCTCTGCAGCTCAAGGCTCTTCACTACCTTGAAAATGTATCTCATATCCACATTTCATTAGAAGAGACCTTTTGTGTAAAAGAAAAAAGCATGAAAAGAAATTTTAGTGTAAGTGTTGATCTTGATTCTTTCCCTCAGGGGATGGAGAGCATATTCTCCTAACTTCTCAGTAACTCTCATGAGCAGTACAGTTTTTCAGTAGTCAGAAAAAAGCATTGCTCCTGTGCTTCTGCCCAATGTAACCCCACTTGAGATCGGGGCTAAAGTAGACAATTTAGTTGAAGGAGACATGTACAAGCATAAAGAGAACATTTCAAATAAAATTTAACATGATGCTGTAACATCATGCAATAACAAAAGCCACAAGCAGGAAACCTAGAGCTGTGCCTAGCTCTCTCACCAGTGTGACTTGTGAGCCAAAGTCATTTCACCTCTCTGATCCATAGCTTCGCCCATGCAACAGATAGTGGTAATGGCACTTACCTAGGAAGAATGTTGTGAGGTGGAATAAAAGACAGCTTTTCATGGGGATAATAAACTCTTTTTTGACAGATTGATAAAGGGAACAATTATTTTTTCATATATGGCAAAATAGTCTGCAAGAAAAACACTTAAAAATTATATGCCTACAATGTGGACAGGAGAATGTTCCCAGGTGTGCCGTGGCCAGGTTGTCACACGCTTGTCCAGAACCCCTAGCTCAACAGAGGTTTGCAGGTGTAGGTACTATAGTTCCATGCCCCAGAGACCCAGAACCAGCTCAGGTCTTCACTGCCTTCATCTTTGTCACCCAGCAACAACACTCATGATTCTGCCATGTTGTAGATCTCTAGGACCTTAATATTTATTGAAAAAGAACTTGTAGGGCTTTACAAGTGAAAGACCAATAAATGGAAGAGCAGAAAGGTTATGTCTAGAGACAAATAAAAATACAAATCTATTCACCAAATATAATAGTGTGAATTGGAGTCTGGAAACTGGAAATGCACGTAGTATTTGTAAATCACAGGTCGTAAGCAATATATAGATACTGAGGATCTGGGCAGAGTGGTAGGCTCAACATCTAAGATTTTTATTATACAAAAACATCACATCCCCTACACCAAGCTAGCATGTGTATGATAAAGTCATTTTAAAGAAAGGCTCATATTTCAAAGCTTTATGCTTGCTTTTTACACTGCTAAAGGTAGAGACTCAAGATAGAAGCTTTTTTAAAACTTACTCTTATTTCTTAATTTTTGGGGGCAATACTTTGACTATCCTTTTTGGTTGTGAAAGATAAAATTGGAGTAGACCCAAAGCTTATTATTTGTCTGTGTAAAAGAGGAACAGATGTTTTTGAGTTTTCTTCTGGCAGCTCCAGAAAGAAGTTGAAGAAACTCCAGAGAAACAGAGTGGTAGAAGAAATGGTATCTTTTAAGAATGAATGCCAAAAAGCCGAGACTATAAAATGGAGCAATAGTGTAGTAAATACGTGTCTGTTATGCAGGCTCAACATCCCATTTCCCTCTTTTGTCTCTTAACCTCTCCTACATCGCACATGAGCCTAAGTGAGTCTTTTAGGAAGGTCCTCTCATCCTCTCCATCCCTCCTTGGTGCAATTACACAAATTAGAGTGTTCCAAACTCTAATTTGATATATAGACATAATTACACTTAATTCCTGGTAACTGATTCATATTCAAAGTCTCCCAGATGCCTCTGTTTACCCTTCCCCCAATTTTAATATTTTTTTAAAACAATATTTCTGTATAGGTTGTACGTAACAACTTATTGTCCCACTGCAGCTAGTAAGTAATCCAAAGAAAGATATCTTTTTATCAGTGAATATTTTGTTCCCCTCAACATTTATCTCCAATAGTTTTAGCATCCACTGATGTTCCTTGATATGTAAAATGCACATGCATTTTAAAAGCTATCTCTCCAGTTTTCATTTTACTTTAACATTTATCTTTTTCCAAGTTCTGTCCAAAAATCTAGACATTACAGAGCACGCCTAACAGAGTATACTGACTTTCTTTACAAATACAACTTTACAAGACTTCTTAAGAGTCATCAGAAAGCTCTTTCTCCCAGATCATTTATTTTTTTAAAATTTTTAACTTATTTTATTCAAAAATACATCTTGACATTTTATTAGAAAACATACTGTTTTCCTGGAAGGCTGGAAAATTGAATTTCAGCTTCATTTGCCAATTGAAGAACCAGGATAGCATGTTTCAATTTCCCTTTATAAATCTCTAAGACTCAAGGACTCCATCTCTACATGAAACTCCCAGTGAAATCTATGGTAATTCTGAGCACAAAGGGGAATGTGATGAGTCTTGGGTCCTAAATCTTTCAACACGTGTCAATCAAAATCAATACAAAAGAAAAATTCTTAATAATTTTAACATTTGGTTTAAAAATCTCAGATGGAGAATGCTATGTCTAACTTATCCAATAATTATTAGCCTGTGAACAGTAAAGCCTTCAATTCATTAACTATTGTTCTCAAACTCATTAAGTAAAATGATCTGAATAGAAATGATATTCCTCCTTGCATGTAACTTCTTTCTTCAGATATAATATTCTTATTTTCTCACTTTTAGCACCAGTTAAAAAGGTGTAATTTTCATAAAGAACATAATTTCTAATATGGCACAATGCATGAAGTCTGTTAAAATGTTTATCACCTTATGAATTATACATATATTTTTGCAATGGGTCTCCTTGTCTCCAATTTTCTAAACCTACTCTCCCCCTAAGTGACTCTTTTAAAGATACCAGTTTTCACAATTCATGATTTTGTGGGAAAATATCCAGTAGCTTCTCACTGCTTATAGACTCAAGCTTAAATTTAATATTTTGGGATCTTATTCTTTTCCATCCCATTTCTTTTCTCCAGTCTCACTTTTCCTTAGTCCCATCAAAATGCACTGATTTTCATTTGAACAGCCCACTTTACCACATGCACAGGCAGGTATACGTAAAAACTAAGGAAATTTAAACTTCAAGACTTCTTGCTTGTGCAGGCCCATAGAAGGGCCTGTCTTAACTTTGTTTCCATAAGTTTATTTTATTTTCCCTGGAGAGAATTCCGCAAAAAACTTAAACTCTCCATGATCATATGTTAAATACATTAGTTCCATTCTCTTGTTTAAACATAGTACTCCAGCTTTTTGTCACCTTCTTCCTTCTGCTTTTCACTCTGAACATTTAAATCTCTTCTTAAAGGCTCAAATCAACTTCCATTTCTTCTAAGAAACATCTCAAAACTACTAGAAACTTCTGATGCTATGCTTTTATATTTCTCCTTTTTTCTCAACTTTTAAAATAATGTTTTATCATTGTTTTTATGTGCCCTATTAGCCATCTGAAACACATTTAGAACATGGAGAGTATTTGTATATATATATACATATACGTAGATTTATACATTTCACAACTCTCCAACCAGTAATTTTTGCCTATGTCACGTACTTAGTTATTTTGTTCTATATTGCCTTTTTTTTTGTTCTCTAGATAAACATGTCTAGATGTTTTATTTAAACCAGATACTGGCATGGGAATTCCCAACGTTAGTGCTAAATAACCCACATAGTATTTGATATACTATGAACATTCATTTACTCACAAAATGTTGAGCATGGGCCTACTATGAGCTTGACGTTACGTTAAGGAAGAATCCAGTAATGTTACAAATAATGAGCAAACACAAGTTAACATATTAAGTGCTATTACGCAGAAACCACACATCTTTATCGAGCAATCACTAGACTGTACCTCCTGGCCAGATATGTAGAAAAGATGGGCATGTAATGAGATTACATAGAAAGTGTCATGTAGTTCATGTTTTCTACATTCCTACATTTCTGAACCTCATCCAAGAGGGATTCCTCTTGTGAAATGATTTGGAAACACCTCTTCCCTCTGCTGTTCCATCTCTAAGGAGCAGAAGACCGATCCTAAAAGAAGGAAAGCATGTGACCTACTGAGAGAAGACAGCTGCAGAGAAAAGGCAGCCTCTAAGCTTCAATCAGAGAGAAGGAAAACTGTTTTATCTTAAGGTTAATAAGTGCAATGAGAAAAACAGAAGAATTATATTGATTGATTGACTTCGAACCTGTGTTTGTTTGGTTGGTTTGATTTTTGTTTTTGCGGGAAACTGGCCATTTATAATTTTCTAGCAGTATTTGGTTTCTAATGGAGAAGATATCAATTCACCTTTAGAGCAAACATTTTTTTCTTTAGAGAAATCAGTAAGTGGATCTTTTAAGTCTCACGAACAAAAAGTAAATTTCTACCCACAGTTCTTGGAGAAAATTGTGATGGCACTAAAATTAGAACATAGACATTGTACATTTAAACTTTAAGAGCTATGGTTAGTAAAATTTTTTTGCACAGATGTGCACCATTATTAATAGGAAGAATATACACTCCATTTTGAAGCTATAAGCAAACAACTAGTTAACCTCAGGGATATGGCACATCTAGACGTTTCCTTGTTCTCTCCTTCAGAAAGAACTGTTCCATGAATACCTCTTGGTATTTTTCCCATTCTACAATTTCATGTGAGGAAATATTTGAAGGGAAGACACATATTTCTGTCTAGTCTGATACTATGCTCATTTCTGCAGACACCTTCTTCTGGGTCTGAGATAGGTGAGCATTAAAGGTGAACATAGATTACTTTTTACATGGGCGAGACAATAAAAAACATTTTTAGAACGAAAATACTTTGTCAAAGAATTACCAGAAGGAAAAGGAGGAGTGGGGTAGATAAAAGTAAAGGGGGTCGAATATATGGTGATGGAAGAAAATTTAACTTTGAACGGTGAACACAATGCAATATACATATGACATATTATTGAATTCTACACTTGAAACCTATATAACTATGAAACAATGTAACCTCAATAAATTTAATGTTTAAAAAGCAGAGAAAGGGGTTAGGAAGAGAAGAAATATATTGAGAGAATATCTGCTGGAGAAACTGGGAAGTATAAGGAAAGACAATACAAGGAAGATCGGTGTGTCTGAATTTCATGTTGTCTAGGAAATTCAAGAGAAAAAGACTAGAGCTATTTTAACATTATATACTTCTTTGTACAGCAAATCACTCCAGAACTAGAACAAAAGGATCTGGGCTCTAACAAGGTTATACTGGAAACGAGAGACTGCTCTATTAGATGCTGGACTTCAGATAGTGTTCTATACTATATCATTAATTTGAATTACCAGTGTAAGTCCAAGTCAAACACATCTTTAACTATAACTATAAGACTCTTGAAACAAACCTGCAGTGGTTAATTAATCCAAAACTTGGTGGATCTTAAACTAATATCATGAAGTCATAAATATCATGGAGACAATAATAAAGTCAGAGTTGAAACACACACACACACACACACACACACACACACACACACACACAATATTACTATTTAATTAACAAAAGAAGTATAAAATACCATTTTTAAGAAGTGATAAACTGGAAATAAAGTCTTTCCCAGCGTCAACAGGCACTTGGTTTATCATCGTTTTATTTTATGTATATATATTTTTTAATCATGTTTTTATGTTTTTTTTTTAGATGAATAGAGGAGGATCGTGCAAATACTGCTCACATTAGTTCAAAATCTCTGCCTGATACACAACAGATATATTAGTGTTATAAGATTTATCTTGAGTAAAAGTACAAACTTTAGGGCCAATCCCAGTTTGAATCTTGCCTCTGCAATTTCTGGCTATGTGAATCTGATAAGTTATTCTCTCTCTACCTGAGTTTCTTAATATGTAAACTAGGAATAATGATAGAATTTACCACATGAGATTTTATTTTGAGGATTAAATTAGTTAATTCATATAAAGATTTTGCCTACAATGGGATACATTGTAATATATCAATAATTTTAACAAGAAAAACTAGAATTGAAGAAGTGGAATTTATAAAAAATGAAATCCTACCATTTGCAATGACATGGATAGACTTAGAGGTGTAAGTCAGACAGAGAAAGATAAATGCCATTTGATTCACTTATATGTGGAATCTAAGGAACAAAAAGAGCAAACTAATCAAAAACAGACTCACAAATATAGAGGACAATCTGATGATGACCAGAGTGGAGGCCGTTTGGAGTCTGAGAGAATGGGATGAAGGGTTAAAGAAGTACAAATTAGTAGTTGATAGATAGTCACATGGATGGGGAGCACGGCATAGGGAATGAAGTTAGCATTAATGTATTGGCTACGTGGAGAGCCAGAGGAGAGAAAGAGCAATTAGTGAGATCATTTTATAAATTATATAAATGACAAACATTCTTAATGTGGGATCCATGGATAGAATTTATAGAACTGTGAACATGAATTGGAAAATTGATTATCCTATGTTTTTCACTGACCTCAAACTAAAATTTATAATTTTCTTCAACTATAAATATAAGCCAAAACCACACTAGTATTAGTATTGTCTGTGATATTATAAACAATAAAATTACCAGTATTTTTACTTCTTATTACACTTGTGAATATCTTAGGATATAATTTATGCTTATCTTATATACTGGTTAATATTATATATCAACTTAGCTGAGCCATGGTGCCTCGATATGTGGCTAAACATCTAAATATTTCTGCTAGGCTGTTTTTTGGATGAGATTAAAATTTAAATTAGTAAACTTTGAGTAAAGCAGATTGAGATCCATAATGTGGGTGGTCCTCATCCAGTCAGTCGAAGGCCTTAATAGAACAAAGAATGATGTCTCCTGAGGAAGAGAGAATTTG
>NW_011888803.1:5560987-5562456 GCF_000151845.1 Pteropus vampyrus | reverse complement strand
TTAGGGCTAAAAAAAATTTAGGAGTAAATTATTTGCCTAATTTTTATAAAGGCAAGAAAAGAGATACAAATGAATACAGAACAGGTGAGAAAATAAAAAAAAATAGACAATAGGTAGATATAACCTTCACTAATCAATAGTTGCCTTATATTTTAATAAACTACAATTGCAAGGAAAAGACACAGAAATCAAGCAAGATTAAAAACAAAGACAAAAACAAAATTATATTCTTCTTACAAAAACCAACTCAGAAAATTTTAAAGTAAAAGATTAAGAAATGATACACCGTGCAACCACTAAACAAGTGTAATCTGATGCCACTGTATTAGTATTTGTCAACTTTAGTTTTAAAGCAAAAACATTACTAAAATAAAGAGTGATATTTCATTATGATAAAGGGTCCGTCCAGCAGGAAGACTAAATGTGAAACATTTGCACATACCTAATAACATAGATACAAAATCTCTTAATATTTTTCCAATATAAAAGGAGTAATACAAAAATCTCAATAACATTGGGGAATTTTAGCACACTTCACTTAAACGCTGGCAAAATTGAGAGAAATTAAAGAAAACTTAAATAATTAGAGAGATGTATTATTTTCATAGATTGGAAGAATAAATATTTTAAACAAAAGAGAAATTTTCTCAAATTGATTATTGGATTCATTGCATTTCCAATAAAAATCTGGCAGGTTATTTTTTCTGCAAAGGATTATGACCTTTTATTGGAGCAATTGACCTCCTCCTCCTGATAACATATTCTTTTTAAAATTATTTTAATTAGTTTCAAGTACACAGTACATTGGTTAGACATCTATATAGTTTGTAAAGTAGTCCCCTCCCTCCCTTGACCCTCTACCTAACCAACGTATTTATTCTAATTATATTCCCTATGCCATGCTCTCCATTCCCATGTCCATCCATCAGCTAATTTCTACTTCTTTAACCCTTCACCCCATTCTCCCAGCCCCCCAAACTCCCCTCCCCTCTGTCCATCACCAAATTGTCCACTATATTTGTGAGTCTGTTTTTGATTAGTTTGTTCTTTTTATTCCTTAGTTTCCACATATAACTGAAATCATATAGTATTTCTCTTTCTGTCTGACTTAAATACCTTCTAGGTCCTTCAAAGCAATATGTTTTTCCATCCCCTTCCTTTTAGTCTGTGTCTTTTAATCTGAAGTGAGTCTCTTATAGGCAACATGTAGGGGTATTGTTTTCCTTTCCATTTATCTATTCTTTTAGGTGGAGCACTTAATTCTTTTCCATTTGAGATACTTGTTAATAGGAATGTAGCTGTTATCATTCTTTATTCCTGCATTTGATACATGTTTTTTCTTCTTAAAGAAGTTCCTCCAACATTTCCTGTAATATTGGCTTGGTGGTGATAAATTCCTTCAGCTTATTTTTGTCTGGAAAGTTCTTTATCTGTCCTTCAACTCTAAATGATAGCTTTGCTGGATAAAT
>NW_011888803.1:5546709-5560242 GCF_000151845.1 Pteropus vampyrus | reverse complement strand
CCCGGTCTTATTAGTGTGGATTTGTGAAATAGGTATCCAGTGGCACAGTCCTGAGAGGGGTTCAGCTGCAGGCCAAATTTAGCTCAAGACTCTGCCCCTTTGGGGCCACGTGTTAAGATTCAGCAAGCAATCCACAGATGCTGTGCTTATAGTTGCCTCAAAAGGCCACACCAGAAACAGAGGCCAGCTACCTCTAGTGTGAGTCTAGGCGCTGCTCAGCAAGGAGTACCTGACTCACTGAGGATATACCTGCATGTGGCTTGGATGGGGCCCAAGTTGGAGTAGGCGAGGTTTCAGGGAATCCTTCGGGCGGAGCAACTTCTGTTATCCAGTCTGATGACCTCACAGTAATGGTAGCACTGTGTCCATGCACTAGGAGGAAGGAGGGCTCAACAGGGAACAGTAGATACCCCCAGCACTTCTGTCCATAGCGAGTTTCACCTCGGCCCTCACTCTGACAAAGTCTCCCTGTAAGACCCCGGCACTCGCTGCGTGCAGCCAAATTGGCACTGGTGCTCAGAGAGAACAGGTCTGTCACTGTGAAAATCCACTTGTGGACACAGCCCCTTTAAGAGGCATCTGCTGCTACTGCAGCCTCCGTCTCACTCAGCCCCTCAAGACAGGGTCGCCCTGCATCCTCGCCCAGTCCTACCTTCTGCCGTTGCAGGGTGCTTTCTTGGATTTCTCCCTAGTTGTATGGCTTGTTCATCAAGATCCCAGGTGATTTTTCCTTGCTGCTGCTCCTCGTTTCCATCACAATTTTGATTTGGTCACCAGAGGGATGAGCAGAGCCTCCATCATCTATGCCATTTTGGTTGCCTCCTTGGCAGATTATTTTAAATGTGTTTATGTGTGTGTTAATAGTGGAGAAGGAAGATGTCAATACACTAATTTTAAAATTTACATGAAAATGCAAGGGGCCAAAAAAGCAAAGGCAAGCTTAAAGAAGAACAAAATTAGGGACAGTTGGAAGAACAAACATACCAGATACCAAGATGTATTCTAAAGTAGCAGTAGTTAAGAAAATGTGGTAATAATAAACAAATAGCTGATGAAACAAAAGAAAATAAAAAAGAAATTCAATGTATAAAACTGTCACTTGAGATTTTATAAATGTGACAGTGTAGTGTAGTAGGAAGAGAATAATCTTTTCAATAAATAGTTCTTAACCAATTAAAACTGCACATAGAAACAAATGACTTAACTCATACTTTCTACTGTACAAAAAAAATTTATTCCATATGGGTTGTAAAGCTAAAAATTCAAGAAAAAAACAAGAAAACTTTCAGAAGAAACATGATGAATTTCTTCTTGACCTTGAGGTAGGCAAGATCATAGAAACACAAAGCAAAAGAAACAAAAAAGGTACTAAATTTAATGACCTTTAAGTTAAGAAGTGTTCTTTTTCAGAATACCATAAAGAAAATGAAAAGCATCTACCATCCATACAAAAATATTTATGCTACATGTTTGACAAAGTACTCATGTGTATCCATCCTCTTCCCCCTCATCGTTCCTTAAAACAATATGAAAAATGCAGACATCCTAATAGACTATTGAGTAAAAGTCCTGAACTTCACAAAAGAAAATATTTATTTAGCCAAGAAAAAAATTGACAGGATATTCAACAACATACTTAAAAGTTTATGCACATACACACAAATTTTGAACAGTCTCAGTAACAGTATTCATAAAGGATATGCAAATTAAAATTGCAATGAGACATACAAACACCCACCAGATGGTTAAAATCAAAAAAGACCAATGATATCAAGTGCTTACATGGATATGAAGCAACTGAACTCTCATATATAGCAATTGGAAGTATAAATAGGTACAACCACTTTGGAAAACTGTTTGGTAGTATACCCTATGACTTAAGAATTTCTCTGTAGGATATAGACATATCAGAAATATTTCACCAAAAAATATGTTCAAGAGTGTTCATACATTAACAATCATAATAACAAAAGGATAATAAATAACTAAATAAATAATAAATAAATAAGCTATATAGCAATGAGAATGTATAAACGTGCATCATGGATGACTCTCACAATCAAAATGTTGAGATAAAAGAGCCAGACACAAACAAGTACATATGGTATGATTCTATTAATACAAAGTTCTAAAGGAGATAGAATTAATATATAGTACTTTGAAGTTAGGATAAAGAGTACATTTGGGAATGGAGATAGTAACCACGTGTTAGTGAAAAAGAAGGAGCAAGATCAGGATGGTGGTGAACGTGGGTATGGTGATTTTGTGAAAATTCATCAACCTGTACATGGTTCTTGTCTATAAGCCTGTTATACATAAAGGTTCACACATACACACAAATTTTGAGCAGTCTACACATAGTAAATACTTAATAAATGTTAGCAATTATTATTAGAAGTAAATATAAGGGGAACTAATTTCCTATTCTCAATCTTGTGAAAATCAATTGTGATGGCTGAGCCAGAATTGACTGCAGGGAGAGGAAATATGCACATTTCTAATAGAAAAAGATAAAAATGAGTAATAGACTAGAAGTGGAGTATGTCTGGGCTGCACATTTAAGTATTGTTCATCTCTTTTCAGAGACTAAAAGTCCTCACCAGAAAGAAAGAGTGATTGAACAAAAATTATTAATTGATCACAGTTTCAAATCGTTCTCCTTTCTTTATATGCTAAAGATTCTGATCTTTGCACTCTTACTTTGTTGCTCTCTTTCCGAAGAAGATCCTGCTCCTGGAAAATGGTTCATTAGTTTTTTGTTATGGAAAATCACTATAAGGAAAAGGAAACAGAATTTGGGAAACAGCAGATTAAAGAGATAGCGGGAGAAGAAGGGCAATATCCAGATGGTGTATGTGTCCTCTGTAATAAGAAGATCTAGCTTGGAAATAAAGACATTTCTTCTTAGAGAAATTAACATTAAATAAGAGGCAAATTGGAAAAATAAATAAACAAAAAAGCAAGAGAGAGAAAGAGATCGTGCCGAACATTCAGTCAATAGCTCTTTCAAAAAATAATTCTCCATGTTCAGAGTTAAATATCAAGTGATGCTTGAGTTTACAAGACTGTGAGCATAACTGCTGAATAAATATTATGTAGTCATGAAAGTAGCAGATATCAAACAGTAATCTCTAAATAGAGTGAGACTGTGGACCTTATCAGTATAATATTTTTCTAATAGAGAGCAAAATGGTAGAGTTACTGAAGCAGCATCCTTGACACAATTGTCATTAATTGGGAAAGCAATTTGAGCTTGGGGGCTAATGCATGATTAATAGGTTGTTGTAGAAATAAAATTTTCTAGGCACTTTCTTCTTCAATGTTGGAGAAAGGATAGATAGAAGAAGAGGAGGTCTCCTTGCCTGCCTGGCCACATATAGTGGTGGAATGGTGTCCCTGGATTCACTCTGGTTCACTCTGGTTCACTCTGGTTCTATCTAAGGTTGCCAATGTGGTCATTTCACTTGGCTCCCTCCATCATTAAGTTATATCCTTCTAAACCCTTTATTTAGATAGGTGTTTAATCACTTGGTAAACAGCTATTCGAACTAACCCACAGCCTTTCTGTGCTCCTCTATACTTCTTGTGGAGCCATGGAAGATAGTGGAGCAGTCAGGCAAACTGAGATTACCTCCACGTTTTCTAAGACACAATATTTTGACATCATTAATTACTGTTGTCCTTTCAGCTATAGATGTACTTAGGCCAGAATTATACAGTTTAGGTATTCAAAAGTGCCCCCAAATTTCAGGTATTTGTTTGTTTGGTTGGTTTTTCCTTCTTCATGATAAAGAAGAGAACTGAAAAAGACAATGTGGCAAATTGTCTAGGTTTCCAGAATGCTTTATCAGAATACTGCAACACATTCCACCCCACTGGGGTGGGGTTAAGGGTTTTGCAATTCAACAAACAGAGTTGAGGAATGAAAAATTAGGCTCCACTACCTGCAGCCACTCCCAATATTTAAGAATTATCCTCTTGGAAAACTTCCCTTCAACTTGAGGGAGGATAAAATGATCTTTGCTTCTCCCAGAACAGGAGAGGGTCTAATATTTTGCCATAAATACTAAATTACTAAAAAAAAAAAAAAAATGTAATAACTTCTCTCTCAGTTCTCTGTTCATATTAATTTATTGAGTCATGGCTGTTGACAGCATGGGTAGTTTGCAAATTAGTTTGTGGTAGGATCAGTTTCAGTAGGGTAGTGGTTTACTCCAACTCATAGTAATTCCTTGAACTTTAAATTCAGAGTATTTGGAGTCATTTGTTTTATTTAGAGTGCTGGCTGCAATTCCAGGGGAAAAAAATATTCAAAACTCTATTAGAAAGGAATTAATAAATTCCTCCATTACAGTGTTTCTTGACTCAGAGCAATTTTGCCTTCAATGGACATCTGGCAATCACTAGAAATATGTTTGGTTGTCACAACTCCAGAGATACTAGTGAGTAGAGGCCAGAGCTATCGCTAAATGTGCAGGATAGTCCCCATAAAGAGTTATTCAACCAAGTATCATTGCTGAGGTTGAGAAACTCTGGGCTAGAACATATCTCTATGTTCATCTCTAAAGTAAAATCTAAAAGTAACAACAGATATTTCATTGGAACCTGGTAGTCCTACACATTTTATGTCTATTGGTAAAGATAATTATTCCTAAAACACAATTAGCACTTTTATATGGGTCTATAAGGGTTGCATGTTTCTTATTCCAGAATTTATGTGTGATTGACTTCACTTACTAACATCATCATTTATATATCCTAATATAGCCTAATATATATATATATGTATTTTAAGTCAATAAAAATTAATTGCAAAAATTCACACATCTCTCTTCAATGAAATTGGCTTCTCTAATTTTTACAAGTCATCAGAATTTGATGATAATCCCAACAATCGGGTGGAAAATCTGAAAGGAGAATAACCCCAAAACCAATAACTGTATCTCTTTCACACTCCTCAGAGATGCCATCAGACTAGTTCCATTTATTATTTCACCAGAAACAAGTAAGTAACTACAAAACTATAACTACCAGGCCAGGTGATAAAGCAACCTAGAAGGTCAAACAAGCAAATTGACATAACACTTTAAAATATGCTATTTTGTCAGGGTGAATGACAGTTCTGTTATGTGCATAAAATCACAGATTTATCTGAATGCTAAGTTACTTGTCAAGGAGTCATTTTACTATTTTTTTTCCTTGTGTCATGTAAGATTCCTTGAAGCAACTAAAAAAACAGCCGTAATCCATTTGATTTTCTGCCTTCCCATGTGAAAAACTTTTGACAGATGATAAATAGCAACTGCTGACAATCATCAATGTGAAGCTATCATGCTTTTACATTAAATACAAAAACAGAGTTGTAAAGTCACAAGGGATAGGACTTTTGACACATAAGAGACAAATATATAATCCTCAGAACTAAATCACTGTTGGGATCTAAGCAAGTGCAACAAAGAGCAGCTGCTTTTAGAATCTCAGAAAGTCAAACTAAAGCTAACTTTGATATCTGGGACCTAATGCATGTTCCAACCCATGTGCCATACTCTTCTTATCCAGAAACTCAAGTTAAACTTGCAAACATCAGTGAATGCATGTGCACAAAAAAAACAGTCATTTTATCGTACTGTCTCTTTTACTTAAGGCCAAAAAAGAGACTAGAAAACAAGTAAAAATACCCTAAAACCTAATTAATTAGAATAGAAGAGCAATCCCACAACAAAGAGTTTTGAGTATCAAATGTTTGTAGCTCATTAAACCTACAATGGAGTTAAGTATGTATGAAACTTCAAAGAAAATATGAAACTTCAAAGAAAAACAATCAATTGTTCAGATTGCTTGTCAATATGAAAAACTCATCTGCAAAGGTTACTTTCTTTATAGTCTAAGCTGTTCCCTCTTCTGCTGTTGACAAGTAATCAAAGTGGTTCACAGATCATTCTTTCACTTACGGCTAATGCATGGCTCTTTAGTGACAATCACTTCAAGTTATCTAACCAATTTAGCGATTCGGGAACACTTGGGACCCAATTTCCACCTCAAATTATATATATTTTTGTACTTTGGATTAAATGACTGATTTTAATAGGGGAAATCTTATCTAATAGGCTGGGGAATAACAGTTATTTCAAATTTCATATTATTCCTCATGATTCTAATAACAAATTTTAAAAGGTTTTACAGCATACTACTTATTTACCTAATTAATAATACACTGGCCTTTTGGCTTTTATCTAAGTTTGTTTTTCTCTATTTGGCCTAATTTCCCCATGGGAGAGAAAAGGTAAGATAGACAGAATTAGGAAAATTATTCCCTATTCCCCAATCTCCTTCCTTTCGTCCTCCTCCTAGTAACACACAAGTGCATGCGCAAACACACACACACACACACACACACACACACAGAGTGGGAGGGGCAGAGAGAGAGAGAGAGAGAGATAGAGAGAGGATGAGAGAGAGGGAGAGAGAGAGAGATATCATGAATTTGTAGCTCTACATGGGTTACAGTGCTTAACAGAGACTCCATTACTGAAATCTTTGAGTGAGGCCACATTTTCTGAAAGCGCTTCCATGTTTTTGGTATTTACTAAAACTGTGAAATTTTTCTACATTCATTCTACATGTTTACATTTCTAATTATGTATTTTTAGTAATCAGATCAGTTTCCCAAATCAACCCTATGTAAAGATATCGTTTGCATTTATTTAGAGCACACTTAAATGGAAGGAGCACCTACACAAAAGTTGGCAGGAATAGCGATAGTGATATAATAGAGATTTCATTAAGTACTTTACAAATATGATTTTACTTGATCTTTACCACAACCCTATTGAGAAGATAATATTATCCAAATACATAAACATTAAGTAACTTACTCAAGGTTACATTTTTAGGAAGAAGCAGAACCAGAACTTAAATTATTTTTTGCTTAAGTTTAGGTCATTGATTTGGTCATTTAGTGCCACTCAGAGAAATGGTAAATTCAATTACTTTTTTTAATTTTAGAAAATGTTTTAACAATATTTTTATTTGAAAGAATGAAAGAATATAATTATTTAAAGTTATACAGACTCGGTAACATAATTAGATGAAGACTGAGCAGTAGTTAAGTTTTAAATTCTTAATTTTCTTTATTTTATGATTTTACTAAATAATGTTTATTAATATATTTACTAGCTCAGTCATTGATGAAAATATACATAATAAAGAAATGCTTAATTTTTCACATGAACCAATTATGAGTCTGAGAAATTATTCTCTCAAATTTCAAATTCTGAGATGATTAGAACAATTAATTAGAATTTAAGTAGGTCTTACTAAGAAGTGAAATAAAGACATCAAGGAGCATAAACCTTTTCATATCTGGAAGCAAATGAAAACAGAATAACTTATTTTTGTTTAGATTTGACTGAAACATGCTTCTACCAAATACAGTATAAACAATTAGGTAGTCTTAATGCCTTCCCTATTTTCTGTTTATATTTTTTTCTTTTCTTTGTTCTTTCAGGCTACTATAATAAAAATACCTTAGACTGGGTGGCTTAAACAACAAATATTTGTTTCTCACAGTTCAGGAGGCTGTGAAATCCGAAATCAAAGTGCCAGCAGATAGATGTCTGGTGAATTCTCACTTCCCGGTTCATAGACAGTTGTCTTGTCATGTGTCATCACACATGGCAAAAGGGGTGACGGAACTTTCTGGGATTTCTTTAATAAGAATACTAATCCCATTAATGAGGGCTTCACTCTCCCAAAGGCCCTGCCTCAAAATAGACCATATTGAAGTTTAGGTTTCAAAACATGAATTTGGTGAGGACATAAATATTCAGTCTATAGCATATGGTATGGTAATTTCTTCTTCCATAATCTCACTCTTAATAGGGAATATTCTAATATAATACCTAAAATCAGAAAATACTTGTGTAATTGAGCCTTACTAAATAAGTTTCCTTATCACCCATTACCCCAGCTCAGAATTAGGACAAAGGCACTTATCTCCTCTTGCATTTCAATACAAGGGGTGAGGGGAGAGTTTATTTCTCCACAGGCAAAGTATCTTAGTATCCCATAGGTATATTAAGAGCTTTTTTTTTATTTTAATTTTATCTAACAAAACAATATCTAAAATTATAGAGGATAAATCAAATTATGGTAATTTATCACCCAGTTAATAAAATTTGATGTGCCAGTGCTAAATATTTTACTAGATTTTATGTCCTTGCAACTCAAAAAAAGTGAACTTGAGACTGTCAATGGCCCCTAAGTAGAGATCATAACACCTGTTACATCTTACTACTCTTTATCTAAGAATATTCTCTGATGGCTATGAAAGCAGGAAAATGTGGCCAGTTAATTTGACTAGTTCTAAGTTCTCATAAGGATAAGTTCAAAGGTTGAGTCCTAAACAGACCAGTTAACTTCAAACAAAGAAGACATCTGTTCTTCAGTCACATATTGTTTCTCCAATAATCCTAGCCAGCTGTCTCAGAAACAATTCAATCACAATAGGGATCAGTTGAGACTGTGTAGACAGTTCATTGGTTCAGTGCAAACATATCATCACTACAGGTAAGAGAGATCAAAAGTCAACACTCCACTGATGATCTGTTAGCCTTTTTTAATGCACACACAAAAAAACTTATTTTAAAATAATAAAAATTGGTTTTGTCTACACAATGCCAGCAAAAATATCTATTCTTTAATGCAAATCAGCTAAATATTTAACACTGAGTACAGGACAAACAGTATTTTGATGTTTTGTATTCTTCAGCTGTCATATGACAAAGTCTTCTTTTTTGTGTTACTGAATTTGTTTTCAGTTACATTCAATATTTGAATCAAATTGACATTTTAAAAACCTAGGAAATATTTATTTATCCCTTTTGCCAAGTAAAAAGGCAGGTCATTCACCCTGTGACAGATGGACAACAAAAAAAAAATCAGAGTTCAGTGACTCATCCAAAGAGACAGTCCATCAGCAAAAGCATGAGGCTTGGACTTGTGTCTCTAAAACATAAAATGTTTATTGTGCCTCAAACTCACTGTAAACCATTTATTATTTAAGCACATTTTATTTTGGGATGTTAAATTATCTCTCATTGTTTAAAAAAGCTTTGAAGACTTAATAACTAATCATAACTAATGAGAAAAATTATTTTTAATATATCAAGTCTTAGATGGTCTCCCATAGCACTCTGTGACTATCCTTTCAAAACTATTGAACAAATGATACCAAACAAATCACAAAGTATTTAAAGATTTGTATTGCTTTCTTACTGGACAATCCAAAACTAAGTAAACCAAAGTTGACTTCAAATCTGGTTTTCTTTCTCTAAGAGGACCAAAAAGACAGGCAAATTGTTAATTTTATTAAAAAGTGAGTGTGGGGGTGGAGATGGAGAGAGAGCGGGGCGGGGTGGGAGAGAGAGAGAGACAGACAGAGAGAGAGAGACAGACAGAGAGAGAGAGAGAGAGAGAGAGAGAGACAGAGACAGAGAAAGAGAGAGAGGAGAGATTATAGTCCTGTACGTGGGAAAATTTTAAGAACATGTGTTGACTCTCCTAGAAACAAGGGGAAAAATTAATCTAGATTATGGAGGCTACCCAATACCCAGTAAATCAATTAGGAATTTAAAAAACATGTTATTTTTAATTAACACATCCAGGATCAGGAGTATACCTGAACATTAGTATTTCTGTACCTGATTTCTGGTTCTCTTCAAATGTAATGTCAACTCTTTTGATCATTTTGTTGAACATGATAGGATTATTCTTATCCATTACCAATATATTTTTAAGCACCAGCAATTTATCTGACTGTTTTACAATTTTGGTCTGTAGATCATTTAACTTATATTTGAGTGGTTTGTTAAATGCAGTCATCTTCAAATAAATCTGACTGAGTGCATAGATGGCCTTAACTGCAATAGGTAATTCTAATGGCTATTAGAACTACTTGATTTTTATGGCTTTCTGGGCAAGAAGACAAAGAAGTACATTCAAATTTTAAATGGAAAAGCATTTAAAAAAATGCATTTCCTCATATTCATGAAGTACCATCTTTTGACATAAAAGTTTCAGTCTGGCTATGAAAGAGATAAGAGGGTGTCTGAAAGAAGAAGAAATAAAATGTAAGCTCAGTGTTTAGTTACTTTTTGCAATAATATGACTGAATTGTCTTATAAATACCAGATCTTTGAGGAAGGCAACTAAAATGTCAGATTTAACAAAAAGAACACTTATTAAAATATCAATGACTAGAAATGTACATTTCAGAATAAAATTATAAGCCTTTTAATCGAAAGATATCCATGTATTTATTAATTTTTAAACAAACATTTATTTGTTTAAAACTAGGTTTTAAAAAGACTAGTCTTGAACCAGGAAGACAACAGATGAGAGAAATGGCTAACTCTGTACACTAGTATCAAAAGAAACCTGAGACTTATCTTTAGTCTAAAGCCAAATAGAGCCTCTTATGCCCAGAATTCCTTCTTCTCTGTCAGTAAGCCCAAACAGAAAGGACTGATCCCCTCCGTTTCCATATATATCCTCTTCTGTCTGTATATTACCTTTTATGAAAGTTTTCACTCTTCTGATTTGGTCTTGAGGCTTTTTTTTTTTTTAATATAAACATTGTAAGACATGGGGCCATGCCAGGAAATTTAGCCCTGATTCCATACCCACCATCTGACAACCTCGTAATGAAGGGTGGTGCAGCTCTCCATTCAATTAAGATCAGATTGTAAACTCAGTGAAGACAGGCACCACTGTTCTTTCTTCATTATAGTGTTCCAGAGCTTGGAATACATTAGGTGCTAAATAAATATTTCTTAAAAAAGTAAATGAATAAACTCTTTAAACTCATGAAGTGACACCAAGATATAATATTTATCCTATTTTATACAGATTGTTATCCTCCTCGTTCTCTTCCAATCTTGCCTTTGTCTTTTCCCAAAATACTTATTTGTTACTGTTTAGAACCCTTTTCATGATTTGATTTATATACGTATTGTTAATGAGTCTGTTTCCCTGATTCGACTATGATTCCTTGAGGGCAAAGAATGCTGCCTTCTTCCTCTATTTATACACCTGGTACCTAGGAAAACACCTCTTGCAGGATAGTGTTCAATAAATATTAGAAGAAATTGTTCTGACTGGTATGTACATCTATTTCACAGTTGCCTAAATTGAGATCCATGTTTACAAAAACAAAAGAATGCCCAGACACAAAGCTCAGTAGTTTCAACATATTATTTCATTAGACATCAAACAACTCCTTTAAATAGGTCTTGTTAAAATCATTTCAGCTTTGGAGTCTCAGATTCAGAGAGGTAAAACAATTTGATTTAAGTTGTGAGTATTAATAGTAGTAGGATGAGGATTCAAATATAAGTCTTTCCAACTCCATTGTTAATGCACCTTCTACTATATATTATGTTTCCTTTGCATTTGCCTTTCAGATGCTTGGAACAGAACAAAAGTAAAACTTTAGTCCTTTTCTATATATAGCTTATATTCTAGTTATTCAGTTTATAGTTATCAATATATGGTACTAGAATCTTTTGTAAAGTTTTACCAATGGAAGGATTAAATTTATAATTTAATCCGTATTTAATATCTTTAGTAACAGTGCTTCAACAACCTTCTTTAGCAAGTTTTTTCATTTATCTGATTGACTCACTATTAGGAAGTATTTTCTAATTTACATTTTTCCTTTTCAATTTCAAGTCATCATCAATCCAGCCTTTCCTCACAATCCCTAATAAACTTCTTATAATTTTCTTTTTAGTCATCTTTCTGGAGACTACATTTGCTAAAATTGGATAACCATTCTTCTTGCATATTTCTCTACTCTCTTAAATTTTAAGTTTGCTTGGTTGTCCTCCATCCTACCCCTTTAATTTTAGTGATGTCCTTTCAACAGAATAGTATAGTGCTCTTAAGTATATATATCATGCTATTCCAAATTTGGCTTCTCTTTCTTTATGATCTGCCAAAATAACTTAGATTGATTTAGAATCTATGCTCCGACTAGCTATCTCCACTTTCTAAAATTTTTCTAAATGTAAACTTTGTCACTTTATTTTTGCCAAAATATTTTATAGTGAGAATTTTAATATATTAATATTCTTGTACAACCATTTCTTCCTGTCATTTGCTCAAGCTAGAGTCTATTTTGTACTTTGATTTTGATTCTGGGCTTGATTTTTTTTATCTCTGTATGTATTACCGTTATATGGAGTCATAACAATAATTTAGAAGCATATAAACAGATTAGATAATACATGATTATGCTTGCTCTGTTTCTCAGTATTTTCTAATTCTTAGCTAAAAATTTGTGTTATAAGCAGATTTAGATGTTCTGAAAGACTTCCTTACCTAAGGTCATCTCTATACTATTAAAAATTTTTATACAAACACTTGAGTACTCAAGTATTTCGATGTATATTATATACCATTTTTTAATCTATTTTATTTATTGTTAAGTTTGGCATACTTTTTAAAACATAGAGACTTTTTAAAATTTTTCATTGTTTTCTTCCCTATCATACTTGTTTTCAAAATTACTACAGTCTTATTTATTCATATATCTGTCTCTCTAAACCTGCACTGCCCAATACAGTATCTGCCGGCCACGTGTGGCATTGAAATTTAAATTGATTAAAATTAAATAAAAATAAATTTCTCCATTGCACTAGCCATCTTTCAAATGCTGCAAAGTCACATATGCTCACTGTCTGTTATATTAGATAGTGCAAATTATAGAGCATTTCCATCCTCACAGCAGTGTCCTAAAGAGTATATAGACCCCAACAGGGACTATCTCTTTCTAGATGTTATTTTCTCTCTCTCTCTCTCTCTCTCTCTCTCTCTCTCTCTCTCTCTCTCTCTCTCTCTCTCTCTTAGCACACTACTGCTACACAACAATCAATAAATATTTATTCAGTTTATTTGTTTGAGAATAATTGAAATTTATAGTTAGTAGAGTTGGATTATTTTCAATATTACTCACTCTAATCCTATCACCTTATAAATGGTGTTCAGCTCAGACAGGTTAATTTATTTCTTCAAAATAAATCCAAAAGCAAAGCATGCACTAAAGAAATGTTTGAATGAATGAATGAATCCTTGTCAGGTAGCTGAAAGGAAGGTTATTTGAGAATATAGATGTTGAGATGTTAAGTACCAGAAGGATATTTTGTACTTGACAAAATGTAGCAACGCGCAACATGAGGGCACCAAAACCTACTCCCTAAAAAGAAGCAAACTCTTGCTCTGTCACAGTGGTTTGGGCTATTAGCTGCTCAATAAATGTGTTTTAAAATATTTTGAGTCAAACTGGAAATCTTGAGTTGCTCATATTATATTAATACAGATAATTATGTATAGAAAAAAAGTAAACCCAAGACAAGAACACTGGTCTCCTAAAGACGAAACTACAGTGCTCTTTTTACTAATTTACTCTGAATTCCTTACAAACTCATGAACTATATAAACTCATGCTGATATCAAAAATTCACAGGGCTATTC
>NW_011888803.1:5543806-5546659 GCF_000151845.1 Pteropus vampyrus | reverse complement strand
AGCACACTACTGCTACACAACAATCAATAAATATTTATTCAGTTTATTTGTTTGAGAATAATTGAAATTTATAGTTAGTAGAGTTGGATTATTTTCAATATTACTCACTCTAATCCTATCACCTTATAAATGGTGTTCAGCTCAGACAGGTTAATTTATTTCTTCAAAATAAATCCAAAAGCAAAGCATGCACTAAAGAAATGTTTGAATGAATGAATGAATCCTTGTCAGGTAGCTGAAAGGAAGGTTATTTGAGAATATAGATGTTGAGATGTTAAGTACCAGAAGGATATTTTGTACTTGACAAAATGTAGCAACGCGCAACATGAGGGCACCAAAACCTACTCCCTAAAAAGAAGCAAACTCTTGCTCTGTCACAGTGGTTTGGGCTATTAGCTGCTCAATAAATGTGTTTTAAAATATTTTGAGTCAAACTGGAAATCTTGAGTTGCTCATATTATATTAATAAAGATAATTATGTATAGAAAAAAAGTAAACCCAAGACAAGAACACTGGTCTCCTAAAGACGAAACTACAGTGCTCTTTTTACTAATTTACTCTGAATTCCTTACAAACTCATGAACTATATAAACTCATGCTGATATCAAAAATTCACAGGGCTATTCTCAGAAAAAATGTGGTAGCAGATTCGAGAAATAAAATTAAAATAAATCAGAAACATTATTGTGATGCAGTCATTAACCATTTACTATATAATGACTACATACCGAAAATGACATTAGAATTTTATAATATGTGAATATATGCATTATTATTACCATTTACTGAGAGGTGTATATCAGTAGATAGAGATGAGAAGGGAAAACATGCCTAAATTCATTCGGCAAATATTTATTGAGTATCTACTATGTGATTGGCACTGAATATATAATTATTAGCAAAGCATGTGGCTAGACCAGAACTAGCAGTTGCTGTACTGTGGGAACAGCAGACTTATAACTATCAGATTGCAAAGAGGATTGTAAATTCTGCAGTAGATACCAAAATGGAACTAAATAAAAGGGACTGCAAGCACCTCCATGGAGTCTGTCAAAAAACACTTATTGGAATGATTCTATGTTCATCTCTTTCTTCATACAGCAATGAATTAATATAGAGTAAGTGCATCAATGTTATGAGAAAACACAAACATAAACAAGCCAGGACCCTACCTCACTGAATCCTCAATCCAGCCTAAGAGCTCACTCTTGTGACACAGACAGTGTCAGAAAGAGTGAAGAATTTTAAGAGGCCTAAGATCCATTCAGATCTACTACGATCCATCGTGACCATCATTTGTCTATCGCTGACCTAGGCTATCCATCTCCATGACCGTGCAATGGAAGTGGTTGATGGAAACAGGTGCACCAAAGTTGCCATTGAGTAACTGCTAATCTTTAGAAACAAGTGTTTAGGATTCTGGTTAAATGAACAGGACTATTGTTTTAAAAGTTCTTTATTCCAAGCAGCAATAATTCATATGGATACTAGCAGGACTTAATAAGACCTATAAAACATGTGGCATTTGGAAAGTAGGTGATAAGCATTATGTGATTATTATATTAAATTATTATTCAGTGTAGCAATATTTCATGCTTTTTAAAAATGCAGCAGTAATCCATTTAAAGATTTTATAGCAAGGTGATAAGGACAGTGTTCGAAGTTGACTCTGGTATTACTAAATTATGCATTACCAAATGTTTAGTAATTGTCAGTTACTTAAATCCTAGACTGGGTCTTTCCACAGCTTTCAAGGTGACTCCTTTTGTTTCTGTTTTAATATAAATCAAGGTAGGAGATTCTGAAATGATTCTCGCTGCCTACTTTTAAAAGGTCTTTTGATGTTTGGTGGGTTAATATCTATAATCACACTGGAATAATTAAATATAGAAAGAAAAAGAACTTCAGAAGATTCAGTCTTTCCTGGGGAGTTTTTTCCAGGACCTTGCATGTGGTGTGTGTGTGTGTGGGGGGGTGTGTGTGTGTGTGTGTGTGTGCCCACGTACATACACCCACACTTTCTCAAATATGAGACTACATTAACATCCTTCAGCCCTCTGGTGAGATGTGATCCTCAATGAGTTATCAAAAGTATTCATAAAAAAATTGTACTATTTGTTACTTCCTTCAGAATTCTAGTGAGTAAGGCATTTAAACTAATGCTCTGTCAAATTTAATAGTTGTAATTGGCTAATTATCTGCTCTAGTGTGATGGTAAAGCCTTTTAACATTTCACTTCCCCCCAAGGAGAGTACATTGCAGTTTCTTAAATACTACCTTCCTCTTCTTTGGGGAATACTCAGGCAAATAATTTATTTTGCTCTCAGCTAAATAAACCTTAATCCTGTCTTCAATAGCTATTTTTTGTTGTGGTGGTGGTTTTGATTTTTTTTTAATCTTTATGCTTACTCTTCTTAGGTTTCGGTTTTACAAAATGTTTTTAAATAGATTAGCATTCATATTAATAAAAATATTGTTGTTCTGTTGTTCTTCTTTAGCTTTGTCAATTAATTTTATGGTATTCCTTTCCAATAGGCTTTTCTCAACTTTATTTTCTTTAATATTAGATGCCCAGAAATATGTCTTTCATTTTCATAATAATTAACACTTTCCTTATTCCATTTCTATGGATTTATATCACTTTACACAATACAATTAATTAGCATTCATGACCATATGACATTTGCACTAAGATGAATCAATTTTTATGAGTTTATTTTTATTTGTTTGTTTTGATTTTTACATAATTTAAGCTCAGCGAACTCAGTACCTAACTGTAATGTGTAAAGTTCGTTATAATGACACTATTTTTCACTTCTGACCTTAAAACTTCACTCCTGAACTTGATATTTC
>NW_011888803.1:5512612-5543756 GCF_000151845.1 Pteropus vampyrus | reverse complement strand
GTGTGTGTGTGTGTGTGTGTGTGCCCACGTACATACACCCACACTTTCTCAAATATGAGACTACATTAACATCCTTCAGCCCTCTGGTGAGATGTGATCCTCAATGAGTTATCAAAAGTATTCATAAAAAAATTGTACTATTTGTTACTTCCTTCAGAATTCTAGTGAGTAAGGCATTTAAACTAATGCTCTGTCAAATTTAATAGTTGTAATTGGCTAATTATCTGCTCTAGTGTGATGGTAAAGCCTTTTAACATTTCACTTCCCCCCAAGGAGAGTACATTGCAGTTTCTTAAATACTACCTTCCTCTTCTTTGGGGAATACTCAGGCAAATAATTTATTTTGCTCTCAGCTAAATAAACCTTAATCCTGTCTTCAATAGCTATTTTTTGTTGTGGTGGTGGTTTTGATTTTTTTTTAATCTTTATGCTTACTCTTCTTAGGTTTCGGTTTTACAAAATGTTTTTAAATAGATTAGCATTCATATTAATAAAAATATTGTTGTTCTGTTGTTCTTCTTTAGCTTTGTCAATTAATTTTATGGTATTCCTTTCCAATAGGCTTTTCTCAACTTTATTTTCTTTAATATTAGATGCCCAGAAATATGTCTTTCATTTTCATAATAATTAACACTTTCCTTATTCCATTTCTATGGATTTATATCACTTTACACAATACAATTAATTAGCATTCATGACCATATGACATTTGCACTAAGATGAATCAATTTTTATGAGTTTATTTTTATTTGTTTGTTTTGATTTTTACATAATTTAAGCTCAGCGAACTCAGTACCTAACTGTAATGTGTAAAGTTCGTTATAATGACACTATTTTTCACTTCTGACCTTAAAACTTCACTCCTGAACTTGATATTTCAATATCTAGCCCATTTCAGGATCCAGTCTGGTGGATACCACAATGAGACAAGATGTGACTGATAGACAAAAATGCAGCCTCCACAGAGGATGCAGTCTCTCTTTTAATAAAGGATGCAGATAATTATAGAAACAAATCTATTAAGCCAGAAATAACTAAGGGTGTGCCCAGACAGGAGTAGAGCTTCCCAGCTATTCCAAAGTTCTCCACAGGAAAAAATGGCGCTCTAACAGCCTGCCCAATCACCAAGCACAATCACTAGTGCAAAACTATTCCAAAACATTCTTGAATGCTTACTGCTCTGCTGGGTGAAACAAAGGTCATATTCTAGGGGAGCCACCCTTAGGCCTGAGCTTCAGACCTATTTGAAGTCCTCTCTTCAATTTTATATTTTTAAGAGTATTAATTCATCAAGTTTTATATTCAGGTAAATAGTGACATCAACTCAAACCACCCAACTGGAAAGGTATTTTATCATTTTAACAAATAAAGTTCTTCACTTTTACTTACTGAGTGACTTGACCACTCTCCTCTGACCTCAGTGTGTATATGTCTGCATGTGTGTGCATGCACTACTGAACACCAAAGGATTGATCATATTGATTGATATACATGATTTTTATCTATCACCCTTAAATGTTTATCTTGAAAACTCCTGCCCCAATAATGGAATGATCTCTTCTACAAGGAGTCCTGATTCCTTTAAATAAAGGTTAGTATTAGAGAACACAATAGGGAGACTAGGATACATAATATGCAGCAGTCTTTTAGAGATAAATAGAACGATGTAAAGAGAAGAGAAGTGATTAAGGAAAAAAAAATTAACTTTCTCCTAAACAGTCATGAATTCTGGCTCTTATTTTCAATTTAACATGTTTCTTCTAAATTTCTCTAAAATGAAAGGTTTTAAATTCACTTTTTTCTTCTTTCCACAAATCGCCAAGCATTATGTCTATACTGTCACACTTAACAATGTTATTATAGTTTCTTCTTTTTGACTTCGTAGTCAAGTATTAGGAATTGGCTGCAAACTTCCTCATGATTTTCCTTTTAGTGTCACTTGGACACCAGCACTCTGAAAAGGAAAAGGTATTCTAACCTTCTTCCAAAAAGACCTCTCAGAATGTATACTTAGCACTTAAAGTTCCAATAGTCATAAATGCCACAAGAGAAAAATACATGCTTACAATCCTCCTATGGCTTTCAATTTTTATATCATCATTAGTCTTTTGTTATGGGCACTTTTCATTATGAGTTTTAATTTCTGAAAGACTTTTAAATAAACGTAGGAATTCAATATCTTTGTATTGCATCAATCTCACTTTTTCAAAAAAAAAAATCTAAAATGACAGAAAATACCACCAAATTAACATCAAGGATCAGCACAGAATTTAGAAAACATTACCCCAAAGATCAAACAAACCATTTCAATAGGTAGCATTTTTTCCACAATACTGTTTGGTTTCCACAAGAACCAATTCTTAAAAGACACTAAAACCCCTGGATTATAGCACATTTTAATTGATGTTCTATATTCATGTGTTTCAGGTAACTCTCAATACACTTTCAAGTATTTCCCAGAAACTTTTGGACTGTCTCCAGAAATTTTCTTTCCACTTAAAGTGATCAGAGTAAATTCAGCTTTGGTGAAAAAATCCAAAATGTAAATAAATTAATAGTGATTAATAAATAAATAAATCCATTTAAAAACATAAATTAATACTCATATTTTTGTATTCTCTGTTAACTGCATGATTATGAAAAGAATCAGATAAAAAATTCTCAATTTTTATCCATTTTTATCCTGTGGACCTAAGATGGAAAAAAAATTCTCAATTTTTATCAATTTTTATCCTGTGGACCTAAGATGGAACAAGTCCATCTTAGGTCCACAGGATTTCTACAGATTAAGATGTCACAATGAGCTCAGAGTTAAAAACTACCAAGAACATGAGATAGCAAGCCACCTTGAATATAAAACAACAGTGGGTTTAGATTCCACCAAGGGTATCAGATACTAAAATTGTTAAGTACTGATAAAGAATTACAGGATAAAGAATTACTTTTATAGTTCCTTTTCCTTTGCTCTTTAAAATTACAGGATGTAATTTTAAAGAGCAAAGGAAAAGGAACTATAAAAGTAATTTTTTTTTAGGAATAAAACATATACTCAAAATTATAAAGTAACATATACCATTGATAGAGTTTTAAAGACTGGAGAAATACTAGGAAAAGAATATTGAAAATATGTAACTGACCAAGAATTCACGTGCTATATTGTATAAACAGAAAATTTAGCAAAAGATGTGAATTAGGCATTGACTATAGAAAATTTTAAAAGAAGATTAGTATGTATTTGAAAGCTATTTAGTTGCACAATAAATAAGATAAATAAAATTAAAATAATGATAAAAATAGCAAATGCTGGTGAGAATGGAGAAATATGTACTTTGCTACTGTGTTTGCTACTGTTTGGGTTCTAAATTGATGCAGTCATTTTATAAAACAACCTGGTGGTAGTAAAACTAGGCACACGTGTATATTAAAACCCTTGAATTTAACTTCTGTATATGTACCCCAAAGCCACTCATACATAGGTACACAAACAGATATGATCATGAATAAGCTTAATAGTTTTTTGTTGTTGTTGTTGTTTTGCAGGGAGAAATAGGAGTAATACATTGTGCTTCTACATATCTCCCTTTCTCTCCTTCTTATCTTCCTTCCTAATGTTCCTTCCTTCTTTCCTCTTTCTTCCCCTATTCTTATCTCCCATCCTTTTCCCCTTTCCCTCTCTTCCATTCTTCCTCCCTTTATTCGTATGTTCTCTACCTTTATTTCCTTCTATCATACAGAACTAGGTCACTCTGTCTGATTACTTGTTTAATTCTCATTATTAATTTGTTTTATCTGCCTCTGTCTCTCAATAGATTATGAGCTGCTTGAAAACAGGTTGCATCACACCATCTCTGTATAGATATTACGTAAGTATAGTGTCTGCTACCTTGTAGGGCACTGGTGCATACGTGCACAATTTACAAATGCACAAAATTGCTTTCTGTATTATGAAATTGTTTTTGACTAATGTGACATATCCATACATTTATCTATGTGATTCAAGACATTAGAAAATAGTAGAAAGTTTTATTTGTGAAAGGTTTTATTTTCAAATATATGTTGTTTGGACTCTAAAGATAGTCAAGGATAACTAAATCTCTCTTTAACTTCAGACTCTGATTAAATAACATGAACACTCTTGATTTTATGAAGCATTAATGTTGAACTTTTTAAACATGAAATACATATCTGTAAGCTACCGTAAGAACCTTGGCCTCCTTTCCTAGCATTTTCCTTCCTACTTAAGAAATAGAAAATCACTGTAGACAGGTGATCAAACCACATATAAAAAGAGTTATTACTTTTTTTTCACTGACAGCTCAAAGAAAGCAATAAACTTCAGAATACAAGTTATTTAAATTGAAATACCTTTTGCTTCAAATTTATCCCACCAAAATAGAAGAAAAATCATTTAAAAATTTTATACTCATTTCAAAAATATCTAGTTTCAAGGGAAATAACTATGAAATAGTTCTAAAATCTGTAATACTGAATTAAAATAGAACATGACACAAAGACTATAAAATGGTGTTCCTCATATGGAAAGCTATATACAAAACCTCCTTAGATTCCGAACTAATAAGAACATTTAAAATGCTCTATTTCTTTACAATGGTTCCTCATCTGTAACACAGAGAATGTAACGCTTACCTAGCTCATAATTATATAATAGAATTAATTTAGAAAAATATATAAAATAATTAACACAATGCTTGGCACATAGGTAGCTTCAGATCAATATTATACTGTATTTCTCTGTCTTTCCTAATAGATGAGTAGTAAATTGAGGGCCTGGAGTGTCAATTGCTTATATTTGTATTTCCACAGCATTAATAATATAATTCCTTAGCATATAATCAGTGTTCAATAACAGTTTAGTGAATAAGCACTTTTAAATTGACATTCTGATAAATGTTATCCAGCAGCAAATTTATTTAAAATATGATTCAACATTAAATGATATCCTTTTTAAATTAAGTTTACCGACATTCTAAGTAGAAAAAAAATAATATCTGAAACATTGCATTTAGATATCTTATATGCTGTCATACAATCATTTACTGTTTTGAAACCTTTGAAAAGAACTTGTCTCAATGGAAAGAGCAAGGGTCCTCAGAATCACACTCTAACTGCTAAAGGATCTTTACTGGGTTCTTTGATTTCTCTGAGCTTCAGTTTTCTCCCCCTGTGTAACGATTCACATTCTCCAGGGTATCAGACTGATTAAATGAGAGGATGTGTCTAAAGTACCTCGTCCCATACTTGGCACATAGTACTGGCTCAAAACATGTTAGTAAATCTCCCCCCACCCCCAGCACTTCCTACTTGCCTTATAATTTAGAAACCAATTTATCTCTACAAAATATAAAGGCTATCTGTAATAGGATACTGGGCCTATGTGTGATAAGTTAGAGAAACGTCTTAACTGAATTTAATAAATCTTTAGAGAGGTAACAGAAAATGAGAGAACATATGTCAATGATTCTCATATTTACATTTCTACCTGATAGTGATCTAGAATAGTATATCCAACTATCTATTTGACAACTCTTTTTGGAGTACTCACTGGCACAGCAATTACACAAAATCCATGCCCTAAATCCTCTAAACTTGGTCTTTCCTCAATGTGTTTAGAGAATAGAAAGATACTCATTCCTAGTTTGAAAATGAGCATCTTAAAATCATCATTAACTCCTTCTCCTAGTTCTCGTTATCCTCTCTATCCCTCACTACCCTAAAAGACTATTGACTTTTCCTTCTAAATATCTTTCAAATCTGTTCATTTCTCTTCATTTCTATCACCATCACCTTTGTCCAAGCTACTATTATGTCACAATTGGACAAGTGCAACAGTTTCTTAACTTTTCTATTAATATCCATTGTAGCCCTTTTTCAATTTATTCCCCATAATGGGAGTGTTCTCATCAAAAACAAACAAACGAACAAACAAAAACAAAAAGAAACAAACAAAACAAAACATTGTGTGATATGTTTGTTTAAAACACAAGTTGCATCTATTGCTATGATCCACAAGCCCCCGCATTGTCTACTTAGCCCATGTGTAGCTTTCTAGCAACATCTTTCACCACTTACTGGCGTCTTCCTCTCGCTCTGCTATTTGCACTCAATTCTTTGATGGTATTGTACATCTTCTTGCCTCAAGGACTCGGCATGTACTATTTCTTCTGCCTGGAAGGCTCTTCTGACTTTTCCCACATATACCTCCAGAGTTTAAGCTAAAGTTTACAACTCCAGAAAAGCCTCTTCCCGAGTCCCTCTACTTTTCTTTCACAGGTTGTATTTACATACTTGTGCATTATTTGATTAATTTCTTCCTTTCATTTCAGGCTGTAAGCTCTTTAAGTCTGTTTGGCTCACTGCTGCATTCGTGTTAGGCTCACTACAGCATTCTTGTTAGGCTCACTACAGCTGGCATAGCACAGATGCTAAATAGTTACTGAATAAAATAATGGATAGATAAATTTGAACTAGGTTGAGGTCATCACTATTCCTCATTCATCCATTCCCCAACCCTTCTTCCCAGTCCAACAAAACATGGGTGATTTTTGCTTGTTTGATATTTGTTTTTTAGAGAAGAAGAATGAAGCAGAACATTTGGAAAAATGAGCATATGGTGCACATAAAAACCTTTTGCTGAAGTAAGATCTATAGGCATTTATAATAACTACAGCTATCAGGGAAAACAGATTAAATCAAAGAATCTGCTTTGGCTTTAACACTAGATTTCTCTCCTTTTCTATTTCACTTGTGCCACTTCTTTGGTACTAATAGTCTGGAATGAGAAAGGATGGTGCTCGAAGCATAGATAGCCTGAATTCTATCTTCTACTAGAAAAAAAGGCAAGAATCAACTTCCTATCAAAGATAGGTCTATCTGAGCTTTTTTTTATAAATATATGGAAGATCTAAGATCAGTCTGCAGCAATCTGGAAAGCCAGTATGTCTGCTGAAAGTTGAAGTGGCAATGATAAAATAGGTTTCATCTCAGGAGCAGATTCTGAACTATTAAGAGTGGCTTCTTAAGAGATCTATGTTGACAAGGATTCTGACACTACATCAGAGCCAAGAGGACTATGATCAGTTAGTGATGTCAGTGAGGCTTTGAATGGGCACTGGTGGAATGCAAGCTAGGCATTTGTATTCACTCTTCAGAGACCAGAAAGTTGATAGGCAGATGGGTGGGAATTCATTCCCATTATAGGATTAAAAAATATATTTCTTTGGAACAAGGAGCTCAAAATCCCTTCTCTACCCAGGTCAGACATGCACTTCATCATTCCTGATTAACAATTTGGAAATTGGCCTGAGAACTGAAGTTATAGAAATGCTAAGTCGTTTCAAACAAGATATTTATGAGAGCTCATGACAAGGTTAGAATGTTTATGCTAGTGCCTTATCTTAATCAATATAGTCTCATTTTAAATTCACAACCTATGATGTAAAAATACCTGAACATGTTTAATGAGATCAATTAAATATTTAGCTTGACATTGTCAACAGGAAATGGAACATTTGCATGGAAATAAGCACCATTACCTTGACTATTCTAAGTAATACATTGCTCTGCAGTTCAATTTTCTGGTCACACTTATGCCACAGTAAATGTCTCTGGAGATAATGTCAAGCCTGGATACCCTTAGGGGAAGGTGAAGAGTGAGTATGCCTTGTTTGCATTATTTATTTTTTCCTTATTGTGAAATTCAAGCTCAGAATTCCTTATCAGTATTTGTTGAAATATACATTAAAGAGTTTACTGAAATCTATCTACTTCTACCATCAGTTGTCAGTGTGACATTAAGTATGTAACGAATATAAATTCTCTGTGTCAACTCTGAAAGCAGGCATATATTGTTTATAAACACATTTTCTCTCATCTGCTGTTGTTGTCTTACCTATGCTTTAAAAAACAGAAGTTGATTAGAGTACTGTGGCTGGAGTAATATCTGCAGTGCCAAATCACCTATAAGCTGTAATATATCACCCATGTCTCTGGGGGATCTAACTCACTAATTACTTTTCCAGAAATACACAAAAGGTCACGTGCCTGCTACCTTTCATCATTACTTACCCACCAACAAGAGCTTTCAAATGGTTGTAAAGATAAAAGGAGAAAATGACTGAGACATAAAACCCAGAAGCCAACCTCACTGGTAAGAGCCCAAATCACAATTCAGATGTATGCAATAAATGCTGCAGGAAGCAATTTGAAAAATAGGACAGTCAAAAAGAAGAGACCAATGGGTGGGGTAAGACGTTTACACCACAACTTAAAAACATATAGATTTTAATTTATTAAAAATATGTGTATATACATGCTGAGTTTCTTTTATTTACTCAGTATATACATGCTGAGTAAACTTTTGTAAACTTTTCTGCAAACTCTTAGTTCTCTGCTGTGTTTTACAATGATTTTTTTGTATACTTTAAACAAAGACCCCAAAATCCTTTCAAATATAATCTGATAAATTGTGTTTCCCTCTTTGAATTGGAATGGGGAATAAAATTGAGAATGTCTATCCTCAGTTTTCAGTACCAGATATTTCCCAGATGATGAAAACATGAAGGTTGAGCAATTCTATTGCACACTCTTCATACCACTAGGCAAAGCCCACTGCAGTGCATGGAATTGGCCCCTAATCAACTGGTTCAAATGTGACTTTTCTCTACTTTTCTGGTATGTGTGACAAAGTTAGAGAGAATGGTAATGGTATCATTGTTTTATGGAGGGGGAGATGGGAGGAATTCAGATTTATGCCATATTAAAGAATCAAAATATTGAAAATAGAGAGAGCATTTCCCTTTTCATGCTAAGAAAACTAAGAAATTAGTTTCAAACTAAGAAATTAGTTTGCTCCTGAAAAATAAAATTAGGCTATCCCTCACTTTAGATTAAAAAATCAAGGCAAGTAGATGATTATTTTTTTTAATATCAATAAGTCTAAATTCATATTAAAAAGTAAGTTCCAGGACTCAGATTTAGTTTTATAGTTATGACACTTTATTTTCCCTCTGGTTCTCACATGTGAGAATTGAAACATGTCTAGCTTGCATGTATATGTAAGCACAATTTCGTATATTTTCAAAAAGAGTAATGCTATATACAATCATTCTTTCTGAAGATGAAAGAACTAGCCAGTATCGTTTGCTACTAGTCCTGACCCTAGGATATCACCAGCCCCTTCAGGTCCTTACAGCAACTGCTTTAAGATTTTTAATATTAAATATATTGTGCATTAAACTTGGCCTCCTCTTTGGCATATTGAGTTTCCTATTATTCTCATTAATCCCATGATCACTAACATCATAGTCATTAACAAGTAAGTACCTATTAAGTGTTATAAGACATGGAAGGCCACAACCATTCAGTAGCTTAAATTATCTGAAAACAAATCTAGCTGAGAACATGGAGGCACTGGATGAATTTTCCAGTCTGATTTAATCAATTCTAGATTTAATATTAGCTGAGAATCTCCTCAATCTCAAGATACCACTAACTGGCAAATACAAGGTTATTATTTTTCAATATGTTAATTAGTTGTCTTCCAGTGGTTTAATTTTTTTTTTATTCCAAACTAACTCTCCAGTCGAGATAAACAAGATTATATATGAAAGAACAAACTACCATGAAAAGAAAAATAAGAATTCACTTTTAAAATAGCTATGAAATGGAAGGGCAAGTTCATGTAATATTGATAATTTCAAAGGTCTGGATAAAAAAATAGCAAAAATAATCTTCATTTTCCAATACTTTTTAGTTTTAGCAAAGAATTATGACATAATATGAATCCTTAGAAATAAGCAAAGTATTAGTATCTCTAATCTAGAAATGAGTTTTTTAAATAGATGTAGATAAATTGATTATATTCATATGACTAAATAATAGAACCAGGTGGTCTTAGTCAATTGCCTCTTACTTCATACAACCTAAAAATGTTTTAATTTTCCTGCCTTACATAAATTTAGATGAGAATGCTATCTGTACAAGCATAAATTCATATTTTAATGCTTTAAAACTTAAATGGTTTCAAAGGGACTTCTGTAAAAAAAAAAAGTGGTAAAAAAGAAAAAAGGAAAAAAATATGAATAATAAAATTATAATTCTCTATACAAGATTTTTATTGTCTACATCACAGCCTAACTTTGACAAGTATGTCAGTATTATCTTGCTGGGAGAGTTTGGGTGACAAAAAAACAGAACCCACAACTTTATTTGAGAATAAGCAAACATGAACTTTTAGAAGAAAGAAATTTAATTTTCTAAGCACCAGGAGTTAAGAGTACTTTGAAAGTTTTAGGTGGTTTTCCTAAGGCAAATTTCCTGTCCTAAAACTTCCCTGCTGAAAACTAACAGAGAAGCCACAAATGGAAAGAAGGTATTCCATTAGTTCATAGTAATTTCCTTGTACAAATTAATATGAGGTGGGCATGAAAATAGCTCTCAGGTTGCCTTCCTGTGAGGGTGCCCATGTGAGTCTCTGCCGATTCCCTCCATGAGTAATTGGGTGACAAGCTTAGGGGCACTTCAGACAAAGGAATCAGTTCTGAAGAACAGACTTCTCCACCTTGATTCCCCACATAAGAAAGTCACTTTTCATGTGTGTGTTTCTCTGTTCATTTTTTCCCCCCTTTTTAACAACTCAGGACCCCTGTCGAAGGGCATATATTGTAAACCATATGGATTGCTGAGCTTTCAGACCCTGGCCTCTATAGCATTCTCATCCAAGATGCTACTATTTCTATAATTCGCTAACATGACAAGAACAAGAAAAACTTCTTCTAGCATCCTTCTTTTGTGGGGAGGAAAAAAAAAAAAAAAAAAGGAAAATCTGAAAGCTGTACTTTGTTAGTAAAAATTGCCAAGAAAATCAATCCATTTAATGACCCCCCACAACCTGCAAAGTTGTGCTATCATCTTGATATTAAAATGCAGTGTTTGTTTCAGAAAAGGGGTAAAAAACAAAACAGAAAAGTTTAATATCTGGGTCATCACATAATGTTCAGAGGAAGCTCACAGCTCAAGTGCTGAGATAATACTCTCATGCTACTGTTTGGAACAATAACCCACCAGGACGGGCTCATATCTCTGCCTCCATCTGCTTTCCTGTCTCTGCAAAATTAAAAAAGGAAAGGGTATCTATTTACTGATAGTTCCCTAGTAACATTCTTATAATTTCTACATCCTGCTTAATCATGCTATATCAAACCCATTGTGTTCATTGTCTTTAACTTCTTATAAGTTATCTCTATATTTGAAGACTATCCACCCACAGAAAACAAAAATTAGATCTCTTTTTCATAAGCCAAAGAAAATAAATAAATCTCTGTGGACCTAGGATTTGTGCTGTTTCTGCCTCAAGCATCTACAAGAAAATATTGAAAATGCTTAGTAGAGGTTTTAGCTCATAGGAAGACCTGAAGCACAATTTTTATTCTGGCACAAGGGCCATGTTCTAGGGGCAGAGGAATGGAATTATGAAATAGGACTTTATTCACAAAGTCCTATTCATTGAGTAATGGGCAACCCTCATTGATCCATTATTTATGCTCCGCATAACAAATCTGCCCATGATTATTTCAGAGAAAGTAATATGTTATATTTTTAGATGCCCTCAGGTAAGAGCTTCATCGCTTTATGATGCATTTTATAGGATACTGACAATTTTAGGAATCTTGAAGGTCAATTTTCCATGCAATGCAGGAAGCCCTTACCCACCATCATTGCCAAATAGTTGTCTAGTATCTACCATTTTTGTCTTAAAAACGTAATGCCCATTAAGTTAAGCAGTAAGCTAAGTACATGCAAAGATTTTTTTAAAAATGCATAAATCTTGCCCTCAAGATTCTCACAGTCTAAAAAAAATATATATATAATTAATTGTAAGAACAGTGCCAAGAAAGAGGTGAAAGGTAATAATTCTGAGTGGTTGAGTGGTAGAAGGAATCAAAGAAAAGTTAATAATAGGATGAGATTTTAAGCAATGAGGAGATCGTCACCAGATGAAAAAGGGATAAAAGGACATTCTAAGTAAACAAACAAACAAAAAATTGGGAAATGTGACAATTCTGGGAGTATTAAATTCATGTAGAAACATTTATTTTTTCTATGGCTACACTGACTAATATGGTAGCCACTGTTAACATATGGTCATTAAACACTCGAAGCTAGTTCAAATTGAAATGTTTTAAGTGTAAAATATACACTCGATTTAAGAGAGAGAAAGCATTTTTTAAAAGACTATAAAATGTATTAGTAATATATTGCTACATAATAATGTATGCTAAAAATTTAGTAATTTAAAACGCTAATAATTATCTCAGTTTTCTGTGGGTCAAGAATTTGAGCATAATTCTTGCTCAGGAGCTCTCATGAGTTTGAAATAAAGATGTCAGTCAGGGTTGCAGACCTTTAAAGGCTTGAATGAGGCTGCAAAATTTGTTTTCCATTGTATCACCAACATTGCTGTTTGTAAGAGACCTCAGTTCTTTGCTGGCCTTTGGTCAGAGATCTCAGTTTCTTGCCACATCAACCATCATCATCAAGACTCCTCATGTTATGGTAGCTGGCTTCCCACAGAGTGAGTGACCAAAGAGAGAAAGAAAGAAGGAAACTATAATGCCTTTTATGATTTAGTCTCCATAGTCAAACAATATTATTTCTGCCTTATTCTACCCATTAGAAGCTATTCATTAAGTCCAGTTCACACTCAGGAAAGAGAAATTTCGCTCCATCTCTTGAAAGGAAGTGATATGTTAAACATAGTCCACCATTTAGCTACAAATTACATATATTCTTTCTGTATGCAAAATACATATACCCGTTCCCAAATTCCCCCAAAATTTCATCCTATCATAGTATTGGCTTGGAGTCCAGTATCTTGTCATCTAGATCAGGGGTAGGTACAGATGGAGTAACATGGGTACAGTTCCTTAAGCACAGCTCATTAAATACAGTTCCTCTTTATCAGAAGACCTGTGAACTAGAGAGACAGGATATATGTCACACACACATATAACATAAAATGATGAGACAGACATAGATTAACCATTACAGACATTTCTGTTTCAAGAGAAAGAGACTGAATATGAAGCACAGAGAAGTTTACCAGTCAATGACGTGTCTGAAACTGAACAAACAAATGTTGGATGTCTCTTGACTCTGTCCCATTCCTTCCCAGAAATCATTGTTCATGGCTTTCAACTCCACTCTATAGGCTCTTGATTCTACCCTCTGATTCATCCTTCCTGTTCCAAGAAAGGAGCTTATGTTTGCAGCTCTTTAGTCTTCTTAGCCTCCTTCCTGACTGTTGAATTCTGGAGGTTGAAAGTTTTCTTTACATTTTGTATTCCCTTTTATCTTTCTATCCATGCTGGCATTGTTTCAATGACTGTAATTATCTTTAAAACTCTGTGGATCTCCTGTGATTTTTATTAGGGTTCATTCCATCAGACAGAAGTCACACAATTCTCTTCAAAATGAATCCTTTTCTATCTTGAATTTCGCCTGAGATGGCTGAGGGACAAGACTCTTAAGTGTTTAGAAGCTCTACTCTTGGAGAGGTTCTGTGAGATATAATCTTAAACCTTTTAGAGGGAAATTTGTCTGACTGAACTGTACTACACTCTGAGGTAATACCTATGAGCTTTCTGAGGTCTTAAAACAAAATTTTACAGTCCCATCCACAACTTTATCTTTGAACCATATTTTCTTGACAGTACCCTGAATCTGATCTTTGCTCATAAAACGTTTAATTTTTAACATTATTCACCATCTGAATAGGCTAGGAATTTTCAAAATTATCAATTCATTGTTCTTTGCTGTTTAGCAGTCATCACTTTAGTTATTTGTCTTCTCTTTCATTTTACTGTAAGAAGCAAGAAGAATCCAGTATACATCTTCACCACTTTGCCTGAAAATCTCCTTAGCTAGATCATCCAACTCATTGAGCATATCTTCTATTTTCGAAGTTATTATAGGCAACAGCGTTGCTAAACTTTTCGACACTACATAACAAGACTTTCCTCAAATTCCTTTAAGCCTTCATTCACAACTCCTCAAAGGGTATCATATTTCTAAAAATAGATTTTATAAAGCTCTCTAAATTTTCAGTAATATTCTTCTTAAAGATCATATAGTTCCCACCAACTGCCTTGTTCCGAAGCCCCTCCTACGTTTTGGAGTTTTGTCACAAGAGCACCCGACTGGCAAGTACCCAAATCTGTATTAGTTTAAAATTGTTGCATAAGAAATTACCTCAACATTTTCTATCTTAAAACAACAAACATTTATTATTTCACGCCTTCTCTGAGGGCTAGGGATATGAAAGTGGATTAACTGGGTTGCTCTGACACAGGGTCTCTCAGGAGTGTACAGTAAAGTTGTCATCTGAAGTTTAACTATGGCTGGACAATCTGCTCCATGGTGGGTCACTTCTGTGGTTACGTAGCCTCAGTTCCTGTCTGGCTGGTGGCCAAAAAAAAAAAGAAGAAGAAGAAGAAAAACTCAATTCCTCTCTACACAGACCTTGGCACAGGCCTGAGTGCCCTGGCAGTAGGCTACATAGCTCCTGGCTTCCCTCAGAATGAATAATACAAGAGAACAAGGCAAAAAGAAGAATACAAGACCTTTTACAACCTAGCATGAGAAGTGACATACCATTTGCTATGTCATATCATTTGCATATCCTTATTGATCGCATCAACCATCCCTGATACAGTTTGGAAGATTACACAAGAGTGATCAAGAACCCTTGATCTTGGCAGAGACCAACGAAGGTCATCCTGAATGTGGTTTTCATGTAAGTATCTAATCACTAATTTTTATATTGACTACATGATTTGTGCTTTTGTATCATTTATTTAACAAGATAATTTTAAATATAAACACAAACAGATAATATGAATATAAAATTTACATATGCACACCAATATATGTAAATTATATAAATCTAATCGATCATTAAATATTTTTACCTGTTCATTTTTACTTTTATCTTAATGTGGCTATTAAATAATTCAAAGTTATATATCTGGCTCATATTATATTTCTACTAAACAGTACCATCCTACATAAAAGAGACAAAAATAAGATTGAAGGAAAAAAGAAGATAAATTTTGAAGCATCCTGAATCCCCTCTTAGAGCATTTAGATCTTCTCTAAGCAATAAAGAAGCCTTGAAGACTTGAGCAGGGAAGTGACATTATCAGAGTTGTGTTTCAGGGTGATTACATCAAACAGCAGAGTGTCAGATGGATTAGCCCAGAGGAGACACTGAAGAGAGATCCAAAAGACAGTGAATTACACAAGGCTTGAGCCCAGAAGAAAAATCAGGATTGAGAGAATAAAAACTTTTGGAGTTACATCCATAGGGATCACAGTTGAAGGGCTTGGAAAGGATAAGTCCACTCAAGGGAAGAGGGGTGCATTTTTAAAGAAAATTTTCATTTAGAAAGACTAATAGGTGAAGAGAAGGCAGAGAAAAGAGAAAGAAGAGCAGCCAAAAGAGGAGGAATGATAAAAGAGGATAGCAAAGGGACTTTTCTATCCTCTTTAAGGTTATAAATGTGGATTCTAGATTTAGTTTTCCATTCTTTCAGAGGCTCTAGAAGAGCAGAGCAGCACCCCAGAGCAACTGCTACACACAGGGCTGTTTTTTTGTTCCTCACCCAGTAAACAATGCTTTTAAAACAGTACTATTTTGTTATTCGCAGGTGGTTAACTCCTCCAGATCAAGCAATTGGCAGAGCTCTGATTAAGATATCTTGTCTTTATCTTTTGCCAACTCCTATCCTCTATCAGACTTCTGGGAAGGAGGCAGTTGTGGATAAGCAGTTTTGGTGTCATCCAGAGCTCTGGTCTAAATGTTTATGATGTATTGCTATAGAAGAGGAAGTGAAAAGAACAGCTGGCTTTATTCAGTTGAGATTGAAAAGGCTTTTAATGAAAAGTTTAAATTACTCTTTCAATTTTAAAAAGTGCTTTGTCAGTAGCCCTACAAATGGTGAACTCAGTAGCATTTTGGATTATGTAAAATATAATTCTTTAACTTTTAAGAAACACAATTTCAAATTACTTTTCTTCTTGTGCCAAACCTGTTTTCTAAATTTTTATACCAACTCCATGCTACACTGACTAAGCCACCATTGTCTGAAAGGGAACAAGATTTTGTATAAAGTGATATTAACAATATTAATCACATTTATTGACAACAAAAAAATTTAATATTGCAAGTAAAGAAACCCAAAACAGGATAAAGAGAAAGGAATCAGTAACACACATGCCATTTTCTAATTGTTTTTCCATTTGTTAGAAAGAACTAAAATTTAAAGTATTATGTGCTATGTTTAAGACTAAGCTTGTAAACAGAACTTAGAGAAAAAAGAAAGTTTCTATTTTAATGTAGTTTCTTCCTTAGCCTTTCTGATAATTTGAAAAGTATAGTTGCCAAGACTTTTTTTATGCTCACGAGAAACTGGAATAAGATCAACAGTTCTCATAAGACCTAAACAGTCTTATTAACTGCATTGTTAAGACTTGTTTAGTCCATTGTATTTGATGATGAGTGAATATTTATTTTTCCATCAATATGAACAGTTTTTTTGATCAAGCAATTGTTCCCTAAAACTAAATAAATTACAAAAGCAGTTGTTATTAAAATTCCAAGAGTGATTCATTATAAAAAAAATTAATCTATTCTTTATTTTGAATATGTAGCAAAGTAAAGTTCATATTTTTCGAAGACATGCCACAATGTTCCTCTTCAAACAAATAGATGTGCACATTGTATTTGATAAATAAATAAGTGGAAAAGAAAAAGGTTGAGGAGTGGAAGGGAAGAAACCACCGTGCAACTAGAAATAAGCACTGAATCTTTATCTTCCTTTCTTGTTTGCTTCCTCTCATACTTACAACCAATATTTATTAAACAACTACTTTATCCCAGGCATGCTTATAGATGCTGGGAAACACAAAGCCTAATTATAAAATAATTTCCTCTTTCATTATGATTATATATCCATCAGGGAAAGCAAATATTTACACAACTAACAAAATTATTTATACAAGGTGATAAGTACTGCAATAATAACTTATATCTGTATAGCATTTGTATATACTGTGTATGCTGCAAATCATTTTCACATACATTATTTCATTTAATCCTAGTAATGAACCTATTTAGTAGGTAAGTTATTATTCTTGACACCATCAGTTAATATAATAGGAAGCTGAGACATACAAATATTTAAAATTTAACATCCATAGTATAGATGTTTTAAATAAACAATTTTACCAAAATCACATTTTTTCACATTAACTATCATTATATAAATTTGTGAATCTATAAAAAAGCAAAGCAAAGTCAAATATCTTATCATCATCCATCTTGCTCTTTCTAGAATTCAGTAAATTCACTGTACTATTAGAATGATTTTAGCAGCATTTTTTCACTTATAGAAATCATATGAATTATAAAATTATAATTCCTTATCAACACTAATTGATATTCATAGGCCACGCATTTGCATATTTGTTTTATTTTAAATTACACATTATGGCACAAATGTTGCACAATTCCAATGTTTCCACATTCACATAGACACCAAAGATGTTATATTGCTTAAGAGTCATTAAGATTATAATTATTTGGCTAGTTTAGGTAGCACCTGCAATATTAGTTTTTGTTTTTTGGGGTGTTTTTAATAACAGAATTTTCAGTCTAAAATGAATGCATGTTCTAGGAACAAGCAACCTCTTAGGAAAGACCTCAGGAACAATAAACAAAATAGAATTTATTGTAAACAGCACTTCTATAAACCAGTCTTTATATCCTCATTGCACGTCTTTTTTTTTTTCAATTTTTATTTTTCAACAAGAATTGACATTTGTTTTATTTTAAATTACACATTTTTTTATGAAAAGGGAAATTTTAAGTCTGACTATAACTGAGGAAAGTCTTGATATTGTCATCAGGAAAAATATCTACCTGAGTTCAAAGCATTAAAGAGTAACTTAAAATTTTTAATAATTTTTCATAGAATAAAGTAAGGAACATCCATCTTAAATCCAATTACATTTCCTAAACATATCTCCTTGAACTTCATACCTTTTTATTTCTATACCATAATTCAAACTTTTTTGACTTGTCTCACATGAACCCTCATTCATACGCTCAACAAAACATTAAATCCTCCTTTAGATCCTATTTCCCTGAAGAATGCAAGAGAAAGAGACTAAATATTTACAATTTGATATTTTCTTTGTTACAATTTGAAAGAATAAAAGAAAAAGAATAGAGGACATGAAAAATTAATGAAAAATAGGGGTGACAAATGTTAACTCTGATACATGTAAAACTGTCAAAGGTGAAACAACTGGTAAAGGTCCATGGACAGATAAATTTAAAAAGCAGCCTTACAAGTCTGGGGATTTGCTGCTGCAAAATCAAAAAGAGAAAGGAAACCGATCAGATATCATAGCAGCCAACATGCCTCTGCCAGTAGGGCATTGCTTTCCCAGCAGGGGGTCTCTCTCCTGTATTAGCCTTTCAGAATCAGTCTTCACAATCAATCTCTATTGAGCAGGGAAAATTTCAGTCTACCGAGTGAATCTTTGAAAACCTACTAAAGAGAATCTCTAAAGAGGGACTTACTGCAGCACAGCAACCCTGACAATGGTAAAGAAAGGTCAGAGGCCTCCCGCAGGATAGTAACCCACCACCAAAGCCTTGGGGTGATTTTTTCATTTCTTCTGCTGGCCACTGAAGACATCAGATGGGTAACGCTAGTGTTAAGAACGATTTGAAAAAATAGAAAGACAGTAGCAAATCAGAAGTGATAAAAAAAAGAAAGAAAGGAAACGCTACTGAGGTTTCGTGACATGTGTCTAATGCTGTGAAAGCAGCAAGATGGTACATTATTGTCTTCTGCCAGTGAGGACAGAGATAATACGGAAACTAGAGGTTGCGTTTGAGCATTGCACTTGAGCATGCTGTAAAGAAAATAAACTTAGCTGGAAAGGCCTCATCCTATACTTTTAAATATAAGAGAGAAGAGTGGGCTGACAGTTAATAATGAAGCTGGCAAGCTGAAGTTTGTCAAATATATAGTGTATCATTAGGAATCTCCAGTGGGAGGAAAAAGCCAAGACTGAACTCACCTCTGAAGATGTACAAGGTATACCAATTGTTTCACTAATGAATGAAAGGAAAGGTTCAAGTGGGAAAGGGCAAATACATCCATCCATCTGAAAATCGTATCAGAAACATATACCAATTCCTTGAAAAAAGGAACTGTATTGAAGATGTTTCCTTGAAATTCCCAAACACTAACAAATAACTTAGACTCTAGTGGAATCTTAAATGTAAATAAAGAATATTATTAAAACTTTCAATCCACACAAAGAATATTGTAGTATGGAAGAAAGAATAAGTAAATATATGTTAAAATAGGTCTGGAGCCTCTCAAAATTTAGTGAGCATCAGAGTCGCCTGGAGAGTGGGCTTGTTAATATAGATTGCTTGGCTCCATTCCCAAGAGTGATTTCAGATTTTGCACTCCTATCACTTTCTAGGTGATGGAGGTGCTTTTGGTGTGTGGATCACATCTTGAGTAGTGCTGATCTAAAATATGTGACCATATCATGGACCTTTTGGTTTCCTGTAAAGGCAGATTTATCACAAGCAATCAGTCACCAGAGGCCTTAATTTCAGAGTGGTTTGTTGAGACATTGACATCAATCTCTTGATCTCTATGCACCTCAGTTTCCTTTTATGTGGCATTAAGATAGCTATCCTTAATTTTCTAGTGCAGTTGGATAATTAGGTGCCTTCTTAATCGTAGGCAAAGCCCCTAATTACACAATTAAGGTTTTAAAAACTTTTGAAATCCTAATGTGGAGAATGCTTTCACACAAGTGTCATTATTATTTTCAAAACCCCTGTAATATCAACCAAATCCAGCAGAAGTAGTTCTGCAATCTATAGCCATTTCACTCTTGCCCCAGATAGTAATTATAGAAAACATGACTTTTCTGTTTGTAAAGGCCAAAGTTTTTGAGGAAATAAGCAGCTTCCAAGTGTTAAGCACTCAACACAGCCTGTTTCTTCCACTGAGAGCTGCTGCAGCTGCATCTAAGGGTAGGAGAGTTTCTGATATTAGAAAAGGGATTTGCTCCGACCAGGCTTGAAATGACCCATGGGGCGAAGAGTCATTTGTTCGGTTGCCTCTTTCTGCAAGAAGGAGAACATTTTCACCATGTTTCTGCCATTTTTTTAATTCCGTAGTCTGACTCTGTTTCTGAACACTTAACTATAGAAAAGCAAGTAGAAAAAGACGCTACTTATTTTTTTTCTAATTTATTTTCTAATAAATGCAATGAAATCTCATTATTTATAGAAAATATCTTCTGTACCAAATGAATCACATAGGTTTGAAAAAGATGCTCATGCTAATATGATCATGAACATACTAAATTAACTAGCAGGATAATAAAAATACTAAATTAATTCATCTACTTCTCTCCTTCCCTCTTCACTGGACCTGTTTCTCCTTCTTTCTCAGCCTTCCTTTCCCACTTTCCTTTCCCTTCTCTTTTCTCTCGCCTTCTATCTTCCTCCTAATAAGGACATTACATGATTCAAGTTAAAACTCATCATCATCATCATAAATTGATTCAACATCATTAAGTACAATCATGTGGCATTATCATCATCATTATCTCGGGCGGCTGGAGACGCCAAAGCATGTTTCTCTTCTCCTTTTTCTTTCCCATAGCTTCCAAGATAAGAGGACCTTTATTCTCACTGTCAACCTCCCTGGTTCTAAATTCAAAGAAAAAGTTATTTTCCCTTTCCTTCTACCTTTCCCCCAATACTATACACTGCCAATGCAATTTCTGTTGTTTCTTCTCTTTATTTGTTTTATCAGAAATTATTATAGCTTCTCAACTGAAAATAAATTGGCAAGGAAAGCTGGCATTGGACAGCATTTTAAATTTCACTCAGTGGTGTAAAGATGTGTAAATGACTTCCTGTGAAGTACCAATGGACTAGATTGTCCTATTAACTATTTAAGTGAGCATGCAAGATTATTACTTCAAAGCTTCATCTACTGCAATTATGTCTAATATGCCTTCACTGAGAAGATTCTGGGTGTGATGTCGAAGGGTGATTTTCAAGTTAAAATCATGCCTCTCTTTATATAATAAAACGAGATGTCAACATAGTCACAGCTCACTGAGAGGGCATGTGCACATAGTCATTTCAGGGTTATAGCTCCAGTCAAGAGATCTTTTCTTAGATAAATAACTTAGTGTTGCTTCAAACATTATTTTATTTCCTAATTGGTAGTGCATACTTCTTTGCTGGATAAATAGAATGGACTAGGTATGGCATCATCCTTAATTAATTGGTGTGCTCACTGCTTAAGAGGGCACACACCACTTGTGTTATTAAACAGTGTCATGTCAGATTTAAATGGATGTCATTATGGAGGCTCCTCAGGGATCAATCCTTGGACCATTGTTATTTATGATCTTTATAAATGAGCTGACAACGCAGTGTTCTGAGTGCAGTGCGCATCTTTATGCTGATGATACAACCCTGGGTGGGAGTGCTCAGTCACTGAGTGAACTTTGAAGTGGTCCTGTTCAGGGATTCCTTAGATGGAAATTAAATTGTTTTTAACAAGGCAAAGAAATACTTGGGCATTTCGTGCAGAAATTCTCCAAAACTCTGTGCATGCTAAGATAAAAGTTAACTGCCCAGGTATTTCTGTGGTCAGAATGATTTTAGAAAAGTGCTATTACTGGTTTTTATTAACACATATCTTTACATTTAAGTCATGTCAAGTAAATTGTATTCAGAGAGATAACTCAGAATATGAAAATTTAGACATTTCTGATATGGGAATAATGGGTAGTAAAAGACTTAATTGGTTTTAGTGTAGATATTCCCTCTTCCTAAGGGTGCTTCTTGACTCCCCAGTCTGCCTCGGGTTAACTTCCTATGTAGTCTTATTTGTGCCTTGAATGCACATTTTAGTCTTCTCACAGATTTTTAACTTTTTGAGAGCAGGGCCACATATTTAGCTCTGCAACCTCAGAGCCTAATCCAGAATAGGGCATACCTTAGATATTAAGAAGATGTTTATGAAATGAGCATGTCTATCTGTGTTTCTATTAGAAAGACAGAGAGAGAGAAAGGGAGACTACAGGTCTTAAGGAGAGAAAGGAGTTTAATGTAAAAAGTGAGAATAATATAAATGTAGGACGTGAGGTTCGAGAAAGCTGTACCTGGAGGAGTGGAGAAACAGTCACTCGAGACTTTTGCCTGAAGCACTGCAGTGGGTGAAAATGTTGGAGCTCACGAAGAAGTCTGAGAAGCTGCAACAACTGTGGGACAAACAGGAACTTGTAAAGGAGTCCAAGAGGCTGCCATGTCTGACCACCTTGACCTTGAAAAGTAAATTTTTGAAATAGACTGAGAAGCCACAACATCCAATAGACACAATCTGAGAATAATGACTTCTCCTCTCTGCCTTCTCATTGTCAAACTAAACTCTGACCTTACAGGGAAGGGAATATTGGAAGTGTAAGCTGGGCTTTTCCACCGCAGTGCAGAGAAAATCTTAGGCACAGAGGAAGCAGAGAGGGAGGGGGTATGGCAAAGTTGGCAGGTAAAATCCAGTGAGATATAAAAATAAAGTGCAAACATCCCAACACAAAGTAATGCCTATTTACCAAACATTACCCCACGTAGAAGACTTTGTCTCGGGACACTATTTAGATATAAGTTCAACTGCAAGAGAGAAATATCTGTAACTATTCCGTATTATCTTTAAAGTTAGTCTATTAGATATTGGAACAAACATGGGCAAAGTAATAAAAAGAGCTATCTCTGCCAATAAATGTTTCCATTCTGATAAAATAGAAAAATCAACACAGGGAACAGAATTTAGTTATTTTAGTGAAAAAGATTGAAGACACAGGGTCAAAATGATTTATACTTTATAATTTAATAAGCTGTCTCTCTTTTGGAACAGCATAAACATTGATTTCCTTGAATCTACTGGAAATAATTTTTTCCTTTCTTGGCTTGGAAGACAGTGATTACACTGTAATAGGTTTAGGACCATTCTATGTGGACCCCCTTCCAATCACTTCATTTATATCGCACTCTATTTTCATACAACAACAAACCACAAATAATTGTATTATAAGAAAATAGTTCTTGATTGTTATAATTAGGCACAATATGAGTAAAACTATTGTCATTTTCTGTGTCAGGTAATGTACCATAATTCCTCTCTAAAGCTAAAAATGCTAAGAATAGACTTGGTGTTATGACTTCAGTAAGACAAAATCCAACAGATACAATGCAAGTGAAGGATCTCTTCTCTTTATTCTTCATGTTTTAACATCTTTTAATTTTTTTTTCCCGAAGATTTGTGTTGAGTATACTGTTGTAGCAGAGTTCTCAACAAAGAGAAAAATTAGAAAATAAAGAAGAGTTTGCTTTAGTTTGACAATGATTTGTACATAAAGAAGATAGAATTTTTTTTCAGGTAGAAATTCTGATAATATGACCAGAAGTTAGAGTTCATTCATTTGCTCAGTGAATATTTACCAAGAAGCACTTAGTATATACATGGTCCTACATTAAGTCCTATGGTGGATAAAAGATGAATCTTCAATAAGCTCTATACATCGTAAGTTTAAAATTTGGTAAAGGAAATAAGTTCACAAGTAACTCCAAAACAAATGTGAAAGATAAGTATTAAAATATTTAAGTTTACTACTGTGTAAGTAGTAAGATCAGAGAAGTTCCCATAAATGTGTTATTGAGTTTTGCCTTGTAGAATGGGTGTGATTTGAATTCTTCCTCCATCAAACTGATTGTTTAATCACTGGTGACCTTCAAGTTGATCAGACTTTATCTTACTTGCCATATCAGTACTTGTAAACACTGTTGAATATTCTTTCTGACATTTTCTTCACTTGATTTCCAGAACAGTGAAGCCTTTGTTTTCTCCTATATCCCTGGCTGCTTCATCTTAGTCACCTAGTCTGGTTCTTACTGTACTCCAGTCATACTGGTCCCTTTGTTCTTTGGATTTGCCAGGCACATTCCCATCTTAAAGACTTTTCTCTGGCTGTCCCTCTGCCTAGATCATTCCTCATCCAGATAATCATATGGCTAACTCTATAGCTTTCTCTAAATCTTTCCTCAGATGTTGTAGTAGTGGTTTGGTTGGTAACTCCCCAAAAGATGTGTCAACGTCCTAACCCCCAGAACCTATGAATGCTACTTAATGGGGGTAGGAAGGGAGGGATTGTAATTAAGTTAAAGTACTTGAGATAAGAACATCCTAGATAATCTGGTTGTTCCTTAAATCCAGTAATAAGTGTCCTTATAAGATACACACAGAGGAGAGAAACAGAGAGAGAAGGAAAATACACAAAGGAGAAGGCCCTATTAAGATGGAGAGAGAGATTGGAGTTATGTACTCACAAGCCCAAGAATTTCTGGAGTCACTTGAAGCTAAAAGAGGTAAGGCAGGATTTTCTGCTAGATGCTGCAAAGGGAGTACAGTCCTGCTACCACCTTGATTTTGGACTTCTAGCCTCCAGAACAATAAAAGAATAAATTTCTGTTGTATGCCACCTGGTTTGTGGTGGTTTGTGATAGAAGCCTTAGGAAACTAATAATAGATGTCAAGTTTTCAACAAACCTTGCCTTGACCACCCTTTAAAAAATGTCCTCATCTCCACAATGCCCCTGGTACTTCTGGTTTGTTATCTTGCTCTATTTTTATAGCATATATCACTTTCTAAAATACTATAAGTTTACTTTTTTCCAACATATATTATATATTATCTATCACCCACTAGAAAATAAAATGCACGATGACAAGGATTTTTGTTTATTCTATTCATTTATGTGTTCCAACTGCCTAAAATAGTGCCTGGCACATGTTAGGTACACAATAAATATTTGTTAAAGAGTGCAGTCACAAACATGGGAAAGTACAGGGAATGTTTAATGAACAATGAGATCCACAGTCTTGGATCTTATAATATAATATAAACCTGGAAAGTTAGAGTAGGAGAAATTTGGATTACAGAAGACGATGAATTCAAAGTTAACTTGTGAACCTACAGAGCTTTATTTTATGTAGGGACATTGAGAGATCAGAGAGCTATGCTTTGTTACACATACTTGATGATTCATTTTTTGCTGAGAAAGACACCTAATGTAAATTTCCTGGCCTTTAATGGCTTCTTCACTCATTTTTTCCAAAGGAAGAGTTGGAACTTTCTTCATGATGAGGTTGATAAGAGAATAAACTAGACTAGTTCAGTCTAAACTCTCTCTTTCCTTTTTCTTGTGAGACTGCTCACAGGATGTCATCTGCTTTGCTCTCCCATACCATTAATTTTAAGAGGGCCAGGTCCCTGCATGGAGAGGCCTGCAGCGTTTGGTGCTGTTTGTGACAGTGTAGCTGATCTAAAAGTCATAAGAAACTAAAAAGAAGTCATAGAAACTATGGAAACTAAAAAGAGGTCATGCCTTCTGCTCTGTTATACCATGACCTTACCAGAAAAAGCTATCAAAATGGACAAAGATCACTTGTTCATTGACATAAGATAATATAAGGTGAATTTCTCCCAGTCTGTGATTTTCATATTACATCTCAATTTGATATAGGGTATAAAATCAAAAGTCATCCCTAAAGACAAAAAGATGTGTGCTGAAGGTAGAAATGAAGTGTCACTTTTAAAATTGAGAATTAAAAATATATTAGAAACCATGGTTAGGGCCACTAAGACATGCTGGTTTCTCTGTAGACAAGTCAAAAACTACTGTTTTTTGAGAGAACAGAAGACTACCTCAGCCCACATTTAAGTTATATAGCTTATTAGCTCTTTTAATCGAGCCAATTATTTTTTTCTCTCAGTCTCAGTTTCTTCATGTATAATTTAGAAGCAATTTTTTTCTTTATATAAAGTTCTTTTGAGTATTCAATGACTTGTGCTCTTGGAAACCTCTATAATTCCATGAGAAGGGACTTCTTATAGAATAACACTCTTGGTTTCTTTTCTACTCTCTCATCCACAAGAGGAATGACTTCCCTTAATAAGGTGTTTGAGAGAGACAAATAACCATGTTCTGCTCAATTTCTTGTTGTTTCTCTCTTCAAAGAAAGAAACTTAAGGAGTGCATATATTTTCAGCTGCCCTAAGCTGTAAGCTTAAGGAGTAGGCCTCAGTGGGCAAAGGCCTGCAGTCATCCAACCATATCATGACTGGGAAATAAGTTTGTCTAATTAGAAGGTAAAGTAATATCAGGCCTATTGTTTATATATTATGTATTGAATATATATTATGTATATATTCCATGTCCTCAATTCAGCTTTCATCAACAACAAAACTCTTAATTTTTCTTCCATCTCACTGATTTTTATATTTATTTCTCATATGGTTCCAAACTTGAGTAGGGAAGAAGTACATTATTAATGGCTTCTCTCAAAATTCCAACATCCTCTACAAATGCAAATTAATGCAATTATGCACTATCTTTGAGCTGTGCTTGCAAATGACTATCATATGAATTTATTTTTACTTACTTTCTCTGCCAGAAGCACAGAAATGTCTTTATCTTAGAGATCAAATTTTCTATACCAATAGCAATCTGAAAAAGGCAGAGAAAGAAAATGAGACTAAATACTAAGTAAATGATATAGATTTGTTGTGCTTTGTAATTATGCAGTTCTTCACCGTATGCTTCCTTAAAAATAAAAGTCTTCCTGCTCATCCATTTAATTGGCTCTACTGGTTTAGGTTTGTTTGTGAATGTGTTTGTGCATGTGTGTGCTTATGGTTTTCATCAAAGGAATTGCTCTTTCTTATCTTTAGAAAAAAATACCAAAGAAAAGTTTGTTCTTCCATCTTGCCTCTGCACCCTTTGGCTGCTTTCACTGTACAGTTGAGGTCATTAGTACCCAGTACCCAGGGAAAAGGAAGAAATTGGCCTGTTTTCTTCTTCAGTCTCAAATGGCTAGAAGACATTTCTTCTTGAGCTTAATCACTAAATAGCATAATATCTTCCAAGCATGGGTTATATGGTTATTTAAAAGAAAACTGTAGTTGTTTTAATATGGTTATTGTAGCCATGCATTTCTTTTTTATGAGTTTTTATATAGCACTATTACTTGTGTGGTAATCTTAAGGATATTGTTATAATTTGTTTTATGTGTTATTAGAGAGGCCTTGCTAGCACTGCTATAGTTAGAAATCTACAAGCATCTCATTTGATTCAAGCATATTCTCTGACTTAAACCATTTCTTGTTACCATGGGCTCCATACACAGCTTTTTCTTACTGATTTAAACCATTCGCTATTGGAAATTTTAGCCCTTTTTCTTCAAAAGTAAATCCTCCCCAATCTCCTGGAAACCATGTCTATGGGAAATCGCCCATGTCCTACACACTCTTTTACATTTGCAAAGCTCTGCAGCTTTCAATTTAGCCTAATTAATATCACCTTTTTTCTTGACTCCTGTGTGCCAGCACAGTGCTTGTTTGCAACCCATCCCTTCTTTTTGTTTCTCTAACTTTTCAAACTGTAACAGGAGTGTTTGGTTGTCTTTTTCATTTATATATATAAAAAAAGAAATTACAGATTTTAGTGCGCTTTTTACTCTACCTTTAACTTATGTTCTCTGTTTTTGTTAACTCACATAAAGAGAAGCTGTTTCTCTGAGAGGGCCATTCTGGAGTTGTCTTGACATCTTATTTTACTGTTTCTAGGAAAGCAGTTGCTATTATTCAAGAAAGAAGAATTTATTTCTTATGCTGTAGAATAGAGCACAGGTGACATCTGAAAATGTATATCATTGGAGACAAGGACTCCATGCTTACAACTTATTTTCTTTTCTTAGGAATTACCCCATGCTCATTAGGAGTATGTGTTATATTTTGAAAGATTTTTTTTTGGTTTGGGCTACCATATAGAAACACACTCTTATATGCTGAACATTCACCAATAGATGTACACAAATCATAGATGGCATCTAATCAGCTGATTGTATGTTATTTGAGCTTTAAAACTCTTAATATCTATTACTAGGGAATGAAGAGAAGAAATAAAATTATACTCTAAGTGTCATGGTCACTTGCAACCACAAATAACGAGTCTGTTTTTTGGTTGTTTTTTTTTTTTTTTAAATAATATTAAAAAGGGACCAAGAGAGAATTTCCAAAGTGGCTTAGGATATAGAAAGTTGCAGGATACAATCTTTCCCACCCTAACAATGAGCTAGTTAAACCACAAAATCAGAGATTTTAGACCAATGTGAAAGCTGAGGAAACAAAAATAAACTAAATTCCAAAGAGTGAAGAATTTTCTAAAGAGAACCACAGCTGCTTTCAATGTTGTTAGAGTGGCAGAGGAGTTGGGAAAGATAAACCAGCCAAATTTTGAACAAATGTATAGTGACCACCTATGGGTTGGTGTGATGGATTAAAATCACTAAAAGTCATAGAGTGAGTCTGACTCTGCTTGCCAATGCTTTCCCATGATGTTTCACCAAATACACACAGATGTAATATGGCAAATTACATCTGGGCAGGGCAGGAATTCTGAGAATGACTTCCCCCTGTGGTTTTTAGGACCTAGTGTAAGTCAATGGCAAAGCTGTGTAGGAGAGCAGAGGGAAATTTTTCTGGGGCACACTCAGAGCTTTCATCTAGTGATGTCCCTGGCTGCAAACAATTTAAGAAAGGGCTGGAAAAATGGAAAAAAAAAAAATTTCTCCAAGACACGCTGAGCTTTGACGCAGTGCAAGACAGAGGTCTTCCAAAGATTAGTGCAGTAAAGCAGAGTGGAGAGAGCCTTCCTGATGTACAGAAAGTCAAGGGTGGAACTGTAATGAAAAGATAAGTCACCATTGACTAACAAAACAAGCAGCTGGATATAAAGAAGAGAGAAATCACCCACAATTTGGAGAGCTAGCAGAAAGACTCTAAAGCATTAAGAAATTTCTCTGGAGTCCTTCAAACATTTGAAGCCAGTGATGATTTGCAACTAATTAAATCTGTAACAAAGCCCAAACCTAGCTCAATTGCCTGAGTAGATTGACACCACTGGACAATCCGGCAGCCTGATAGAAGAAAACATGCCTTTTCCTCGTAAATAGATATTATTTACTTCAGTCTCTTGTGTTCTTTTACACACAATGTGTGGCATATAATTAAAAATTATGAGACATGAAGAATTAAGAAAATGTCACTTGCAATTAAGAGATACAATAGAAATGGACCCAGAAATGGCACAGATGTTGGAATTATGAGACCGTTATTTTAAATCCCTTGTTCTTATATTTAAATATGTCAAAGTACCTTGGGGAAAGGTAGAATACATGCACAAACAATTGGGGAATTTAAGCAGAGAGAAGGAAAGAACAAAACAGAATGAAATAAAAATACAAAAGACATTATCAAAAATGAATAATAAATTCAGCAGGCTTAACATAAGAATGGAAACTTCAGTGTAAATAATCAATGAACTTAAATACAGGTCATAAAAAATTATTTAAACCAGAATACAAAGGAACAACATAAATGTAAAACCAATACTATGAGACAATAGTAAGATATTAAATAGTCTAGTATATGCATATTTGGAATCTAAGAGAGAGGAAATGAAACAGAATACTTGACGGAGAAAGAAATAACTGAGAATTTTCCAAAATTGATTAAAGACATAAATCCTAGGAAACAAAAAGCAAAGAGAAAATCAAGCAGGATAAATTTAAATAAAAACCACACTTAGGCACTTTATTATTAAAATTTTGAAAATCAAAGAAAACAAAATCTGACCAAAGAAGAAAGATAGATACATTATTTACCAAGAAACAAAAAGAAAAGTTATGGCTAACTTATCATCAAAAACAATAAAGCTAGAAGGAAGTTAAGCAACATAATAAAAGAGCAGAAAGAAAAAAAAAATCATCCTAAAATTATATACCCAGCAAAATACATATATATGTATATATATATGAAATGGAGGTCTTTTTAAATATTTAGAAAGAAGCTGAGAGACAATTCCCAGCAGAACGGCCCTACAGGGACATAAAAAGAAGTTTTTCAGGCTGAAGGAAATTAATACCAGAGGAAAGGCGAGATAAATAAGAAAAACTAAAAGCAGTAAAAAGAGTGAATATATGGGCAAATTTAAGACCTTTATTTAAAAGACTATTGACTAATTCAAGTAAAAACATTAATAATGTGCACATAAGTGAAATATATGACAATAGAGAGAAAATGGTGCAGGGGGAGGGAAGGGGAAAAAGAAAGTATATAAAGTTTTTTGTTTTGCTTTGATTTGTTTTTAAGATTCATTTTCTTTTACAGATATTAAGTTCTTACCTTGTTTGTGAAATAATAAAATATTTTTATGAAGGTACTCTGTCATAAGGTAAAGTGTATATTCAGATCTCTGGAGAAATACTAAAAATAACAGACAGGTATAGTAAAAAATCAATATAAAAGAAAAATAGAATACTAAAAAAATACTTGATTTGCTAAAATAAAGGCAGAAAGTAAATAATAAGAAAAAAGAACAGATGAGACAAATAGAAAATAAATGTTGATAGTTTTGACTTACATTCAACTATGTCAATCATGATAAATGTAAATGAAATGGACTCTTTCATTAAATGGCAGAGATCTTTAGATCAGATTTTCAAAAAAGCAAAACCAATCTATATGTTGTTTGCAAGAAATACATTTTAAATAGAAAGACAAAAATAGGCTAAAAATACAAAGTGTGAGGAAAGATACACTACGCATGCACTAAGGATAGGAAAGCTGGTGTGGCTATATTAATATCAAAATAAAACTTAACTAGAATTAACCAACTGTTGTAGATAGAATAATTACCACACACACATACACACACAAACACACACACACACACACACACACACACACACACACGAGGTCCTAGTCCTTGGAACCTATGAATATGTTATGTAGCAAAAGGGATTTGCAGATGTGATTAAGTAAGAATCTTCAGATGGGAAAAATTTCCTGAATTATCTAGGTAGTCTCAGTATAATCACAAGGGATT
>NW_011888803.1:5509256-5511287 GCF_000151845.1 Pteropus vampyrus | reverse complement strand
GCAAAAGGGATTTGCAGATGTGATTAAGTAAGAATCTTCAGATGGGAAAAATTTCCTGAATTATCTAGGTAGTCTCAGTATAATCACAAGGGATTATAAGTGAAGGAAGAGGGTCAAAGTCACAAAGAAATTCCTATGACAAAGAAAGCAGAGGGACAAAGTAAGATTGAAAGATTCTATGCTGCTGAATTTAAAACGGGATATACGACTTCAGAAGAATGCAACTCAAAGAAAGAGGGTAGCTTCTAGAAATAGAAAAGGCAAGAAAAGAGATTGTTCCCTAGAGCTTCCAGAAAAATGCATCCTGACAACTCATTTAAAGACCTCTGACCTCAGAACTGAAAGAGAATAAAGTTATGTTGTTTTAAGTCATGATACCCATAGTAATTTGTTATAGCAAAAAGAGAAACCAATATAAAATTTAGCAAAGTTCCATAATACACAAACAATACACAATAAATGAATTCTATTTCCATATACTAGCAATGGACAATTAGGAAATATTTTTTAAGAAAACTATTAAAAATAACATATACAACACCAAATACTTAGTAATAAATCTAATAAAATATGTACATAAGTAAACGCTACAAAACATCACTAATTTAGAACCATAAGCTTTTAGAAGAAAATAGAATAACTGTGCAATCATGGGTTAGGCAAAAATTCATTATAGAAGCCACAAAATTACTAACCATAAAAATTTTTAAATTTCAAAACTGTTAGGACAGCTGGAAACTCAAGCAGGGTTTCTATGATGCAGTCTTGAGGCAGAATTTCTTCTCTGGGAAACCTCAGTTTTGGCTCTTAAAGCTTTCAACTGACTGGAGGCCACATTTTCAAGAGTAATCTCCTTTATTTAAAGTCAACTGACTATAGATGTGCACCATATCTATAAAATTCCACATAGGTATACACAGGCATGTATTTGTATTCACAAACACAAACACTAGATTTGATTAAATACCTGGGTACTATAGTTTAGCCGAGTTGACACATGAAATTAACTACCACAGACACAAATAAGAAAATTCATATAACATTTTTCTGAGAAAGAACTCATATCAAGAATATTTAAAGAATGTTTAAATCAACAAAAAAGAAAGAAAGGAAGAAAGAAGCAACACAATAAATAGGCTAAAAACTTATACAGGACTTCAAAAAAAGAAGCTATATGAATAACCAATAAGCAAATAAAATGCTGCTCAACATGATTCATTATAAGAGAAATACACATTAAAATTGTAATGAGAAACCATTGAGTACCCATGAGAAAAATCAAAGATTCAAAAGGCTGACAATACCAAAATCTGGTGAGACTGTGCAGCAACTGAAACTCTCCTACATTGCTGTTGGGAGTGAAGAATTATAAAAACACTTTAAAGAATTTTTTCTTATAAAATTAAGTATATAACAAATCTATAAACAAGCAATACTACTTCTAGGTTTATGCCCAAAAGAAATATAACAAAAAGTTCAAAATACTGGGCAAGAATGTTCATGACAGCCTTACTCAGAGTAGCCATTAGCTAAAAGATCCAAGGGACCAACTACAGGAGAATAGACAAAAATTTGGATAATAATTTGTATAATATTCTGTAGTGTGAAATATTACTAAACAATATAAAACATAGTACTTTTGATACATGCAACAGCAAAGATGATTCTCAAAAACATGCTGAGTGAAATAAACCAGACACAAAAGAACATATACAAAATGATTAAAATGTATATGAAGTCCAGGAACAGGCAAAACTAACAGTAATATGAACCAAAAAGTGATTGACTTGGAGGAGTAACAGGAATGAACTATCTAGAAGAGGCATGAGGGAACTTTCTAGGGTAAAGAAAATATTCTACATCTTGTTTGAGCGCCAGTTACAATTATCATATACAATTGTCAAAGTGCATCAGACTTAACCATTAAGATCTCTATACTTTATTGTTTGTGAATTAGCCCTCAATGAAAAAAAAAAAAGAAAGAAAGAAAAGAAAAAAAGAGACTTAACACCTTCTTGAAGAAATATTTAT
>NW_011888803.1:5484222-5509206 GCF_000151845.1 Pteropus vampyrus | reverse complement strand
AAACTCAAGCAGGGTTTCTATGATGCAGTCTTGAGGCAGAATTTCTTCTCTGGGAAACCTCAGTTTTGGCTCTTAAAGCTTTCAACTGACTGGAGGCCACATTTTCAAGAGTAATCTCCTTTATTTAAAGTCAACTGACTATAGATGTGCACCATATCTATAAAATTCCACATAGGTATACACAGGCATGTATTTGTATTCACAAACACAAACACTAGATTTGATTAAATACCTGGGTACTATAGTTTAGCCGAGTTGACACATGAAATTAACTACCACAGACACAAATAAGAAAATTCATATAACATTTTTCTGAGAAAGAACTCATATCAAGAATATTTAAAGAATGTTTAAATCAACAAAAAAGAAAGAAAGGAAGAAAGAAGCAACACAATAAATAGGCTAAAAACTTATACAGGACTTCAAAAAAAGAAGCTATATGAATAACCAATAAGCAAATAAAATGCTGCTCAACATGATTCATTATAAGAGAAATACACATTAAAATTGTAATGAGAAACCATTGAGTACCCATGAGAAAAATCAAAGATTCAAAAGGCTGACAATACCAAAATCTGGTGAGACTGTGCAGCAACTGAAACTCTCCTACATTGCTGTTGGGAGTGAAGAATTATAAAAACACTTTAAAGAATTTTTTCTTATAAAATTAAGTATATAACAAATCTATAAACAAGCAATACTACTTCTAGGTTTATGCCCAAAAGAAATATAACAAAAAGTTCAAAATACTGGGCAAGAATGTTCATGACAGCCTTACTCAGAGTAGCCATTAGCTAAAAGATCCAAGGGACCAACTACAGGAGAATAGACAAAAATTTGGATAATAATTTGTATAATATTCTGTAGTGTGAAATATTACTAAACAATATAAAACATAGTACTATTGATACATGCAACAGCAAAGATGATTCTCAAAAACATGCTGAGTGAAATAAACCAGACACAAAAGAACATATACAAAATGATTAAAATGTATATGAAGTCCAGGAACAGGCAAAACTAACAGTAATATGAACCAAAAAGTGATTGACTTGGAGGAGTAACAGGAATGAACTATCTAGAAGAGGCATGAGGGAACTTTCTAGAGTAAAGAAAATATTCTACATCTTGTTTGAGCGCCAGTTACAATTATCATATACAATTGTCAAAGTGCATCAGACTTAACCATTAAGATCTCTATACTTTATTGTTTGTGAATTAGCCCTCAATGAAAAAAAAAAAAGAAAGAAAGAAAAGAAAAAAAGAGACTTAACACCTTCTTGAAGAAATATTTATTCTGCTTTATATAGGCAATTTCCAAAGTCTTAAATTAGAAAGAACAGAAGACTTTGAAGAGAGTGCTGGATTATTCCTCAGAGCAAACATGCTGCTTGACAACATTCTTCTACCTCTAGAGACAGAGAGCAGAATAAAAAATAGTAGAACTGCTTTTCACTGAGACAAAGCAGATCAAGTCTAATCAATTTGTGCTGATTATAGGTGAAGGAACAGAAGCTTGACACACAGAAGCAGTCTTATTAAATTAAATTTTTGTTTAAACTTTTATACTGATCTACATTTTAAAAAGGAGTTAATTGAAAATAAAGGTATTTGGGGTTGAAAATAAATGTATATTTATACATATATTTAATATTTATACATATTTATAGCTAATCCTATCTTAAATACATAGTATCTTTAAGTCAGACAGAAAAGCAAGACAAAGCATGCTAACGCCCCTGCATAACAAGGAAATGGTCTCCTTAGCAATGCTACCCATATGTATTAAGCACTCAGCTCGAAGTTATGAGTGTAGCCACACAAAGATTGAGTGTTAAATTGCCTAAATTATTAGTTGTAGACTACATGTAAAATTTTACTAATTTATAATGGAAATGTTTCATGCTAAAAAGTTTTTTCTTTGAAGGAACTTACATAGTACCATAGAGCATGCACGTCTCATACTACACATGTGTAATTACATATATTTATGCATATATATTTATGTATATGTGTATATGTATATATGATTAATAATAGAACATCTGGCATTTTGAGGAATTGAAATTGCTGGAATGTTTTACATCATTTTTCAATGATGACAGTTGCAAATTTTCTGACAGAGATTGAAGAAAGAGTAATGATGTAGATGTTTATTTTGGAAAATATTTTCTAGGGAGAGAGTTTTAAGCAAAGAAATATTACTTGAATCCTAGAACTGAAAGGAATTAGGGGTCATCTGGGTCATCTTCCATGCCCAGACTAGAACTCTCTACTGCACTGACTGATGACCAACCTGTCTCTGCTTGAATTCTTTCAGTGACAGGGAAGTTTCTACTTTGGAAGTCAGCCCAATCGGCTTCGTCTCTTGAGAAAAATGAATGTAGAGTTGCAAATACTGACTGTATTCTTTCTGTTCTTATGAGCTCTGGAGCTAAAAGATCACATAGGATCAAAACTGGAATTGCAAATAAAGTTGTGGGGAAAGAGAACTAAGACCAGGAAAAAGGGGAGGAAACCAAGTTACCAAAAAAGATAATGACAAAGAGAAATAGAGAGAAGCCGTGCAATCCTTGCCAGAGTTGTCTCACTTTCTGACTTTCTGCTTCTTCATCCAAACACTTCCTAATTTTCTATGCTTGGTTTAAGTATTTCAAAATATGTGCCACTTGGAATGACAGCCATCTAGGAACTACAAACAGCTCTAAACAAATAAGCAACATTATTCGAGATGGTGATGATAGAGGCACATATTATCTCACCACCCGAGCACCAGAACTCAAGAGATATTTGAGTGTTGAGGCGATAGAGCCTCTGCAAGAAGAGGCTGGGCTTCAACAGTCTGCCAAGACCCCTGCAAGATGGGATTCATTTTTGACAATATAAAATATTCTTGTTAAAACAAAGATCTTTTAAGCTAAAAGTAACAAATATTCTCATTTAAATTACCAGTGGTTTGAGAATATTATTTTGTTTCTACAAAATCATAAGAGGAAAAAATAACGGAGATTATAACAATAGAAGTTGGTCAAATACCTTTAACAGATTGGTCATAAATGAGTATGATGATCACAAATTTGAGAAACATGCAATCTTTACCTTTGTCAAAGAAAATATATTCACTTTATTACAACTTCAGGTAAATTCACTGTTTTATTATGCAAACATTGTACATTAGTTTGAAAGATGACTTTTTCCTTAATCTTCTTCTTTGTTACTTATTCTTGACAGTTTTAGAGTATTTCCTCCTTATGCTTCTACTCTATTTATATATTAATTTCCCTCCATACTATGTATATATCTTTGCAATTGTAGGCATTTTTTCATGTTTTATTTCTAGGATAATAAGTTTATCTGAAAAGTTGTCTATGGCTGACTTAGAAATTCAATTCCATCATATCTATGAGTAAGAGTTCCTCTGACTATTACTGAATGATGTGGAATAGATGGCTAAGTTTCAAATTTAATAGCAAATAGAAATATAATTATTTTTTCAAGAAAAGAAAAAAATATATTTTTAAAAGTTTGTTAATACCTATAAAATGTCAAAAACTAGAAAAATATATAAGTAAAATGTCTGAATCATGTTGACTCTACCCCAGTTATAGCCACATAGCAAAGTCGTTTAGGGAATGTGATTACTTATTGTCTTTCCACATTTAAAAGAAACAATTAAAAGAAAGAAAGAAGGTAGCTGAGCAAACAATTCAGTTCTTAAAAGCTTTAAAATGCCTTCCATTTTAAAATCTTTTTAAAATTCAAATAAATGTCCTTCTCTAAAAAGAATACCATTCTCATGAAATTTCCATGGGACATAAATTGGCACAAGCTTTGATAAGAAATTTGGAAATACGTACCAATGTTTAAATATACAACCCCCAATATTGTTTCTTAAAATATATCCTGAGATGATAATTGGATAAATGCATACATATACGTATATACTTATTCATGTGTGTATGTTTGTATAATGCTCACTGAAATAAATTTTACAATAGAAAAATTTCAAAATATCCTAAATATTACTAATAAGGAATCAATTAATAAAATATAGTATTATCTAATCAACAGAATATAGTATTATCTAATATAGTATTATCTAATCAACGGTTCAGCAATTAAAATGAAAAAGTATATTTTTAATCAATGACACAAAAACAGGTTCTTAATAATTTCTACATGAGAATAGCAGTTATAGAATAGCATATATAGGGTATAAATTTGTGTGTGTGGGGGGGTGCGCACATGCATTTTGTGTGCACAAAGATAAATAGAAAAAAAGAGATTTAAAGAGATATTACAACAGTAGTTTCCTCTCCCTGGAGAGAATGTAGGTAATTTGTAGTTCCTTTTAAAATTTGTATTTATTAATTATCATAAGCCTGTATAATTTTACAGTAGAAAAACATTATAACATTCTTATTTTTAAATAAATAAAAACTGCACTAGATGCAGCACAGCAAAATAATTGGAGCCTATTTGCCTATGAATATAAAGAAATTCTATATAAGTTAATTTTTATGTGAACAAGCCGTGTTCTCATAATAATGCTTCTGATGAGTTAATTTTACAGGGTGTGCATCTCTGCTTACCTGAAGTATCTTTTAGCCACTTTCATGCAAACAAGTAACATACACTTATTACACCTGATTGGGTAGAGAACAGTCTATACCTGGGTAAGGATGAAGAAACAAAGATTTTTTTTTTTTAACTTTCTGCTGAAAACATGTATTAAAGTAAAAGAAATTGTAGCGATTTTTTTCCTATGTACTTAAGAAGTTATCATGAATTGAGTTTTGAATCATCATGTTACTATATTTGCTTGATTAAAACAAATTAGAATATAATGTTTTGGGCAATTTTTAACTATCAATTGCATTTTAAAGTGATTAGCTAATAAATTAACTATATTTTTATGTCTTGATAAGTTATTCAAAACTAGATTCTAGGGGGAGTATGTATTCTGAAAGAAATATTAAGACAGGCTGTCAGTCTGACATATTGCACAATGAGTGAGACTATTTAAAAGAAGGACTAAATAGAAAAAGCCAGGATTTAGTTGACACTATATGAGTAAAGAATTTTATGAGGGGTTTTTATATGGATATGGGATCCATCAACATGCCAAAAAGAAATTTAACTGAAGGCCTTTATTTTTGCCCTACCACTTAGTAAGCTTAAAACAACAATCCTTATTTTCTCACAATTCTGTAGGTCAGGAATTCAGGCAGGGCTCCTCTGGGTTTTTCCACATGATATTAGCTGGGGTCCGTCATGAAGCTACAGTTGGTTGGCAGTTGGGGATAAAACATCATATAGATGGTTTACTATGATCTGGTGCCTTTGACTGGGTAGAAAACAGATAGATTCTCTCTCTGTCTCTGTCTCTGTCTTTGTTTCTGTCTGTCTCTGTCTCTGTCTCTGTCTCTCTGTCTCTCTCTCTGTCTCCCTCTCTGTCTGTCTGTCTCTCTCTCGTGTGCACGTACAAGTGTGTGTCCTTCTGTCTCTTTTTCTTTCTCCATATGATTCTTTCTATGTGGCTAGCCCAGGCTTTTTTAGTTGTCTCCAAATCCCAGCAGATACAATGGTGTATAAAGTATCTGCAGCAAATAGGAATATAGTATTGAGCCTTTGGCATGCCTCTAAATAGATCGCAGCTCAAAAATTTAGGATTTTAGAGAAAAGTTATGCTCTGCACACATTATTCTCCTTTGAGAAATAACTTCTGATTTCTTACTGAGACCTAGTAGAAACTCAACACATGGCCATGGTACAACGAGGTACAGTGCAATTTGAATTTTCCATGACAAATTCAGTGTCGTCTCACCCAATCAGCTATTTGGGCAAGTACCCCATCATCAAGTGAAATGTCATATATGAGACTAAACTTGAGCAAATCCAAAAAAGCAAAATAAAATTACAAGAGCGAGTGGCTCACATTTCCACAGCCCCTATCTTTTACATTGCTTCTTCTCTTTCAGTTCATACCTATAACTTCATAAAGAATTTCCTATAACTACTATTAAAAGAAGAAAAAATTTGGCCTGGTTACAGATGGTTCTGAATAACATGTTGGCACTACCTTAAGGTGGATGACTACAGTATTGTAGTCCCATTCAAGGGTAACTTTGAAAAAGAGTGATGAAAGTAAGTTTACCAGTCAGCAGAACTTCAAGTAGTGTACCTGCTTGGTAATTTTGCTTGAAATGAGACATGGTAAAAAGTATGAATCCACACTGTTTTATAAGTAATGGCTGAGTGGTCAGAAACTTAGAGGAAACACAACTGGAAAATTAGTGGCAAGGAAGTCTGAAGGATATTTATGAGCATACATTTCTCTGATTGGTCACAGAGAATGAAGATATTTATGACTTGTGTGCAGGCTTACCAATAAGCAACTTTAGGAAAGGAAGATAGTAATACTCAGGTAAACAAAACTACCTGCGTATCAATCATATATCTTCCCCATCCATCCTTGTTCTTGCCCAATAGAATTATGGACAGAGTGCCATGGTGTCAAGGATTGAGGTTATACATAGGCTTAGAAACATGAACCTCCACTTTTCAAGGCCAAATATCTACCTGATGAACAACAGAGACCGTCACTAAGATCCCAAATGGCAGCAGTCACTGCATGGTAGAGACCACCAAAACTATTTACCTAGTGTCAAGCTGATTACATTGGATCATTCCAATTATAGAAGGGGCAGAATTTTGTTGTCACTGGAATAGATATTTGCTCTGGATATAAATTTACCTTCCCTGACTGCAATGTTTATTTTGTCAGAATCACCACTGTGGACTTACTGAATGCTTCACTCACCAGCTGGGAATTCCATCCAGCATTGCTTCTCAACAGGGAACTCATTTATAGCAAATAAAATATGGCAGGCAATCAGCTCATTTTCGTGAACTTCACTAGTCTTGCCATGTTTCCCGTCACGCTGAAGCAGCTTACCTGACACAATGGTGAAATGGCCATTTGAATACTTTTTTATAGCACCAAATGGATGACAACACCTTATAGAGCTAGGGTAATATTCTGCAGGAAGTGGTCTATACTCCCAATCAATAACCTAAGTATTAGTTTTTCTCATACCTAAGATCCACAGTTCTGGGAATCAAAGAATAGAAATGGGAGTAACTCTTTCTACTATTAATCTTAATTATCCATTAATGAAATCGATACTTCTCAATTTTGCAACTTTCAGCTTTGTTAGGTTTAGAAGTCTCAGTTCGCAAGAGTGATATGCTTCCACCAGAGGACGCAACAATGGTTCTGTTAAACTGGCAATTTTAGGCTTCTCATGTTAGCGAACCAAGGGCAAAAGGGTGTTAGTATATTGACTCTGATGATTGGTTCTGTCTGGTAAAATGAAATTGTGTTGCTTCCACATGATGAAGACAGGGAGGAATCCATCTGAACACAGATTATCTTGGGCAACTCTAAGCATTTCACTGTCTTATGATAAAAGTTAATGTAAAACTTCAACAACAGGTAGGCTACAGTTAGGAATACTAATATCACAGATTCTTCAAGATTTAAGTTTTGAGTCACTCAATAGGCAAAGAACCATGACCAACTGAGATGTTTGCTAAGGTTAAAAGAAATATGGCATTAAAGAAGAAAGGTTATAAATGTAATAAATGAGGACTGTGATAGTTATGATTATTTCCTCTTTGATATGAATATTTTTGAAAATATAGCAACTTTTTGCATTGTTTCTTCCCTGTTCATTCTGCTTTAATCCATATCTTGCAGCTATACATTTTTAATGTAAAATAAATTCTTTAGTCTAAAGTAATGTTGAATGAGATACCATGATGGTGAATAAGACATTCCAACAATCAATAAATAGTGTAATGACAACAGGACTATAGGCAGCAAAAACAAATCCATATCCACAATAAGTTTTTATTCATGTCACATCAAAGTGCTACCTTGTTTATGATGAAAGAGAACTAATTCAACAACTTCCAGCAGGCAAAATGATTCACCTGGGATTGGAGCTATTTAGAGGGTTCAGTGTTTGTCTTTGACATTGGACAAGTTAGCCTCAAACAGGGACAGTAACAACATCAGCAGTAATGAGAGAAATTCTATGATTTGACCCTACATAATTTGAATTCCTGCCACTATGTCACTTTGTACAAGAACCTTTTGGGCAAGGGTCTGGGGAGGTGGAGCCCCTGCCTCAAAAATTAGGATTATGGAAATAATTTAGCTACTACTAGAAACACTGCCACTATTAAGAGGAGAGAGGGGAGACAGAGGCAAAAAAAGAAAGAGAGAAACAGAAAGAGGAAAAATAATGGCTTTTCCATTCTTTCTGCATTCTGATCTCCATTTCTATGTCTTGATAATAGAAACAAAGAATCCTGGGAAATATAATTAGCAAACTCTCAACCCCAGCATCACACAGCAGTACTGAAGAATGGGTAAAAAGTGGAAAGATAAGAAAATAATTGGGACACTAACCATTACATACAGCTGTGAACCCCCACAGAAATGCAGAAATACAAAGAAACTGAGATGTGATAGGAGTCAAGAGACATTATCACTGCAATTGGAAATCTTTTAATATTTTATAATTATTTCACTGAAAATTACCAGGTCTTTATACTTGGCCTTTATTTTCATCATCACTATTTTTTATCCACTCATTCATGTCACCTTTTGTCCTTTAAAATTAATATTCAAAGATTTAATAATAAATTTGAAAATGAATTTTGTCTTCTCCTCAAAATATCACCTTAAAGACTAGGATAAATTGCCATCAAAGGGCAATAGGTCTGAGATAATATGAGCACATAAAGAATTCTTCTAAGGAAAGAAAGGAAAATGCAGTTGCCAAATAGATTGTGATTCCACTTTAACCTGAATTGCATAAAATTTTTAGGATGCATAGTGGGTGCATTTCAGCCTTGAAAAATATGTAAGTTTTTTTCTACTTTCCTGTCCGCCTAAATGTTACGGGATCTGTAGTCCTCTGAGATATAGCTTGATTCAAATTAATTGTTTCATACTTATGTTACAGCTGTAGTTTTGGTAGATGTAACAGAACAGTATTCTACTGACAACCAAATAATTCTTGTGAATGAATACTGATTAAATGTGCTCTGCGGTTTATCAAGCATAATGGGTCATTTTGCCCTATCAAGTGTAGTACATGAAATTCAAGCTTACCAAGAATGATAGCAGTATTTTGTGTTTGGACAATGCAACGAATTTCCAGACATTTTTTATTCTTTAGCTGACTGTCACTGACTCTCTCTGAGAGCCTGGTTAAGTCATTTAAACTTTGAGTTATGATTCTCCATCTGTAAAATGGGATAATTAAACTTTGGATGAAAAGAATTATATAAATAATTCATGAGAAAGACAAGTTTATCTACTTGTTAAAGGAGAGGTAGAAAAACTATGGTCAAAGGAAAAAAACATTTAAAGAGATTCTTATAATTACAGGACACTAATTTGACCAACTTACTCATTAAGATAGGTAGGTATACATTTTATTCTGTATATTACTTCTTCTGATAGTTAGAAGATACTATCTTTGCAATTATTTAATGATAGTCATGTCTCAAATGAGTGATTCACTAGGATTTATAGTAAGAATTTTAAAAACATTGTTCAATATTCTTTAAAGTCTTAAAATGCTCTCCACAAAACAAACATAAATTAATTTATTTTGTTCTTTTGAGTTAAACTAAAGATTAAAAAACACTTTTAATTATTTTAGGTTAAACACAATTTAACCTAAAGTCATCAGACAAGCATGGCAGAGATATTCTACACAAGATTTATACTCTTGTCTTGTCATTGGTAACAGTACCAATGAAATTATAATATCAAAATCATAAATCCTGAGCAAACTTCATCTACTTTCAATATCACCTTAAGGAATTCTTTGCAAGTAAATTCTAAGGGTTATTTTTTTCAAGGCTATACTCCAAATTTGGATACTGATTTTAGGATCGATTAGAATAAATTATGAAAATGGTAATTTAAATACATAAATACAATAAAATAATAATAAAAGTTATCTGTACAACTTTTTGAGAAATATATTTAGTTTCTTTTGGGTACTTTTTAAGGCTATGTCTTGATCAATAGTGTTTACCAAGTAACTGAAAATAAAGGATAGTAATAGAGACAGAGAAGGCAAGAGAGAAAGAGGGCAAGGAGTGGGTGAGTGGCACAAAGAATGTCTTTAAGGAAAGCGTAAGTTTTTATCTGTGCTGCAAAACTCCCAAAGCAGTTAATTCAATCGTGCCATCTCCAAAGACTATACACATCTTCCAGAAGTTGTAACTTGTAAGTAAAATGTTTATGTATAAACACTACATTTTTAGAGTCATCAATTCTTTTTCTACAGACTAACTATAATAAAGTTTGTATGTAATTAACAGTGATATAATTTTTAAACAGTTTTAATCTTAGAACCACAAAGAGAAATTAACTTAGAAAAACCAGGTGTGAAAAGCAGGCATCTGGGGTGGGGGTCAGGGGAGGTTCTGGGGCAGCAATTTAGCTTCTTGCTCTAGTGAAGGGAACTATATGATTAATGAAATCTTAGATTTAAAAACAAAGTGATTAACTAGATAATTGCTTTAAGTCTCTTCCCCAAAAGGGTAAGTAAATTTACCAATAGCTTCTCTTTACAATGCCAGAGAAAATCTCTATTCTCAAATGTGTATGGGCACAATTTAAAAAGCATACATAGATCATTGCAAAAAGGAATAATAAATGATGCAAATTTAAAACTGACATAGCTCTTTTTCTAACTCTCCTGGATATCTTCTGAATATGAGAAAGATATAAATATATCCATGTGACATGCTGGTCTTCACTGGCTGTCATGAAAGAACTTGATACATGGCCTTTCCCCTGTGGCTAGGGAGAGATTTGAGGAATATTCAAACCACCAAAAACAAGAGATATAGCTAACTTGAGAATAAACTAAGTGAACAACGGCATATGAAGTCAGTGTTGTTGAAGGAAAAATTTAAGGACAGAGAAAATTCTTGCTAAGTTGTGAGACAGCTCATGATGTTTGAATTTAAAAAAAAAAAATGCAGAGTTGGCTGAAGATACATGAGGAAATTCTAACTACCTGAGAAAAGGAATGGCAAGGCTCTAGCAAGCTGTGTGAGGAGGTTTACTATAGGATCAAAGTGAAAATCAGAAACAGGGCCAGAGCATGCTATATGAGGTGAAAGATAATTCTTGGGGGGTCACGTGTGTGTATGTTTTTATTTAAACCTTAAAATATCCAAGTAATGGCCAGTAGTATTTTTATAAAACAAAATAATATTAGCTAGTCATACAGCTAGAAAGAGGCAGGACCTGCTGCGTTAAAACTCCAATTTTTCTGACTTCACAGCCTTCATAAATATATTCTGTTTTATAGATTTAAAAAAACCATGAAACTATGTGATCTGCCTAATGTCACATAAGTAGTAAATAGCAATAAAAACAATAATCTTAGACACTAAAGGAAGATAGCAGACTAATTCCAGAACACACATTTTGTTGGAGTTAAAGATCTCAATAAACTATCATATTTTATTCTAAGCAATGCAAGGATTGGTTGGGGAAGAGACTACAGGCAAAAAGAGATTTTAGATGTGAAGCAGACAAAGACTGACAAGTGTATCCATCCCTTAGAAAGACATTTAAAATAATTTAATCAAGAAAAAAAAGTAAGATGAAGATTCATCTGACCCTCTCTATACTAGAAGTCAAAGGATTAGTAATTCAAGATATACAGATGGGCTGGCAATTCTTGGCAGGACCTGCCTATGAGAGCAATCAATAGTCTAGGTAGGAGGTCTAGGGCCATATCCAGTAGGGAGGTTTTTATCAGCCATTGATACGCCATGGATGAATGAACAGATGGGAGTGGAAACTAGAAAACATAGCCAGAAATGGAAGTCCGGAAGCTAGCCAACTCATAAATGAAATCAGAATTACTAATCAAAAACAAGGCTATAGGATATGTGGAAGTTGGCAAATGAAAGAGGACTCTAGGATGTATGAAATGGCATTTTTCCCTCAAGACAGTCTATAGACTATGAAATTACCATGGGCCAAAAAAAATTGGTTTTTTTTGCAGGCCTTCCCAGGGATTTCCCTTGATTTACCAATTTTTTTTTGATTTTTTTTGTTTTTTTTTTTCCCCTTCCGGCATTAAGGGGTTCAAGTTTTTTGCCTTCGGTTGGTTTTTTTTTTGTTTTGGAGGCCGGCCATTGAAAAATATATATAGAAAATCATGTTCAATAGTGATTAGTACTAAGACGAAAAATTAAAAATGATAAGATGAGAAGCTTAGGGCTTGGAGAGAGTAAATGTTTCAGGGAGAATTTCTTTGAAGTAGAGATATTTGAGCATAGACAGGAATGAAATTAAGAAACTAGCCCTGAAAATATTAAGGGGAAGAGAACAAAAGGCAAAAAAAATAAAATAAAATAAAATCCATGAAAAATAAACAAACTTCATGTTTGAGCAAAATCAAGAAGATCAGTCTGGCTAGAGCAGGATGAGCAAGGCAGGGAGTCATAGATGAGGTCAAAGAGAGAGGCAGTCAGGGCTCAGATCACATATGGCAAAGTAGGTCAGGAGTTTGGTCCAAGTTTGAGCAAGAAAGTGATATCCTCAACTGACATTTTCAAAAGGTCAATAGTCAAAACAGAAAGACTAGTTAACTCAGTAACCTCAGTGCAAGAGAATAGCAGCTTGGACATAGGGGGTGGGGAATTCTGGAAATGATGGTCTTTGGATCGGTATGTATGTTGAAGGTAAGTGGAGGGAAATCTGCTCATCAGTACCTGGGAATAAGGTGAAGAGAGAATTCAAGAACAACTTTCTAGGTGTTTAGGCTTGAGCAACTGATTAAGTAGAAGTGCCATATATTAAATGGGAAGGCTGGAAAAGGAGCAAGTGTCAGATGGGGGTAAAGAAGGGCAGTGAGTGGTAAACAAGGCACATTTGATCAAGAGCTCTGTATTGGAAGTGTTCAGTTTGAGATGACCATTAGATATTCAAGCAGAGATGTTGAGTTGCTTTAGAGTTTAGAGGAAAGGTCCAGGCAAAAAACTGTATAGTAAGATTCACCAATGTAAATATGGCATTTATTCATGGGACTAGAGAAAACTTAGATAAGTATATAGAAAGAAAGTACTATCACTAGAAAAAACTGAGTCTTGAAAAGTTTGGCTAAAAAAACTCATCGTGGTCACCTAATTAGGAAGAGGAGGAGCCGCGATTAGAAACAAGACATCTCCATGTCCATGTTCTTATTCTATACTTTCCCAAATCCTTTAATATATCAGTGCTGATTTAATAACCTTCATAGTAGCCTTGTGAAACAAATATTTTTTAACCATTTACATTTGAGAAAGTATACACAACTAGTAGATTATAGAACACTATATTCTATGAAAAATTGAAAAAAAAATAGTATTTAAAAACACAGGCTCAGAACATATTCTAGATACATTCCATTCTGGCTCTACTGCTTACTGTGCAACCTTGGGCAAGTTAACAAAACTTTCTGTGCCTCAGTTCTTTATCTGTAAAATAGAATGACAGTACTTCCTTATAGGATTGTTGTCATGATTAATTGTAGTTTTATATGTAAAACATTTTAAGAGTTCCTGGAACAAAGCAAGAGTTATAATGGTTCAGCTAGGATTACTATCAGTTGGCAGCAGAGTAGGAGGATTAAGAATGAGTGCTCTACTACCAGATTGCCTGGCAGTGCATTCTGGCTCTTCATTTACTGACTTAGTGGGGAGGGGAACTTATGCAAGTTTAACTTACCTGGATACCAGTTTCCTCATTTATATATTGGTCTTTAGAAAAATACATACCTCACTGGATTACTGTGATGATCTAGTACATTAATACACCTATAGCTTTTAGCACAACACATGGCACATGAGTGTAAGTATTGATATTCACCCTAGATCCATTCTAACATGCAGTATACCTCAACTGAATTCTGGGCATCAGACAATAGCTATTATGAAAAAACATAACTATTATACTAAGAGCTCAAATTTTACAAAATTCATACTTTAGGTACTTTCACAAGTCAAATCTGTAAATATTTAGAAGTTTTCGTAACACTAATCACCATCAGTACTTTCACTGTAAGACAATAAAAGTGAGGAATTTTTATTAGAGGTATCGAGAATAAGACAGATGCTTTTGTTCATAAATCGAGTAGTGACCTCAATTATTAATAAACAAGTCAGGGCCAGAGTGGCAAAAGAATGTAAAGAGTAATTTGGTAAGAAATCCAATAAAATTATTCTACACAAATAATCAAAACAAAGAATTTATTCTTAATCCTGCCATGCTAATGGCTTCTGTTTAAATGAAAATGATTAAATCAAATTTGTCTTTAATTTGTTGAGGCTAGATGCTGTTTTCCCCAATGTGATGAATTACTGTGAGAGCAAGTCAAATAATGTGAAATTTACTATGAGTCTACTGTTGCATGAAAGTAGAATGAAAAAAGGAACAATTCAAAAGTTATTTAACAGATAGTTCACTGAATTCTAGAAGGAAAAAGTATTGTGAAAACCTCATAGACCTTTTATTACTGTTGATCTGTTGTACCGGGATAGAGTGATTTGGATTTGTGAACTTTAAATATTTTTTGAAGAAATTACTTCAATGAGCTTGTCTATTTTTCTCCTTTCAGAGAAATTAGTGGGCAACATCTGTATCTCTTCATCAGGAAAAAAAAAAGAGTGAAGGTGTAATTGAAAATTGTAGGAAAAGCAAGTTGAAGCAACCTGTGAACAGAACAGAAGGAAAAGCAACAGGAAGTAATGAAGGATCACAGCAGAAGAAGAAAGATAATCAGAACGGCTCTGAAATTTTTACCTAGTATGGGAACAGAACGAGGTAAATTTAATCTGTCATGAGGAAGCTGACCTACTGGATACTGGCAAAGAGCTGCTCTTCAAAGAAAACTATTTTTACAACTGGAAGTCAGTGAGTGCATTCCCACCACCACCAACGGCTGCCACTGAATTTGTGGTTTCGCATTTCACCTGAAGTGACTGATTAAATCACTCACACTTGGAGCAAAACAGGAACTTGTAATCTTCGAGCTATGCTGTGCTAATTGGACCAGCAACTGGGTAAGGGAAAGCTAGACCTGAATTTCTGTACTGACAGCACTGAGTAGAAAGAGTCAATATCTTAAGCTGTACTGGTACCAAGCACTAATATGTAGTCTAAAGGGAAAAAAACATGCAAGGAGACTTGCCTAAGGTCAAGACTTTAATATGACAAGGGAAGATTATTTGTTCATCTTCACCATGCCAAGAGTGCTTTTTTCTTAGCTCCTACTTAAAATATGAACTAGAAAGAATGGGGAAAGGGCTAAGAGAGGAAGAAAAGAGTCCAAATTAATAACCTAGTGTCTTGGCTGGTTTAAGTTTTGCTCAAATGTATGCACTAGTGATACAGGCAAAGCCAATAATAGAACATGGGTCCTATCTCTTAGCCCAGGGCCCTTTAGATTATGGCAGAAACTAATCCTTGCACTGGACATCTAGGCTTAGATCATAAATGGCTCTTTCTTGAACTCACCCAGCAACTCCACATTAGGTTAAATTCACAATAAGAATTCCCCAGACACCAGTTTGTGAAAATTCGGTGTTCTTATTGGTGAACAGGCTTATCTGTCAACAGCAATTTTCTCCATCCAACATAGTTCAGTTCTCCAAGATAGTCACCATTCTTCAAGCCTGCCCTCCACACCCATTCGGATAAGTAACATATCTTTATATTATTTAATACCATGCAATATGGGTTTTTTCTTTCTCCCTCTCTGCTTTCTTTTTCCCTTTCTTCTTCCTTTCCTCCCTCCCTCATTTTCTTTCTTTCTTTCATTTGTTCATTCGTTCGTTCTTTCTTTCATTCTTTCTTTTTCTCTTTCTTTCTTTCTTTCTTTCTTCCTTCCTTTTTTTTTTTCTCTACCATTGTGTATAAAGAACTATAATAATTACTGTCTTAGTTCAGGCTGCTATAATAAATTACCACAGATTAGGTGGCTCATAAACAACAGACATTATTCTCTCAGTTCTAGGGGCTCGGAAGTCCAAGATCAAGGCATCAATACGTGTCTGGTGTCTGGCAAAGGTCTACTTCCTGGTTCATAGACAGCTATGTCCTCGCATGGCAGAAAGGAAGAGGAAACTCTCTCGGGTCTCTTTTATAGGGCACTAATCTTATTCATGAGGCCTCATGTTTTAATCACCCCCAAATGTCCCACATCTAAATATCATCACATTGAGAATTAAGTTTCAGTATATGAATTCTGGGAAGACACAAACATTCAGTTCACTCTATTCCTTTTTGTTTGGGTTTGGGTTCAAAAGACACCAAGCTGAAGTTTCCATATGCCAAGAAGCAATTTCGAAATTAATTGATGGGAATCTATTTAAATTTCATTTCTTTGAACAAATCTTCAGATGGTTTATTCCAGATTCTACCAATTGCTTTTTAAATGCATTGTCAAATTAACCTGACATGTAGAAGAGGTTTCTAGCAATTTTTACATTTTATAGAAAGCAAAGTACAACCTTGAATTTTAAATTTCTAGATGACCCATAACAAGTCAGTCCAAAACTGTAGGATATGCAGTGAGTTTATGATATTCCACTTCCCCATTAGAACATGATAAAGAAGCAACACATTATTAGTACATCCTTGAGCCCGTCCCTTGGGATAATTTTTTTTTCTGTAAACTAGTCTTTACAGTGTCAGAATCAGTGTCACAACAATACAACATAAAGGAACAATTTTACTTGCAAGAGTTAGCTGCACATAGCTCACTTTCTGACAAATTACAGGAAGTAATATAATCTCAAGTTGTTGAACTGTGACTTTGAATCAGAGTACAGCTACCATTAAAATCCAGATCAAGACTTTTAGTAGTACCTTTAATGGGTATTATATCAAAGAAGTAGATTCAGAGCAAATCTTTTTAGCCCCTCTCTAGAGATTTGTAGTTACTAATGTTCAATAGAATTCAGGAGGTGGGGCTTGTAATGAAGAGGAGATGCCGAAAAAACAAAATAGTGTAAGCATGACTTTTCTAAGTTTCAAATCTGAAAGATGCCACATCTTTGTACCTCCATCACTTACAGTCCTTTAGCAGCTCTCATTGTCCTCTAGATAAATACAAAACTCCTTAGTCCACAGTGTGGTCCCTCTTCTCCATTCCACCCCTCACCAGCTCTCTTCCCTCCAATCTGGAGCTACTCAGTTGTTAACCACATTGTATTTTTTACCCTGTGCCTTTTCACATTCTCATAAATGCAGCTTCTTGGCTTGTTCAACTCTGTTGCAGTCTCACTTCGGAGTACCTTCCCTACGGAGCCATCTAAACACACGTTTCTCATTCTATTTCAGCCAACATTCTACAAGTGTCTTAGATTCTATCAAACAGATGCACTAGAACATTAAAAGAGGAAGAAAAACAGACAAAAATTTATTCAAACAGAATAAATTCAAAAATGTATTCAAATATTCAAAAACAGTGTCAAATATTACTTTAAATATATTCTTATTTTTAAAGAGAACTTACCATTTAAAGGAAAAGAAAACTCTATAATTCGAAACATAATTCCACAGGAATATATCAACCCCTTTAGTTAAAGTAAATGTTGGAGCAACTTCATATCATCATTCTTTCATTCTTTCAAATAGATATTTGTTGGTTTCCTTCTACACACCAAATGAAAGAACTGAAATCAATGTATGTATTGGTGATCAGAATAGGATAAATTATGCATCAATATCAAAGAGTCCCTAATTGTCAGTGACTTAGAAAACAAATGTTTATTTCACATTCGTGCTAAAATTCCATCATGACTGGAAACTCTGCTCTCTATCTTCACCCTGGGATCTAGGATGATAAAATAAAGACTAACTTGAACATTCATATTTACTGTGTTAGAAGGTGAAAATATATTTGGGAGGGTTTCTGCTCTAAAAATTATGCATCTCTCTTTCATTCACAACTAATTGGCTAGGACTAATTGCATGGTCCAATACAACCACAAGGGAGCCAGAATGTACTCAGAAGGAAAGAGAACCTGAAATATTTAACAAATATCACCAATGCCCATTACAATCTAAACTTCTGAGTCACCAAATATTTGGTTCATCCTCCTTTCTGCATGAAAATGTGCTTATCTTTACACCAAGAGCAAAAACTTCAAAATTCCATAAGTCATGGCATCAAGCTCTGGGCTATACATGGTAGTTTCTATACTGAGGTTATGTGCAATAGTTTTCAGGTAATATCCACATGGACTTTATCTTCATCTGAAAAACTATAAAAGAAAAAGGCAAATTACCGGGTTTTTCCAAACCAATATGAAAGGTGGAACAGTAACAAGATAACTACAATTAATACTGCTATCCGGAAAGAAGGAAAGTGAGAGGCACACAGTAGACATTGATCCATAGTTCCTTACTCTGGAATAGAGCGATGTTTCTTGATTAGACCTAAATTCTATTCCCTGGGGAAGATTCCCTAGTCCAGGGTTCTCTGTGGCCCTGAGATCCGATCTTTGTCGGTTATACTTTCTGGCCATTTTGAAATGAGCGCTGACGAACAGCCCATCCCTGTGGTCCGAATAGCCTCTCCAGTCCATTTCCTGCCTACAGAAACCTGGATGCTCTAGAGTCATTTTCAGTACCAAGCAGCCACAAAATCCATTAATTCAGGTTCTGGTTTCCTCCTAACCAGTGTCTTTTTTTGTTGTTGTTCAGTAGTTCCATGTGCCACCAACTTCACCAAAACTTCTCTTCTGGACATTTTTCTCATTCTCTCTTGACTTAGTTGCACATATCTGGAGGCTCTATGGCTTCAGAGGTAGAGCCATACCCTTATTCTGTCCCCGAGTAAATTTTTTGTTCAACTTAAAAGATTTATTGGGTACACCTTAATCCATCTAAAAGTTTTAACAATATATGTGACAACCATGTCCTTGATTTTATCCTTGATTCTAAGTTGAGTTGTAATAAATCTTTACAGCTTAAAATATTCCTCAATTTCAACTTTTGCTATTTGAGGTTTAGAAAGAGTTGCCTCTTCTAATTTCTGGACTCTCTACTCTTTCATTCCTACTTGCTAATTGACCAGTTATTTTCTAAGCTTGTGTCTTCCTTATATTGTCTTGTCAAATCCCATCAAAAGCAGTCAATTTATCCTACTAACATTCTAATATCTAATTCCTTCCCTTAAAGCTACAAACTCATGAGGTATATTATCTTCCTTTCTTATTATCCCAAGCAACATCTTAGCAATGTTCCATCACCATATAACATGGATTGCCTTTCTTCTGGATTCCAATATCAGTTTCCTCTAAACTGCCCCCACATCAAACTAATCCCACATATTTTAATCTTTTGTTTCAGAAGCACCCCACTCCTTATACCAGTTCCTGAAGCATTTAGGTTGTGGTCATTTAAACTGAGTAACGAAGACCTACAAAATCTCAATAACTGATAGCAAAAGATATTCATGTTCTTTATAGGGGAACCATCTAGCACTTTCTCTTAATGTTTTGCCACTTCCTTAGTATAGAAGACTACATGATTTTTCCATTAGGTCATTTCAAAAGTCTCCCTGTCAAGTCTTAAACTCATATACCACAAACTGCCATGAGAATGACCTATATATATGATACAGATCTGATTATGATCCCTGAATTTATATCTTTAAATTCTTCCCAAACATACTGAGGATAAAAATTCTTTTTTTTTTAGCACATAAGTTCTTTCATGATGTGACCACTGACTACCTTTCCAGCTCATCTCTGGCCATTTATAAACAAACGCCTATCATTAGTATAAAAATACTCTGATCACGTTTGCCTCCAGCTAAAAGCCTTTTCTCCTATTTCTTTCCTTCTGTTAACTCCTACACATTTTTTAAGACTCTACTCAAAAACACAGAAAAATCATTCAAAAACTCCATCTCTAAGTTGGTTACTTGAATTTCCTCCTGTGAATAACTTTATCAAATTGCTCATTGTATTATATTGTATGGTTTATTTCTGTTTCAAAGAGGTGGACTATTTGCTCATTGAAGTCAGTGACTATCTTTGTCATTTGTTTCAATTTCTAGAGAAGTGACAGACATATGATAAATGTCTGTTACTCATTAATTCATTCAGTCCATACTTATGAAGTACCTACTCTGTCATTGGGCACAATGCTAGACTCAGAAAAGAGAGAATAATTTAAATAACCTTTTTCTTCTTTAGCTCAAGACCCCTTGCCTTGCTGTCTTTTCCTGAGTGTGCCAGGAAACTCTTCTGATCCCCAAAGATATAACCACTGACTACTTTTCTAGCTCATTGCATGACAAGGATGAAAACATCTGATTATGAAAAATAAAGTCTGATTTCCACAAGCTGGATTCTTACCTTATAATTTTATGCTGTCAAAATCTTGATCATGATCACTAAACATACCAAAGGTATCCTGGTTCAATTACACAGGGTTCTGTAATATGTTTTACTAAATCCAATATATGACATAGGACAGGGTTTCAATTCTCCTCTTAATTCTTTCTTCCTAGCACTATTTGCTTTTATTAATGAAAAATTAATTTAAGAAATTTGAAGTCTATTTATTTATTTATTTATTTATTTATTTATTTATTTAAAGGAGAGGAGATTATTTTTAGGTTGCAAAACCTTATTTATAATGATTATACAGGTTTAGATTTTGAACACCTGAAATCAAGATTGTAAAATTTTACAACTACTTATCCTTGCTTTAGTAACTGGATGTTTTTATTTCCTGTGGATTACTCCAGTACCTAGTATTTTTCAGCTTTCTTCGTATTGCAAAATCTACTTAATGCAATATTTTATGCTACCCTCAGGGGTATGGCATATGTTCATAATTTTTTAAAAATATTTTTTGTAATAACTTTCATAGCTTAGAGAGGGTTTATGTTGCCATATGCTCACCAAATTACTTCAACTTCAGAGTTTTCTTTCTGCAAAATCTATTGTTGTTGTTTTTATTATCGAACTGTTAAATACTCAAAAAATAAAGGAGAGTTCTAATAGATAAGAAAGAGGTTTTAAAATTTTTGTGTATTTGTTGATGATAATGATGCAAATGGTAGGAAGGAATGTGTATAGTCAACATATTCCTAACCCGGAGCCCAATTTAGTGGTGTCAAACCTTATTTCTGAGGAATTTTAGACAAAACGAGATCTATGGAGGCTGTATGTCATGATGGAGAGAGAACAAAATTTTGAATCAGGCACACCTGAGAATAAATTGAGATTCTGGTAAATACCAGCTCTAAGCCCTAACCTTTTGCAAACCACTAACCCCTTAGCCTGAATTCATTCTCTCTAGAATAGTGGTAATAATCTTTGAACTTGCAGGATTGCTACAAAGATTAGAGATGAAGTAGGCGACACACAGTAGACACTTGCAAGCTATATTATTTTTCCTATTGTCTTTTAAACTTTTATAATTGTACTCTATCAATCACTGAGGGATATTCCTTCCTTTTTCATAGATTATTACTTCTTTAAAAAAAAAAGAGAGAAAAGAGGACAGAGGAAGATGGCAGACTAGGTAAAAGCAGCGTTCGCCTCCTCCCAGATCTGAATTAAAATTACAAACAAATTATAAAATAATCAACATGGAAAATCACCTGAAGTCCAGGTAATTGTAACAAAATTAAAGAAGGAGCCATATTGAAGCCGGTAAGAACAGCAAAGTCACAAATCGGGCTGGACCAGTACTTGTGGGTGGTGGAGGATCACTGGAAGGGAAAGCAAGGCTGCAGAGGCTCCTTCGAAGAAGACGGGGGTCCTGGACTCATTTGAGGGCTCCCCAGCCCAGGGTCCCAGCCCAGGGAAGAGGAGATTCCAATAACTCTGACTGTGAAAACGAGAGAGGATTCCAGCCACATGGGTGAGAAGGAAGGAGACTGAAACCCTAGAAGCCCCTTTAAGGGATTCACGCACAGGTTTTCTGACTTGCAGACACTCACCCAGGACATGGGCAGCGGGTTAGAGGCTCGCAGGGGATGCATACAGAGAAAGTCTGCATTACCTGGCTCCCTAACTAGGGCTGGAAGGGCAGCCACCATTGTGCCTTAGTCCCACCCCTCCTATTGAGCAATCTACAGATGGCTCCAGCTTGACTGTGCAGACCCCTCCCACAAGAACATTAGGAAGCTGCTGGCCTGAGGGGATCAGCCTGCTCCACCCAACCTGCAGATTGCCCCAGGCTTTTGTTGCTAGATGGCTGCCAGCCCTATGAGTTTGCATTTCCAAGATAGTTTCAGGAAGATCACTGCTACCAAACAAACCTGGGCAGATATCCGGGATCTGTGGGCAAGTTACAGACAGCAGCTGGTCTTGCTGTGATCTGGGACTTCTGTAGGAACACGTGAATGGTTACTAAAATTGCTGCAAGACTGAGTCTGTATTTATCTGATTACCATTGGCTCTCTAAGACCCTGCCCCACCCTATCCACAAATTTCCCCAGGTGGCCCATTGACAGTGAAATGCCACCACCTTGTCCTTCCCTTCTCCTTCCCCTGCCCCTCAGTCCACACAGGCAACAAACTAGTTAACAAAGGGCCTGCACTGCATGGAAATCAGAACTTTGCTGCCTGCAAGAGTTGCAATATTGCATCTGTGGATCACAGGGGTCTATGGGACCACCCTAGACAGCAGCTGGTCTCACTGTGATCTGTGACTACGGCAGGAATGCCCAGGCACAGAAGTTGCAGCAAAACTGAGACTGTATTGCCTGGATGCCCCTTGTCTCCCTGAGATCCTGCTTTACCCAAGCCACAGAGTGCCTGCTGCACATTGACAGGCAGCCTCCCCTGCCTGCTTGGCTCTGGGGTTGAACATTCTGCACGAGCAACAGACTTTGGCTAGCACGGTAAGAGCATTTCAGGGAAAACAGTTGTGGGCAGACCACTGCTGCCTATAAATGCTGCAATATCTCTTGAGGGGATCGCAGGAGTCTATGAGACTGCCCCAGACAGCAGCTTGTCTCCATGTGATCTGTGACTACTGTGGAAATGTGCAGACACAGAAATTGCAGAAAACTGAGCCTATTGGCCTGATGGCCTTTGACATCCTGAGCTCCTGCCCCATCCAATACACAAAGTGCCCGTTGCACATTTGATAGGCAGCTGCCCTTGCCCTGGGGTGGCGCATTCAGGCCCAAGGTAGACAGTAGCTGACCTTGCTACGATTGGAAACTTGTACAGGGAGCCGCAGAGACAGTACTGGCATGTAAACTGACATTGCACTGGCAGGGAGAAATTTACTCAATAGACCCAGGAGACTCTCGAGATCCCTGCACCACCCAGCACGCATATCACCCAGAGGTTCATCCAGTTTCAGAGACTTACAGGCAACTGACAGGCAGTATCAGACCTGGAGGCGCGCTGGTCCCTCTGCTAAACTGCCAGGCCAGGGATGGGGGATAACCGGAGTGCTGCCTACAGCACTGTCTCTTCCACTTACCTATAGATCCAGCATAGGCAATAACCATCTATGGATTGCTTTGAAGTTCCCACCAGGTAGCCCTGAGCAATCAAAAGCAGCAGCTGGCCTTGGCCTATGGGGTGTCCTTCCCAAGGGGCTACAAAACCAATGCATCCAGAGGCTGGCACCAGACCACAACAGAGCAACTCTTGATTACTCCCATTAGTGGTACACCCAAAGGGTAGTTGCAACAAGTACACAAAACTGCTAGGGCAAATCCCACTCAGCAACTCTTATACTGTGGGTGCAGCCAATTCTCATAATTTGTCAGGCTGAGTGTTAATCCCATCCATTGATGTACTAACAACAATAAAGGCTTGGCAACAGCAGATCACACACATCCCACACAAAGATCATGTCCAGAGCCCCCAGCATAGGGGATCAGAGAGAATGTGTCACTGGGCCACACAGGACAGTTTCCACATTAGGCCATTTGGTCAAGGCTGAGAGATGTAACAAATATTCCTGACACATAGAAAAGAACACAAAGAGGCTAATAAAATGAGAAAACAAAGAACCATGCTATAAAAACAACAGAAAAAAAAACTCCAGAAAAAAAGATATATGAAATGGAGACAAGCAACCTAGCAGAGACAGAGTTCAAAATAATGGTTATAAAGATGTCAACAAACATAGAGGGAGAATGGGTGAGCACAATGAGAACCTCAACAGAGAGATAGTAAGCATAAAAAAAGACATAAAAACCATAAAAAAGAACCATACAGAAATGAAGAATACAATAACTGAAATGAAGACTACACTGGAAGGACTCAACAGTAGATTGGATGAAGCATAAGATCAGATCAGCAAACTGGAAGACAAGGTAGCAGAATACATCCAATTAGAACAACAAAAAAGAAAAAAGAATTTTTAAAATATGAGGATAGTTTAAGAGAACTCTTAAAAATGAGGATAGTTTAAGAGTAGCCAAATGGATAAGAAAACAAGACCCATGCATATGCTGTCTACAAGAGACCCACTTCAGATCAAATGGCAACTCACAGACTAAAAAAATTAATGAAACCAAGAGCTGGTTCTTTGAAAGGATAAACAAAATTGACTGACCCTTACCAGACTCAAGTGAAAAAGAGAGAGGACTCAAATTAATAAAATCAGAAATGAAAGAGGAGAAATAATCACGAACTCCATTTAAATACAAAGTATCATAAGAAAATACTACAAGCAATTATATGCCAACAAATTGGACAATCTGGAAGAAATGAACACATTCCTAGAAACATACAATCTCCCAAGACTGAGTCAAGAAGAAACAGAATATCTGAACTAACAGATTACCATAAATGAAATAGAATCAGTAATCAAAAACCTCCCAAAAAACAAAAGTCCTGGACCAGATGGCTTCATAGGTGAATTTTACCAATATTTAAAGAAGAATT
>NW_011888803.1:5482530-5484172 GCF_000151845.1 Pteropus vampyrus | reverse complement strand
CTGAGTGTTAATCCCATCCATTGATGTACTAACAACAATAAAGGCTTGGCAACAGCAGATCACACACATCCCACACAAAGATCATGTCCAGAGCCCCCAGCATAGGGGATCAGAGAGAATGTGTCACTGGGCCACACAGGACAGTTTCCACATTAGGCCATTTGGTCAAGGCTGAGAGATGTAACAAATATTCCTGACACATAGAAAAGAACACAAAGAGGCTAATAAAATGAGAAAACAAAGAACCATGCTATAAAAACAACAGAAAAAAAAACTCCAGAAAAAAAGATATATGAAATGGAGACAAGCAACCTAGCAGAGACAGAGTTCAAAATAATGGTTATAAAGATGTCAACAAACATAGAGGGAGAATGGGTGAGCACAATGAGAACCTCAACAGAGAGATAGTAAGCATAAAAAAAGACATAAAAACCATAAAAAAGAACCATACAGAAATGAAGAATACAATAACTGAAATGAAGACTACACTGGAAGGACTCAACAGTAGATTGGATGAAGCATAAGATCAGATCAGCAAACTGGAAGACAAGGTAGCAGAATACATCCAATTAGAACAACAAAAAAGAAAAAAGAATTTTTAAAATATGAGGATAGTTTAAGAGAACTCTTAAAAATGAGGATAGTTTAAGAGTAGCCAAATGGATAAGAAAACAAGACCCATGCATATGCTGTCTACAAGAGACCCACTTCAGATCAAATGGCAACTCACAGACTAAAAAAATTAATGAAACCAAGAGCTGGTTCTTTGAAAGGATAAACAAAATTGACTGACCCTTACCAGACTCAAGTGAAAAAGAGAGAGGACTCAAATTAATAAAATCAGAAATGAAAGAGGAGAAATAATCACGAACTCCATTTAAATACAAAGTATCATAAGAAAATACTACAAGCAATTATATGCCAACAAATTGGACAATCTGGAAGAAATGAACACATTCCTAGAAACATACAATCTCCCAAGACTGAGTCAAGAAGAAACAAAATATCTGAACTAACAGATTACCATAAATGAAATAGAATCAGTAATCAAAAACCTCCCAAAAAACAAAAGTCCTGGACCAGATGGCTTCATAGGTGAATTTTACCAATATTTAAAGAAGAATTCTCACCTATTCTCCTCAAACTATTCCAATAAATTCAAGAAGAGAGAAGGTTCTCTAACTTCTTTTATGGGGCCACCATTAATTTGATTCCAAAACCAGACAAAGACATTACAAAAAAAGAAAACTATAAGCCGATATATCTTATGAACATTGATGTAAAAATCCTCAACAAAATGTTAGCAAATTGAATTCAGAAATACATTAAAAATATCATGCACCATGACCAAGTTGAAGTTATTCCTGGGATGCAAGGTTGGTACAATATCCACAAATTAATTAATGTGATATATTACATTAACAAATAGAAAGATAAAAACCATATGATCATATCAATAGATGCAAAAACCCAGCATCAATTTATGATAAAAACTCTGAGCAAAGTGAGAATAGAGGGAACATACCTCAACATAATAAAGCCCATGTATGACAAACCTATAGCTAACATCATACTCAATGGGGAAAGTCTAAAAGCATTTTCCTTAAGATCAGGAACAAGACAAGGATGTCCACTTTCACCA
>NW_011888803.1:5477892-5482480 GCF_000151845.1 Pteropus vampyrus | reverse complement strand
AAAGCAATCTATAGATTCAATGCAATCCCTATCAAAATACCAGTGGCATTTTTCAGAGAGCTAGAACAAATAATCCTAAAATTTATATGGAGCCATTAAAACCCTGAATAGCCAAGGCAATCTTGAGAAAGAAGAACAAAGTTGTAGGTATCACGCTACCTGATATCAAACTATACTACAAGGCTACAGTAATCAAAACAGCATGGTACTGGCATAAAAACAGATACATTGATCAATGGAACAGAATAGAGAGCCCAGAAATAAATCCGCACTCACTTAATGTGTGACAAAGGAGGCAGGAATATACAATGGGGTAAAGACAATCTCTTCAATAAATAGTGTTGGGAAAATTAGACAGATATATGCAAATAAAAAAAGAAACTGGATCACCTTCTTACACAGTCTACGATAGACTCAAAATGGATTAAAGATTTAAATGTAAGACCCGAAACCATAAAACCTCTAGAAGAAAACATAGGCAATAAACTCTCTGATATTACTACTAATAAAATTTTTTTGGATCTATCTCTCTGGACAAAGGAAACAAAAGAAAAAATAAAGAAATGGGACTACATCAAACTTAAAAGGTTTTGCACAGCAAAGGAAATCATCTACAAAACAAAAGACAGTCAACTGATTGGGAGAAGATAATTGCTAAAGATACATCTGATAAGTGGTTAATATCCAAAAATATACAAAGAACTCGTACAACTCAACAATAACAAACACAAACAATCCAATTAAAAAATGGGCAGAAGACCTGAACAGATATTTCTCCAAAGAAGAAATAGAGATGGCCAATAACATATGAAAAGATGCTCAAGTTCACTAATCATCAGAGAAATGCAAATTAACACCGCAATGAGATATCACCTGACACCTGTCAGAATGTCAATAATCAATAAATCAAAGAACAAGTGTTGGCGAGGATGCAGAGAAAAGAGAACCCTCATACATTATTGGTGGGATTGCAAATTAGTACAGCCACTATGGAAAACAGTCTACACGTTTCTCAAAAAATTAAAAATAGATCTACCTTTTGATCCAGCTATTGCACTTCTGGATATTTATCCAAAGAAAACCAAAACAATAATTCATAAAGATCTATGCACCCTGATATTCATGGCAGCACAATTTACAATAGCCAAGATATGGAAGCAACATAAATACCCATCAACAGACGATTGGATAAAGAAGTTATGATTCACATATACAATGGAATATTACCCAGCCATTAAAAAATGAAATCTTACTATTTGTAATGACATGGATGGACCTAGAGGTTATTACGTTGAGTGAAGTAAGTCAGACAGAGAAAGATAAATATCATATAATTTCACTTATACGTGGAATCTTAGGAACAAAAAGAACAAACTAATCAAAAATAGACTCACAATATAGAGGAAAATCTGGTGACAGACAGAGGAGAGGAGTAAGGAGGTTGGGAAAATGGGGTGAAGGGTTAAAGAAGTACAAATTAGTAGTTGATAGATGGTCACGGGGATGGGGAGCACAGCATAAGGAATGCAGTTAGCATTAATAGATTGGCTAGATGGAAAAACAGAGGAGAGAAAGAGCAATTAGGGGGATTGTTCTCTAAACTATATAAATATCTAACCAATGTGCTGTATACTTGAAACTAATAAAATTAAAAAAAATCTGATAAAATAAAAAAACAGAGAGAAGAGAAATTATAATTGTTATTTTGCCTTCCAACCACAGTTATGAATAATATCATTATAAGAAGTCCAATGAGATCAGTGAGGATTAATTTTTAATAACAAATAAATGGAAATTTTGTAATATACCAAGTATTTGGGGAACTTGAGTTGAACAGTTAGAGTCCTCATGGTTAGCTACTTGGAATGGAAAGGGTAGGGCTTTCCTGCCGTTCTCTGTACCTTAAACTTAAGTCTTGAATAATCAGAGTGTTTTGGAGAATGTGAATCATGGAATAACAGAAGATAGTAACTTGACAACTTATAAAGAAGGTAAACAGTGATGACAGCTGATCAGTGCACAGATAGACTTGGGATACAAATATAACACAAGTAAAATGACAAACTTGCACACATTGCTCTTAATTTATGCCATAGAACAGAAATTTTTTAATGAACCATTAAATATTCAGTAAACTCTTGATTAACTGCAAATGCAGAGCAGGAAATATATGGATATTTTTAAAAAATAAACAATAAAAGTTGCTATATGATGTTGAAAAGCGGACATGTTCTAAGATAGCATGATACATTCTCAGATTCTTACATGCTCACCTCTCTCAGTTACATCTCACTCACTTACCTGAAGTAGTCATATTATAATAATATGTTATCATATTATTGATATGAAAATCAATATACCACAGCTTTGTTCATCAGAGCCACTGTGATAACCCCAAGTAATCTGAGGTTATCGTTTACAGAATTTTATTTTCATTTATATCCTTCTTTGACCTTTGGCGTTTAGTCTACCAACCCATGGGTTCCTAATTTTTAATTTACATTTGCTCTGTGAAATGAACTACTAATTTCAAGGTTAGTTGCTATAATTACCGAGAATTGGAGAATTTAAAACCCTGAAAGCCTTAAAAACATTGGTCAGATGACAGGCGTATGATTCTCCCCCTGCCATTAAGTTGTGTGATCTTAAGCAAGTTGGACTTCATTTGTGTCATAGTCAAATAAAAACCTTAAGATCTTTTGTATAGTTCAAAGGTTTTAGTTTTTCTTATAGTTCAAAGATTTTTTGTTCTATAACTCTTTCAAGTATTATAAGAGAGTTAGTAATGGAAAATACTAATAATGATCTCTAACACTTAATCAGTGCTTGCCACATCGAAGGTTTCATTCAATGCACTTCACATTACTATATATTTAATTATCACAACCAACCTCTCTGCATATGTCCCATTAGCCCCATTATAGAAATGCAGAAATTGAAACATTGACAGTTTGAGGAACTTTAGTCACTCAACTAGTAAGAGGTATTAAAAAGATTATACACCATGATCAAGTGGGCTTCATCCCAGGGGCACAGGGATGGTTCAACCTACGCAAATCAATTAATGTGATACACCACATAAACAAATTAAAAAATAAGAATCATATGACCATATCAATAGATGCAGAAAAAGCCTTTGATAAGATACAGCATTCATTTATAATCAAAACACTTAACAAATTATTATTTAAAAAAAGTACCTGAACATAATAAAAGCCACATGTGACAAACTATCAGTCAACATTATACTTAATGGTGAAAAACTAAAAATCTTTCCTCTAAGAGCGGGAAAAAGGCAAGGTTGTCCACTATCACCACTGTTATTCAATATAACATTGGAGGTCCTAGCAAGTGCAATCAGGCAAGAGAAAGATATAAAAGACATCCAAACAGGAAATGAAGAAGTCAAACTGTCACTATTTGCAGATGACATGATTCTCTGTATAGAAAACCCTAGACTCCACAAGAACACTTCTAAAAACAGTAAGCAAATACCGTAAAGTCTCTGGATACAAAATCAACATTTAAAAATCCATAGCATTCCTATACTCTAATAATGAAGTGTCAGAAAAAGAAGTGGAAAAATAATTCCTTTTGCAATTGCAAAAAGAATAAAATACCTAAGAATAAATTTAACGAACCATGTGAAAGATCTATATAATGAAAACTACAAGACCTTATTAAAAGAAATCGAAGAAGATACAAAGAAATGGAAAGATATTCCGAGTTTTTGGATTGGAGGAATCACCATAGTTAAAATGGCCATATTACCTAAAGCATTACACAACTTTAATGCAATCCCCATCAAAATCTCATCAGCATTTTTTAAAGAAATAGAACCAAAAAATCATCAGATTTGTATGGAGGCACAAAAGACCCCAAATTGCCAAAGCCATCCTAAGAAAGAAGAACGAGGCTGGAGGCATCACTCTGCTCGACTTCAAATTATACTACAAAACAACAGTAATCAAAACTGCATGGTACTGGCAGCAAAACAGATACATGGACCAGTGGAACAGAATTGAGAGTCCAGAAGTAAACCTAGCTTTATATGGACAAAAATTTTCTACAAAAGAGTTAAAAAACATACAGTAGAGAAAGGAAAGCCTCTTCAATAAATGGTGCTGGGAAAACCGGAAAGCCACCTGCAAAAGAATGAAACTAGATTGTTGTCTATCACTACACACACCAAAATTAACTCAAAATGTATTAAAGACATGAATATAAGACCTGAAACAATAAAATGCATAGTAGAAAACATAAGAACTAAACTCAAGTACCTTGGGCTTAAAGATTTTATGAATTTGACCTCAAAGGCAAGGAAAGTAAAAGCAAAAATAAATGGGACTACATCAAACAAAAAAGCTTTTGCACAGTATCAAGGTAAAGAGACAACCATTTGAATGGGAAAATATATTTGTAAACAATGTCTCCAACAAGAGTCTAATATTTAAAATATACAAGGAATTCATATGACTCGATAACAACAAAAAATCAAACAATCCGATTAAAAAATGGGCAGAGGATTTGAACAGACACTTATCCCAAGAAGACATATGAATGGCCAACAAACATGAAAGATGCTCAA
>NW_011888803.1:5477159-5477496 GCF_000151845.1 Pteropus vampyrus | reverse complement strand
GTTACAAAGTTAGATAGTTTATATCATATATATGAGATATATATATAGTGTATATCATATATAGTTTATATCATATATATAGTTTATATCATATGTATATGATATAAACCTAAAAGCAACAAACAAACAGGACAAACAAACAGAGACTGATGGATATGGACAACAGATTAGTGGTTATCAGAGGATGGAGGTGGGGAGGGGAGAGGTAGATGGGGTAAAAAGTGTCAAATATCTGGTGACAGAAAAAATCTATGGGCAGTGAACACTAATTGCAAAATATATATGCCTTACTGTTGAATTGTATACCTGAAACTTATAAGATTTCTTTAACCAATGT
>NW_011888803.1:5470669-5475839 GCF_000151845.1 Pteropus vampyrus | reverse complement strand
AAAAAATCTATGGGCAGTGAACACTAATTGCAAAATATATATGCCTTACTGTTGAATTGTATACCTGAAACTTATAAGATTTCTTTAACCAATGTCACCATAATAAAAAAATAATAAATTATTTTTTAAAAACTACTAAGGCAGAGTCAGAATTTGAACCCACATATCTCTCTATGGAGATCATCTCTCTATAGTTATGCTGCCTAAGCAGCAAGACTAAGGCCATAGAATAGATGGCCTGGAAAACCTGGGAAAAGAATTTTATGTAAGTTGTGAAGAAATAGGGAGCTATTGAAGGATGTTGAATAGAAGATATTGGATTTCGACACAATCTGCACCTGAAGGAGCAGTTTAGAAAGAGTAGGACAGATAGAAAAATGTAGAAAAGAAGAGTCAGAAAAAGCAGTTGGGGGGTGGGGTTATCATGGTGGCTCTGATGAACAAAGGCTAGGAAGTTCAATCAAAGAGAAACTATAAATGAAACTAAGAGGTTAAACTTGCCTAACATTGAAGAAGCAGAATATGCATGTAGTCTAAGTCACAGTCTACATTTTCCAGCCTAGGTAGCAGGGGAAATTATAGTACCATTAGATGATATAGGACCATTTTATTGAAAAATAAGATTTGGGGGACAAGATATTGAGGCAGACTTGGTAAGAAGCTGTGAGCTAATTTGGAGAGATGTTTGCAAAGAACACAGAAGGAATTGAGTGATCAGAATTTAGCTAATGCAGGAGGAAGTCAGAATGATAGTGGTGATGTGACATTGTCCAGCCTCTGCAAGGCTGTGACCTGTGTTGACAGTGGGTTCACAGCTTCAATGGAGTGATGGTGAGGAGGATCAGTAGCAGAACTGAGAGAAATATGAGCACAATAAAATGTCCATTTTAGTTCTGCTTTCACCAGATTTTGTTCTGAAGAGAAAATGTCACACATCTAACAAAACAAAAATATCAGGAGGACCTCAGTTCACTTTCATAACACACAAAAACAAGCTCTATAGACATTAACTTTGCTGCAAGTGGGTTATAAGTAATCTAAATAGTGGCCATGGGGACAGTATTAAGGTGCTTATTAAGACTTCTCTATAAATTTCATAACCTTTAAAACTTCAGAAATTTAAAATTATAACATTCCAGTAATAGAAATTTTATTATAACATTCCCATATTCAAGAGAATCCTGAATGTATCATTCTATTTCAAGAAACCAGTCATAATAACTTATAAATTTCTGAATAACTTTTAAATTTACTGTAATGAAGAACCAAAAAACTCCATATAAAAATCCACAGAACAGGATTCTGATCTGTCCTTTTGTTTAAGTAAGAAATCCAACAAAACCTCCACCTTTCTTTTTATGAAGTTTGCTTATATTTTCCTACTTTTGTTTGAGTGACATGGTGCCCTTGGAAAGGTCAGATTTTTTTTTTCTTAGTATAGGAGACTAGTGAGAAAACTGGACCTGCGAATGATAGCTGACATAGTCTATGCTACCTTTTATTTATTCGACTAATATTTATTGTATATTGAACATATACAAAGTGAATAGTGTTATGCTGGGAAGAAAAACATGCATGACTTATGACATAATCCTTGCCTTTTCAGAAATTAGAGCGAAATAGACAAAACCAAAATGCAAGCAGCACATTAAAAATGCCTTATGTGTAGTACAAATAATCTTTTGGAAAGAGAAAAGATCATTTCCACCCAGAGCAAACTGCTTAGCATACTCTTAGAATTCTGTGCTCTCTTACACATTCATGTATTTTAATAGACTTGCTGTCTCTTTGCATGGAAAAATCTCCAACCTCTAATTGCTATTATTTTACCTGGTACACTTCTCCTTCTTCAGTATGTTGCTTAAGAGTAACTCTTCTGGTGAGCCTGCCCCAGGCTGGATTAAGATGTGCCCTTTTGTAGTTTCTCAGTATAATTTGCTGCAGAAATATATATATATATATACGCACACACATACACATATATATATATACGTATATATATATATTGCATATTATATATTGTATCACATAGCGTATTTCTATTTTAGTTGGAGCAATGTCCTTAATTTGTTTCCTCAGCGCTATGCACAAAGTCTGGAACATGGTAAACATTAAAAAAAAAAAAAAAGTTTGTAGAACGAATCTGTTTTTACTGGTTCTCAGGAATGAGTAGAACTTCTACAAGTAGAGATGACAGGGAGTAGACTCCAAGAAAGGGGAATATGTGTGAAAACAGATGACAAATTAGAGAAATTTTAAAAAGGAGATAAAAATTTCTAAAACAGGTAATAGGTAAAGGATAATAGGAGATATGATTTAAAGGTAGATAAAGGATGGTTTTTAAAGACTTTAAATTGAAGAGTGAGATATTTGATCCCCAAAATCTCTTTCACTACTCCTTTTCCCATGTGTTCCCAGTTTCCTCGACACTTCATTGAATGATAGCTTAAGAAAAATCACAGGAGTTGATGAAACATCCAAAGAACTTAATAGGGATAGAAAAGAACAAAGGAAAACTTTTTAGAATGGCTGTATTTGGAAAGTGGAACTAGAAGCAGTCAGAATTAACTGAATCATGAAATTGCAATGAGATGCAAGCTGAAGAGTTCTAAGATGGAAAAGTGGCAAATGTACCAGATCTGCAAAAGTGATGAGAAGAATGTGACCTGAGGAAAGATTACTGAATATGGTAACTCAGAGATTTATTACTGACTGACAAATGAGACAATTCAGAAGAACACTCAAAGAATGAGACAGACAGAAAGGGCCCCAGTAAAGAGGCAGGGAAAGGAAATAAGACAGAAATGCAACCCACTGGAGATTTACCTCTCTGTGCCAGCAGAGGGAATTTGATGGTATATGGTGAATATTATAGAAGGAATTTTATGCTATTCCAGGTCCCATATATATGCTGATGAGTATATATTTTATGTGCTGTCAGGAGCTTAAAATTTTGAAGAAGGAAAATTCTTCACTGACAACCTCTTTGTTCTCTATCTTTCATAAGTAAAAATGAGAAAAGCCATCATAGTTATATGCTTCATTCTACAAACACATCACTAGCCAGGAAAACAGAAAGGAAGGAAGGAAGGAAGGAAGGAAGGAAGGAAGGAAGGAAGGAAGGAAGGAAGGAAAGAAGGGCGAGTACAAGTGTGAATGAGAGAAAGAGAGGTTTGTTTCGGTTTATCCTATTTCTTCAAAGGGCCAGTAGCCCGAATCAATTTACAATTAACCTTTCAATTATCCTACTGTCTGGAAGAAGGAATGCTGTTTTGGCATACATCTGATATCTGATTCTGGATGCTTTCCAGGAAGTCTCAATACAAACCTACTGTCTGAACACATAATCAGTTTACTACTTGATTTGATATGAAAAACCCACAAAATAAAACTACCACTTTGGAGACCCCCTGATTGACTTTAGTAGGAAGCTTTGAGCTATAAAACAGTGCTTCCACTTTAACACTTGGACACTTACCCTGTGTGAACTGGTTTATTTCCTCCCCAAGCAACTGTATTTATATTCACATTTTCTAGGTAATTACTTCTGATACCCAATTCACTTTGTGTTTGGAGACACTGATTAGAATCATATGATTTTCAACTTAGAAAGGACCGGATATAACATATGTCCCAAACTCCTCATTAACGGATAAAAACCCAAGGCTCCAAAAACCAACTCAAGGTTACAAAGCTAGCGAGTCTCAGAAAGGACTAGTGTTCATGTGTTCTGATTTCGGTTGCAGGGCTCTTCCCAGACATGCTTTTCAGTGCATGTTGCAGATTGCCAGCCTTCTTATCACTCATCTATATTACTAGTCTCAGTTTTGCCATTAATTATCTTTTTCAACCACGAACACATCACTCTATTTATAGGCCTCAGTTTCATCATGTGTAACATGAGTGATCTAGATTAGATAGCTATAGTTCAGTCTAAGGGAACATTATTCCATGACCATCATGAAACCAATTGTCTTATTCATAGGTCTTTCTGTTTCACATAACAGAAACCCTATCAAGCAAGTGTAATTATTAGGAAAGTAGAAAAGGTAGATTTATTATAGGGACACAGGGCTATATCACAGATTCTAAGGTAAAAAAAGTACAAGGGGCTTCACCAGGATCTGGGACTATACTCTGGGACTTTAACAAGCTTATAATTGGTTTCTTCTGTGTCTCTGAGGGGTCCCTAATTCTTTTGCCTGTCGGTCTCTGAATATTAGCTTTATTTCTTTCCCTTCAGATCTGTTCTCCCTGCCTCACCAGGCACAGAACAGGGCTATCCAGAGGGGCAGCCTTCCCACTCAGTTCAAATACTACCAGAGCATAATGAGCATCTCAGAATCTTAATTTTAAATGTCCTCTCAATTAAATCTGGTTGTTTCAGCCTGGGTCAGATGTCTGTCCAGCTCCATAAGCTGAGGCCAGTGCAGCAAGGCCAGGATTCACTCTATCTTGAGAGAAGGACAGTTTGGTCTAGGTAGGATCCCCGAAGGAATGCTGTATGTTAAGAGCTACCGGAATCAGTTGCTACTTGATTGATATAAGGATGACAACAATTCTGTGGCTAAAACAAGGATATTGTAAATAGAAAGCCCAATATGAATGTTTGACTATAGGCTATACTGATAATTGTGATATTTACCTTACTTAGCTATTTCGGATTATCTATCTCTTAAGGATACCATATTTGGGTCTAGAAAAAGAGCCATATGAAAAAGTAAATTCAGGTTAACAGTTTATGATGAAAATAAAATGTACAGCCAAAAAAGAAAAGAAATGACAAAACCTCTCTAGAGAGAAGAGTAAACTGGTAACTACTGCAAGTGAAGGAATCCCACAAAAAAGTGTAGTCTCCAGATACAGGAAGGAGTACAGCTATTCCTTTGAGAGGGCCTTGGTTTAAAGGGATTAAGGTAAATATTTGGGATAAAAAAGAGAATCAACTAGGACAAGACAGCAAGGAATTCAGAGTGATTTCTCTTTGAATAGGAGCTGGTTTGTTATTATAATGAAACAAGCCCCACACTGGCACCTTTTCCGTGACTTGTTTCCAGTCCTACTGGGATTTCTGCCCTTCAAAAGAAAGGATGTGGATTATTAGACTCTTGGCAGGAGGTACAGAAAAATCTATGTTGCTCTAGGTCCCATCCAGCAGAGACGGATTAAG
>NW_011888803.1:5464368-5470214 GCF_000151845.1 Pteropus vampyrus | reverse complement strand
ATTGTTTGAATTCATCTGCTTAAATCAGCTTGAATCAGATTGTGACAAAGAGCTTTTCCTATGGCAATTTAATCTGTTATTCCTTAAAACAGGAGGATAGCATGTTTCTCTTCCTGTTGCTTTACCTTAGAGACCTCATATATTTTATTTTATAAATAAAGAGAACACCAAAATCTTGAGTTTTATATTTTAATTGGAAAAAAATTAGAAAAGTATTTTCAGTATGATTTGTATTCATGTGTATACGTATCATATAATATATACTTACTATATCTATGCTATATGAGTTTATATCACTTTATGTTATATGAGAGATTAAGGCAAATGACCTCAAATTCATAAGCCATATTTAATTAAATACCTATATCCATGGCTACTGGGAGTAATCAAGGGAAAGCTTCTCAAGTAAGCTTTTAAGGACTTCATTCCCTAACTTAGAAAGCTTTATCTGCCTTTTTTATTCTATTACCAACCATTTGTAAAAAAAAAACAAAAACAAAAACAAACAAATAAAAAAAACAACATATGTTTATCTCTAAATGGGCATTTTCAGTTGTGAATGACACTAAAAAAATAAATAAAAGGCCCTTTTAAAACACATTACCCTTAAGAATACAAGTAGAACTTTGGTTTGTCACTTGAGAAATTATACCTTCCTCCCTCGGAATGACATTAGCTGTTTTCAGTGTTCACTTGTCGTGGCTATTATGTACAAATGAACCCATTGCTGATATTCATGTTTTATCTATATGAGACCTTGGGAGCTCTTACCAAAATGTAAATACTTCCAAAACTCTTAGAAGTATTCTTTCAAACTTTAGATAAACAGGGTAATGAACCACGCTCTAATGAAAAATAGTTGGCTGCCCTTTTCTGCTTTTCTGAATTATCAAGACCATGTTTTCAAACTAGCACTAACAGAGCCTAGTCTCTGAATCACAATTCCATTTTTTTTTTTTCAATCAGATATATTTGGTCCAACCTGGTCAGATTTCTACCCAGCTCAATAAGCTAGGGCCAGTAGGGCAAGGCCAGAATCCCTCCATCTTCAGGGAAGGGATGTAGTTAGGAATTAGATCTCAAGAGATCCATCTAATTTGGATTGGTTTACATCACTCTATACTGCAGAACTTCTTTCCCTCTAATATTAAAAGTAAGAATAAAAAAATTTAGAGAATTGGTTTTCAAACTATTATTTGCATCCCCACATTCCAATTTTGGAAGTAGGGCAAAGTAATGGAGTCTCAGTTTTATTAAGGAATTACAGAGAAACGAAATAAAAATCAAACTGATAGCAAAACAGTAGAATGAATGAAAGTTTTAAAAGATATACCTAATGGTAATTCAACCAATATAAAGCTACCAAAAAAAAGTAGCAACTGCAAATCGTCACTAAAACAAGATGCTCTGAAGATGAAGCATCCTTCCCTGTAGAGCAGAAGTTTGAGTACATTTACGGAATAGGAGCTTTACAACGTTATCAAGGTTTGTGTGACAGTCATATCTCTTATGGCAACATAAGGACTACAGTCTTCTGTGTTTTAGTGACATTGGGCTTTTGTATAAAAGGCATCAAATTTCAGTAACCCTTAACAATTCAACACTCCACTAGTCAATAGTCAAATTTCCTTTGAAATAAAAGTGTATGATGTTGCAAGTCATTTGATAAGATACCAAATACAAGATTTACTATTTTTATTTTTCATGCAGTTGGAAAGATAACTGTGACCTATCAGGGTCTCAAAGATAGAATAGAGGAAAACATTGTTAATTTCATGCCTGACAATTGAGTACTATCTCTGGTCTCAGCTAGATCCCTTAAGTGAAAGACTTTGTGGGGCCCATTCTCCCACACATTGATGTGAAATAAGGAAAAACAAAAAGTAAAATTGTAAATTTTTGCTGTCCCTCTTTCAAAGCCTTTCCTTTCTCTTCATATTTCTTGCCTCCCCTTTTTCCAAACATGATGAATACAGAAGAGGAAAAAAGTTATAAGTGCTTATTAATTGATTGTGCATATCTATTTGTCATGTCATATGCAAGTTCTTAGGATATGGCTTTATCTTTACATGGAGAGTGATATCCAATTTGTGTAGCTTTGTTTTTGTTTTGTTTTTCCTTTTAGACGCTGAATGTCCTGTATGTCAAGAAATACCTTTGTCTCAGCCTGCAGAATTAGACTACTTTTCAATTTTCTAGATTTTTTCTGCTAACCAGAGATAAAATTTGCACTTCTTACACACCATATGATATTAGTCCTCAGAAAAGCTTCCTTACATTTGATCATGATCAATTATCAAAAGTGATATGACTCCTCAAAATTAAGATGCAGCCAGTATAGGTTTCTGAAATTTTACTAACATCTAAACTAATGGGAATGTCCCAGACCAGTGCTGTTTCCCTGAAGTGGTTTGATTTTGGCCTCTATTCTTGACCAAGAATGGGGAAAGACACACATTTACAAATCCACTTGGGGGAAAAAATAATTCCTAGGAATTGAAGAACAAAAATGGTAATATATGATTAACTGCTCTTAAATAAATAGCTATTCATTGCATTAAACAGTTATTTTACATAGTTTTCCACCCAGTGTATTTAATCTTTTGCTTTTATATGTTACCAGTAGAGTTAAGAAATGTTCTTAGGAATCTCATCAGTTAATGATCAATAACAAATAAAGATCACTCTTCAATTACAGAGTTGTTAAATTAATAGTATGGAATTAAACCAGTGGTAAATTGGAATTCTATGCAGAAAAAATAATCATTTCACATGATTCATAACTTTTCAGAAAATAATCCATTACTCCTGCTTTAAATAAACCAGATCTTTTGGATAATGCTTAGACAATGCTATTTGAAAAGTTGATGTAGAACCAAAATTAAATTTCTCTCTCTCTCTCCTTCCTTCCATCCTTCCCCCTCTCTCTCTCCTTCCATATATTGAATATTTACTATTTGTAAGATATTACATTTCACAATTAATAGAATATCTAGTTTAATTCTTACAGTACCTCTTCAGGTAATTATTATTATCCTCGTATTAAAAATTAGAAAATCAATAAACAGATAGGATCACATTTTTCTAGCAAATGGAAAAATTGGAATCAAAATCTATGCCTGTCTGGCTCTAAAAATGTGTTCTTAACTACAGAGCAGCTTTTCTCAAGAGTGACAAAAGCGAATCCCTTGCCTTTGCCTGCAGAAAAATAAAAAAAGTCTTAAAGGCTAAAGACTTATGCTTTAAATTTATGTAGGGAGGATAACCTACATTTCTTTTCTTACCCTTAAAGGAGATTTGGGGCCATGACATGAAACTGACAACCAAAGAAGAAGTAAATATTGATAATATCCCGGGTGGTTGAATGGGCTTCTAATTTTTTATTACTATTCAGGAAGTGTCACTCAAACTAGGTTCCTTTATTGCAGCGCTGCTGTGGATCACTGTCATAAATTTTCTGTTTGTACAATTTTTCCTCTCATATTGTCAAGTATCTTGTGGTTTTATTAGTGGCTTGCCTGTAATGAAATTCCAGGTATGGACTCACTCATCTTTCCAGTCAGGAATTCAGAAAGACCATCACTTGTCTTCTGCTATTCCAGTGAATTCAGTTTGAGATATAAGATACCTTAGTGGTAATTTCATTTGTGGGTTACACAATACCCAGTGACAATGGACTCTGCTCACCTGATGTTTCCATAACTTCCCCTCATTTGGGATTTTGCTCCACCTGAACACATGTTTTTCAGGAACCACCTCTCTCATATTGTGGGAACTATACAAATTAAAATTTTTTAAAAAATGTATATCTGTTTCATTTGGATCTTCAATATTCTCCAGTATCTCAAAAAGTTACTAATATTTTGTTGTTGTTATTGTTGTTGTTGTAATTCCTGGTATCAAGAGAAAGATTTAATTTCAAATAAAGCATCTTTCCCATGAACAAAATCACCAGAAATCACTTATTGTTATGTTTTTCTGAAATCCAAGGATTAATAAAATTTATTTATTTTTATCTGTAGCTCCACTGGGCTGAGTATACACTGTTAAGGGCAGTTCTTGATAATGCATGCTTACTTTCTGCCTTACATCCAAATGAAACTTTCAAATGATATGACTTTGGTTTAGATAATTTGGAAAAATCTGTCAGTGAATCAAATATTGCCACGTTTATGAACACTCTGTCCCTAGGGATTGTCAAACTCAAAGAGCAAAGAGCCTGGATAAACATTTTACCATAAGAAAGGCCAATAGCATCATTATAACCTATCAGGTCATGAAGCGGCCATCTTTGACCTATGTAAGAAAACACGAAGGTTCCTTTTTTTCGATCTGTCCAGAGACTTAAAATTCATGACACATATGCACTTTGAACAAATTAAGGTAAAAAGATGCTCAGATATTAATGGAAAGCTCCCATTTTCTTTCGATTAATTAAAAAGGGTTTTAGGAGAAAACTAATAATGTTCCACAGGGAAGAGAAGGCCATTAAAGTCAAGGAATATATATTAACAATTATCCTACTTTATTGACAACCCATTTTTCTGCTGAAAACAGGAATGCTTAATATATAAATTGTCATAAAATAATAAATATATGTAAAATTCATGAAAATCTAAAAACAGATTGTCAAAATAATATTATTAAGAATTAAAATAATTCAGTATTTTTTAGCAACCAAAATATATAATAGGAGCTTTCAAATAATGTTAAATAAATAAAGTAAAATTGTAATTGAATGCAGTACTAATTAGATTCTCCTTATTTTGATCTTCATTTAAACATCTTCTAATTCCTGTTTTTCAGAGAAACGCAGATTAGAAATTGGTGTAAGGCTGTAATCAACCAGAGAAATTCTTGGTGTTTGTTATTTCATAGAAGAAGAAATATCAAGATAGATTCCTTCAGGTGAACATACAAACTTTGAACTTCAACAGATGTTAACAGTATAGTCCTGGTCTAGATTTGTTCTAGATGCACACTGACATGTTTACTTAAAAATTGAATAATCCCAAGAAATCTGATTTTTCAGTGTCTCACCTGAAATTTTGGTTACAATATTGGGAAATTCCTGGTTAGAGTCTCAGAGTTCCAGACTCAAGCATCACAGTGTTATACGTTTAAACACTGATGTTGACTTGAGTAGATCCAGAGGTCAAGCACCAGGTTAAATCTAAGTATATTTTTTTCTGAAATAAAGACCTGTTCTAAACTGAACCCAAATGTAGATACGAATTACCAAATATTAACTGAGCAATTTTAGTCATCACACACACTTTCTAACTACAAAAGAAAAAAAAAAGATGTGTTTTAATTTAAAAAATCGTAAACTATTCATGAAAGGTAAGTAGCATGAAGTATAGTAGAGAAAAACCTAATCTTTGAAGTTAAATTCTAACTAAGCTATAAATTTCTTTACCTACTTTTTTCAGTTTTTCCCTCTCTAAAATGGGAGTGAAAAAAATCTACTTCTCAAGTTTATTAAGATGATTAAATGAGAGTTTGTTTATGAGGCATCTGGCACATGGTGAGCACTTAATTGATTGTAGCCATTAAATACGTTTAGTAGTATGTTAGATGCACTTGATAAAATACATCTTTTCTCCTAACATCATGCATCAATTTGAAAGTGACAAAAAAAGTGGTTCAGAAAATAAGTATTATAGGAATACATTGGAGATTAGGACAATAACGTAGACTTCACAGGTAGTGCAGGGCTTAAACAAACATATGGGAGAAGATATATCAGGAAAGCAAATGTATAGAGGAGGGAATTATTTGAATGTTTGAGGAATAATAAATGAAAAAAATTTGTCAAACTAGAGGCAAAATACTGTGATATGGAG
>NW_011888803.1:5458175-5462948 GCF_000151845.1 Pteropus vampyrus | reverse complement strand
AAAAAACAAACGTGCTGATACCTTGATCTTGGACTTCCAGGCTCCTGAGCTGTGAGAAAGTAAATTTCTGTTGTTTAAGCCATCCAGTCTGTGGTATTTTATTATGGCAACCCAAGTAGACTAAAACAGATGCTTATGAAATGAAAAGTCTAGCTTAAAATTTATGGTCGTAAAAACAAATATTCACCATAGAGTTTTTACTAAAATAAAGACCAAAAGTATTTCCGTAGTCAGAAAGGTCAGCAAACAACTGAATATCACCAGAGACCTGGAACGCCACAATCTCTTTGTATTTAATCCTGGAAAATTGTGGAATATTGCCCAATTTACATATTTTAAGCTGTTTTTAGCCTAATTATTTGGTATGCAGAATGCCAATTCTTATGGTAAAAGTAATGAGTTTATTATAATAAAAAATTACATTTACCAGGAAGATATAAAATACTGATTTTTATTTACCTAAAAGCATGACCTCAAAATACATAAAGCAAAATTTAACATAAACAAAAGAAGAAATCATAATATATAATTATAAAAGGAGATTTTAATACACTTTTCTCAATACTTGGTAAGACAAACAGACAAAAATCAGTGAGGATATAGAAATCCGCACATGATTCACAATGTAATTGTTGTTATATCGAACACTGCATCCTACAACGACAGAACATTTCCAAAATTGGTCATATGCAGATACACAAGCATGTTCAACAAAAGGGCTGAAATTATACATCATTCGTTTTAGAATACAATGGTATTAAGCTGGAGGTCAATAATAAAGGTTAACTAGAACATACTCAGCAGTTAGGAAATTAAGCACTGTGCTTCTAAATAATTCACAGGTGAAAAAGAAATTTCAACAAAAAGTAGAAATATTTTTAACTAAATGAAGAGCAAAACAAATTTAGACCTTAAGTATACATATTGAAAGATAAGAAAAAGGCTGATTAAAAAGTTATATATGTATACATCTCAGGAAGTTAGGGGAAAAGTAGTTAATTACACCAAAGAGAATAAAAAGAAGGAAATAAAGAGAAAAAAGTAGAAATTAATCAAAAAGGAAAAAACTCAAAGAAGAAAATCATTGAAGCCAAATAATGTTCTTTGAAAAGACAAATAAGAGTAACAATACCCTAGCAAAGAAAAAACGAGCAAAAAATATAAATAAATAAACATAAATAATAAATACTAGGAATAAAAATAAACATCAATACATAATTTACTGAGATTATAAAGATAATAAATTATTATAAATAACTATAAGCCAACATACATAAAAATTTGGTTGAAAGAAAAACTATTGTAAAAACATAACATTAAAACATGAGAAAAAAATGAATACTTTTATGTGTATTAGAGACATTACTTTTGAAATGAAAAACTTTGCCTCATTAGTCATGAGAAAAATGCAAATTAAAACCAAAAGTAGTGCGATATACAACCACCAGAATTGCTAAAGTTAAAAAGAGAAAATAATAATTGTTATCCTGATATAAAGCTACTGGAATTTCTATATAGTACTGGGAGTATAAATTTGTGCATCCAGTTTGCTACGTGAAAAAATAAGGATCAATCCACACATAAGTTTGAACAAAAGAAGCATAACACAAAAGAGTTCATGCTATGTGATTCCATTTATGTTATGTTCCAAAGAAGACAAAACTAATCTCTGTCACTTTGGGTGTAGAAGAGAGAGTATGCTGGTTAGGAGGGTATGTAAAGAGGATTTTAAGATTTATGTAAAGTTTAGTTTATTGATGGTTAAATAAGCATGTTCACTTTTGTCAAGCTAATTTCTTATTATTTTGTGTAATTCAACAAAATGTTTATAAAATAATAACATTAGATATGATAGTTATTTCACATATGTAGAGTTTTCTTACAAAATTTCCTGGTCTCTTTATTATACAACAAACAAGTTGTAATTACCTGGAGAGAATTGCTCATTGTGAATCAATCATAAACAAATGAAGCAGTGAAATTTCCAGAACAACAACCAAAACAGTAGCTCAGAATTTCATCTGTAAAAAGGTTATTTATTCCAAATTTTTCTCCAGAATCTAAAAAATATAATTTGTCCCAGAAACAGGAGAGAAAAATCGAAACCAAGGCAAATATTGAAGAAGATATTTTGCACAACTATAACAGGAAAATTATGCAGTTTGTTTCCTCTAACATACTCAAAGAATAAAACTCATTGAATTTAAAAGAATCAATGGAGACACTGTTGTTCCTGCTAATTAACAAGGAAGTGTTAATGTTGTGCTTAACACTTAGATTTTAACTACTGAACATAAACTCAGAAAGACTGGGCCCAAACTTTAAAAAGGCTTTGGAAGCAGGTATATATGATAATTTATAGTGCTACCACTTTCCCCATTTAGGCAACTTAACCTCTACCTCTTTCAGCCCCAAATCTCTACTCTCATTTAGCTATCTAAACTGGGGCAACATCCAGAATGGAAGTCTTGATTTGTCTAGTCTAGTAATGAATAGTAGTTATATCTTCCCTGTTAGGCATAGAAAAGATTGTTTTGCCCAATTTTTACTAAGAAGAGGACTTCATGGAAAGGTAGTGTGGAAAGAGAAAGAGGTGATTAGGCTTTTGTTTTCCCCCTTGACTCTGAACATTGTTGTGCCCTGAGGTGCTACAACCAGCTTTTTTTCATGAGGGGACATAATCTCTATTTCTGACAAGAGAGAATAATGTTAGTGTTGAAATATAGCATTAAGCTGCCGTTGAGGCATCCTACCATTATTTACTTCAAGAAAATACATCTTCCAATTGTATAACCCAGATTCTCAAAGTATGGTCCCAGATCAGCAGCAGCCACATCACTTGGGAACTTGTCAGAAATGCAAATTTCCAGCCACCACCCCAAATCTACTGAATCAGGAACTCATGGCAAGTAATCTTGCTGACCCCTTAAAGCTTGAGAACCACTGGTTTAAGTCATCTTGAGTTTAGTTTTCTGTGACTTGTGGCCAAAATTTATTTGATAAATACATGGTAGGAAGTAAGATAAAAGTAAATAGGGACACTGAGAAAAGAGAGATCAAGAAAAATTATGAAGAGCAAAGGTCAAGATAAAGTTAGGACCTGATTCATTTTCTTGTATGTAAAGTATACCTCTCACACACACACAAAAGGCCAAGATGAATGTATTTCTTAAAGTACATGCTACATACCTTAAGCACCTCTGAGTGTGATAGATTCATAAGCTACAAACACCTCAGGGTCTCCATATCATCCTTGTTGTTGATTTATTATATTTATTGCATCCCTACAATATGAAGAAGTCAAAGAATGGAATAATTACAACCCTGTTTCTATTTCCTCTTTGAAATCACTAAAAATCAATGAGAATAACAAAAGAAAAAATTACTTTTACCTTGTCAAAATTACAGGACACTCTAACCCTAAACCTCAATATTTGCTAAAGAACTGCCACATGTAGCAAAAGAGCAGACGGGTATGAGAAAACAGCAAGTGAGAAAGCCTGCAGATACCAAAGTCAGCAGAGCATAATTGTTCTTAAGTAAGGAGCGCATCTGAGGAGCAAAAGCAATAATCTCTTTCTATTTTGTTTCGTTTAAAATCTTTTCTGTTTAAAACAAAGGAAATGGAACACTAGGCTGGTGGGAAAATGCCATATGCCACCGTGGTATATCAGGAATTCCACAAGGAAACACACAAACATATCTGGCATGGTTAGAAAGATTGGAGACAGACTGGAGGACAGAAACTTGGGATTTTGGAGCCTCCCAGAACTCTTGATTCTTATTGGCTCCAGAAAACATAAATCTCTCATATACTCAACATAGTGTCTTGGATTTCCTTGTGTACCAAGGTGAATTCCTACTACTCCAGGGGACTTTCATGATCCTTTTCTCACACAAACTTCCTGTAAAAAGCCAGGCCAGGAAGAACCCTGCTTATTCAAACCCTGAAACTGAACCAGTACAGGATCTTTCCTCAAAATACTAGAAAGTAATAAATGAAGACTGGAAAAAACAACTGAAAGGGGACTCAAAAGCAATTACAATGCCAAACAATTTTTAAAATTAATAAAATAGACAAGAGTACAAAGCAAGTATATAGGGCTTAAAGAAAATATATGATGGATATAAAGAAACAGTAGAGAACTTAGGAAAGAAGTAGGAAAAAAGCAATTGTTGAAGCTTCATTGATTATAATGCAAAGGAAAACATTCTGCTAAAAAGACAAAACAAGCAAAGGGAGGTCAAGATTGAGAAAAATGCACACTATCCATGGAAACAATGCATTTTAAAAGCAGTATCAAAAATTGGAATGAAAAAGTATTCAAATATGTAATTTAAGAATGTTTTCTAGAAATAAGACTAACCTACAGAGTAAAAAGATATATACATTGTTCAGGAAAAAATTAATACAGAATTATCACCACTGAAACCTGGAGCACTAGAGTTGGTCTTCCAAAACAAAATTAAACAAACAAACAAACAAGATTCTATTGTGCCTCAAGTCTAAAAGATAAACTCACCAACAGAGTAAAGATTCAGACTAGGCTTAGAGACTCTCATTTAGCATTGGGAAACAAATTGGCGAATGCCAACAATGTTTTCAGGAAAAGAAAATATAACACAAAAACTTTATAGTCAGGAAACTGGGTATAAACAAAGGCAGAAGAGAAGCATTTTCACTTGTGCAGTAATGCCAGCTCCTATAAGTGTTTCTTAAGGAAACCAGTGGAGCCAATGAAAAAATTAATAGAGAAACTATGGGGAAAGATT
>NW_011888803.1:5454290-5458125 GCF_000151845.1 Pteropus vampyrus | reverse complement strand
TATATCAGGAATTCCACAAGGAAACACACAAACATATCTGGCATGGTTAGAAAGATTGGAGACAGACTGGAGGACAGAAACTTGGGATTTTGGAGCCTCCCAGAACTCTTGATTCTTATTGGCTCCAGAAAACATAAATCTCTCATATACTCAACATAGTGTCTTGGATTTCCTTGTGTACCAAGGTGAATTCCTACTACTCCAGGGGACTTTCATGATCCTTTTCTCACACAAACTTCCTGTAAAAAGCCAGGCCAGGAAGAACCCCGCTTATTCAAACCCTGAAACTGAACCAGTACAGGATCTTTCCTCAAAATACTAGAAAGTAATAAATGAAGACTGGAAAAAACAACTGAAAGGGGACTCAAAAGCAATTATAATGCCAAACAATTTTTAAAATTAATAAAATAGACAAGAGTACAAAGCAAGTATATAGGGCTTAAAGAAAATATATGATGGATATAAAGAAACAGTAGAGAACTTAGGAAAGAAGTAGGAAAAAAGCAATTGTTGAAGCTTCATTGATTATAATGCAAAGGAAAACATTCTGCTAAAAAGACAAAACAAGCAAAGGGAGGTCAAGATTGAGAAAAATGCACACTATCCATGGAAACAATGCATTTTAAAAGCAGTATCAAAAATTGGAATGAAAAAGTATTCAAATATGTAATTTAAGAATGTTTTCTAGAAATAAGACTAACCTACAGAGTAAAAAGATATATACATTGTTCAGGAAAAAATTAATACAGAATTATCACCACTGAAACCTGGAGCACTAGAGTTGGTCTTCCAAAACAAAATTAAACAAACAAACAAACAAGATTCTATTGTGCCTCAAGTCTAAAAGATAAACTCACCAACAGAGTAAAGATTCAGACTAGGCTTAGAGACTCTCATTTAGCATTGGGAAACAAATTGGCGAATGCCAACAATGTTTTCAGGAAAAGAAAATATAACACAAAAACTTTATAGTCAGGAAACTGGGTATAAACAAAGGCAGAAGAGAAGCATTTTCACTTGTGCAGTAATGCCAGCTCCTATAAGTGTTTCTTAAGGAAACCAGTGGAGCCAATGAAAAAATTAATAGAGAAACTATGGGGAAAGATTAGTTAGGCCACTGAAGTCATTCAATTGCAAGAATAAGACCAAACATCTGATAAAATTATGGTTATAAAATCAAAAGAAAATGCCACAAACTACAAAAATAAAGCAAAAATATATTAAATAATTGGAAGCAACAGGAAGAAAAAAGATGGAAAGCAATATGAGTACTATATTTCATCTTTAATAGCTAGAGATTTAAAAATACTTTTAAAAATGTAATAGAAATACCACTGTATTTAAATATGTAAAGATGCATAGTATACAAAATAAGATAAAGATTATGTTCATCAGTAATTTCAAATGAAATAAAGAGAAGAGACTAGGGAATTATAACAATTATGTTATTGCACAAAATGGGAATTCAATAGTTACTGCCTAAAGACACAGAGTAGCAAGTGTATTATATAAAATTATGTATAAATGTAATCACTAAAAGAACTAACAATAAAAACGTAATTTACAATTTATCAGGAAAAAATCCACGCAAAAGACAAAGCCAAGGGGAAAATATACTATATAATAATACAAAAAAAAAAATCAAAGAAGCCATAAAAACTGAAAGCACAATATAAAGAACTATGGAAGAAATAAACCCAAACAAATCTGTCACTTCGATAAATATAGATAGGCTAAGCACTCCTGTTAAAAGAAAAAAAGTCTCAGGTTGAACAAAGCTTACAGAAGATACAAACCCAAAACAAGTATCTCGAAAAGATTGAAAATCACATAATAGGGAAAGACATACAAGGCAAATGCAAACCAAAAAAAAAGACAGGATTGGTAACCTTAATATCAATCAAGGTTATAGTCAGGGCAAAAAGAAAAAGAGCCAATGAAATCAGAAAACTGAAAACTATTAAAAATTGTAAGAATTGGGGGGGGAAAACTCTTAAATTATCACTATTTGCAAGTAATATGACAGTATACCTAGAGCTCATGATAAAACTAGCTCACATGAGAAAACATTTCATTTAAGTGATAGAATTAAAATTAGATGTAAATATATATTAATATACATGTTTATTATATGTTAGTATATAAAACACATATGTAGAAATGAAATAGCCAATTGAAGATAAAATTGAAGAGAAAACCCACTTATAGTAACAACACAAAAGTTAAATATTTAGGAGTAAACATATTAAGAAATGTGGGAAAAAAGAGGAAACTTTAAAAACACTCTTGAAAGACAAAAAAGTAGACTTGAACAAATGGAAAACTTTCCATATCACTGAAAAGAATTACTCCTTTCATTTATTTTCCAAAAATTTATAGTTTTTAAATGACCTCAAAAATATATCGGCAGTTTATTTTGAGATAGAAAAGTTTATTCTAAAGTTTATTTGAGAGAAAAACTAGTAAAAATAAAACCTAATAAAAAAGAACCCTATTGCTACTACACCCTCAGTAGATTCGCTAAAATGAGAAAACTGACAACATTAAAGGTTAAGTCACTGTAATTCGCATACATTAGTTAAAAGAGGCAGTTCTTTATACAACTAAACACTCACCAAAACCAAGCCCCACAAATTTTACTTCTAGGTATTTACCCAAGAGAAATAAAAACATATGTCCACCAAAAAATTATTCAACAGTATTCATAACAGCTTAGTGAATAATAGCCAAAAACTAGAAACAGTTCAAGTGTCCATCAGTTAAAGATAGATAAACAAAGTATGGCATATTTATACAATAGAATACTACTAAGCAATTAGAAATTATTTGCTCTTACACACAACATGAATGACTATCAAAACATATTGCTGAGTGAAAGAAACTTTACACAAAAGTTTACTTAGTGTATGATTCTGTTTATATGAAGACCTAGAACAAGCAAAACTAATTTATAGTGGAGAAAACAGATCAAAATAGTGATTGCCTCTGGGGCAGGAGTATGAGTGGGGATTTACTGAGAAAGAGAATAAGAGAATAAGAGAATTTTACCAGATTGCAAGATGTACAGTTTTGTGAGAACTTGTTGGATGCCATATTTAAGATCTGTGCATTCATATAATGAAATTTTGCTTCTAAAAAAGAGAATTCTAACAAATATTTAACTCTATTTGATGTTATGAATGCTGAAACATTTGAGAGGGTGATACTGATGTCTGCAATTTACTTTGAAATACATCAAAAAATAAGATGGACTGATGGATAGATAGAGGAATGGATAGATAGATAAATGTGTAATAAAGTAAATTTAGAAGAAAATTAATGTTAGAGCATGGGTGGTGTTATATGGATGTTCACTGTAAAATTCTTTCAAATTTTCTGAACATTTGAAAGTTTTTATAATAAAATTTAAAAATTGGGGGGTGGGAAAGAAAAAAATATAGGGCAGTAGCCCTACCAGAAGTGAAAACATCATAATGCTTCCAACAATTAATGTGTTATTGTTGTGAGAATATATTATTGTAAGAATACAACAATGAAAAGAGAACAGAATGTATAGAAATTGATCATCTATAGCTATGTTTTGTATACTATAAAGCTGACCTTCCAAATCACAGTAGTAATAGTCATTTGAATAAATCTTATTGACTCAACTAAATATCCATTTGGATAACTGATGAAATTGGATTATACCACCATACATCATAATAAATTCCAAGTGGATAAAGTATGTACTCATGCCATTGTGGTGGCTTGGTGAGTCCAAAATTTGATCAGATAGGCTGGCAGGCCACAGACTCAGAAAAGCTCCAGTTTGAACCCAAAGGCAGTCTGCTGG
>NW_011888803.1:5452250-5454240 GCF_000151845.1 Pteropus vampyrus | reverse complement strand
GAAAGTTTTTATAATAAAATTTAAAAATTGGGGGGTGGAAAAGAAAAAAATATAGGGCAGTAGCCCTACCAGAAGTGAAAACATCATAATGCTTCCAACAATTAATGTGTTATTGTTGTGAGAATATATTATTGTAAGAATACAACAATGAAAAGAGAACAGAATGTATAGAAATTGATCATCTATAGATATGTTTTGTATACTATAAAGCTGACCTTCCAAATCACAGTAGTAATAGTCATTTGAATAAATCTTATTGACTCAACTAAATATCCATTTGGATAACTGATGAAATTGGATTATACCACCACACATCATAATAAATTCCAAGTGGATAAAGTATGTACTCATGCCATTGTGGTGGCTTGGTGAGTCCAAAATTTGATCAGATAGGCTGGCAGGCCACAGACTCAGAAAAGCTCCAGTTTGAACCCAAAGGCAGTCTGCTGGCAGAATTATTTTTTGTTTGAGGGACATCCATCTTTGTTCTATTAAGGCCTTCAACTGATTAGATGCAGCCCACCCATATTTTTTAAATCAATCTGCTTTACATAAAGTCTACTGATTGAAATGTTAACCTCATCTAAAAAATACATTCACAGAGACATTCATTTGATAATATTTGACCAAATACCTGGGCATCATGACCCAGCCAAGTTAACACATAAAATTAACCATTGCAATATGTAAATAACCAAAAAAATTGAAACTACCTAAGTACTTGTAGAAAACATGATTCAATTCCTTTATACTCAAAATCTAGATGCAATACAAGTAAAATATTAAAAATTTTGACTATTTAAACAATTTTACATGGCAGAAAAATATAAGCAAGTTCAAAAGGCAAGTGACATACAAGGAAAGACTTGCAGGATATATAGCAAATATGTAAGGGGAATTTGGCATTATCTAATGACACTGCATATAAATTTATCTTTTAATTTAGCAATCTCACTTTAGGAAATTTTTCTTGAAGATACAGCTCCAAAATGGGGGGTAAGGAGTGCAAAACCTATGTACAAGAGTTTTTCATAGCAGCATTATTTATAATAAACAATATTGAAAACAATCCAAATGCCCAATTATAGAATAATTACTATGGTAATCCACACATCCACAAGACAGAGTACTCTACAATTAAAAAAAAAAAATCCTATGAAAAGATGTTGTCATTTTCTACATATAATTGTATAATACATGTCTTTATTTTTTCTAAATAAAATATGGGAAATATAAACCAAAATATAATAAACTGGTTACCTACAGATGTGTGTGGAAATAGAAAGACTAGAGAATGACTAAGAATGTTCTTAATATATCTTACATGTTAGCATCCAGTTAGGGAAACAGAAACCACATAAATTATATTGAGAATATAACTTAGAAGCTTGCCTAAATTAATCTTGGAAGAATGCAAGGCAACCATGAAACAGTGAGGTGAAATAGAGATGCTAACTGCCTGAAGTAGGTCCCACTCCCAGTGGCTGGGAGAACAAGGAAGGAAACTGAAGGAGAGAATTGGCAAAGCTGGAATACTTCTATCTGAAAACAGGGCATTGCGCACATAGTGCTAGAACATCAGGAGCTCTGAGGAGGGGCGCCATGAATCTGGGACTCAGACCTCTGAAAATAGGGTTCTTATTGGCTAGTCTGAAAGTATAAACTGAAAACAACTGTTACTAGAAAGATCTTCCACTGTCTGGGTAAAGGACTGCTGCTGGAGAAACTCAAGAAGGGAAAACAAATGAACAGAACGAAGCAAGTCCTTTCTCCATCCTCCTTTTCTGTACTCTCCTATGGTAGCCTATGGTAGAACTTAACAGGAACTATAGGTAACAAGGCTTTATTATAGTTTAGAGAATGCCAGCATCATGGAGAAGAATATGGAGGAGGGTGTTTAGAGCTGAAAGACAATAGCATATTAACCAGTATAGCCCACTGCTTTGGCCGCTCAACAGCTATACACATATCTCTACAGATATGTGAAATA
>NW_011888803.1:5412656-5451185 GCF_000151845.1 Pteropus vampyrus | reverse complement strand
AACATAATTACATAGGAATAACAGAATTAATTTTAGTATTTTTTAACTGTAGTATTTCAGCTGTATACCATGGATATAGTCAAATGTGAAGACAGCAAAAATTGCTTGATCTTTACTCAGTGGATGTATAGTTTAGAATATTTTTTAAGGCTTGCAATTAATAAGTCAACACGATAATGATAATGAAGGAAGAAGAAGAGAAGGAGATAAATTAGATAGATGATAGATTAGATAGATAGATAGATAGATAGATAGATAGATAGATAGATAGATAGATAGATGGATGATAGATAGTAGGCAGACAGCAAGATAGAGCCAATGAATAAATAGATTGATGTCGTTTGAGAACGAGGGTCCTGACTAAGAGAAGAAAGAATAAATAAGGAAAGGATGAGAAGAAAGTGAAGGTCTTGTAAGAACATATATATATATTTTTACTCCTTGGCTCTGATCAAAGAAAAGCCTAGAAATGGAATCCCAGTAACAATGAGCAAAGTGGCACCGGATCTTGGTGTGTAAATACCATTTGGAGAAATAACTGATCACAAATGTGGGCAAACAAATGGAATATCTTTTTGTCCCTGAATACAAGGAAGTGTCCAAAAACTATAAAAGGATTTAAGAGGTTTTCACTGGCTAAATTTGGGGAAATTTGAGCATATAAAAATAAAATAGTTTTAATAAATTATAAACATTAATTTTTTAAAATTTATGAATTCTTCTGTTTAAAAAAAAAAAGCAGAGGAGATAAAAGGAAAGAAGGAAGCCTCAACTTTACAGAAGAAATCTAGCTAATAAATGTAGAAGGAAAATGCCATTGTAAAAATATATTTAGGCAAAGATGTTTAATGGATGCTAAAACCAGTAGAGAAAGTTGCTGAGAACATAAAATTCAAAGTCATACAGTTTTGGAGAGAGTTCTCTATAGATTATGTATTAATTATAAAGGGTAATGGATACTTTCATAGTAAAGAAGTCTGACAGACACTACCTTAACTAAATCATCAACTTAACATTACTTAGAAACAGGAAAATTATCTTTTCGATGCCAAGCACTAAGAAAGATAAAGTATCACATGTTTAATATTATTTCCAAAAATGTTGAATATAAATTTACTTATGAAGAAACAATTAGACAAACCCAGACATGTGACTTTCCATCAATCAATTTTTCTGGACTATTAAAAAATGTCGATATCATATAATCGAAAAAAGAAGAAATTGAGGAAGCTGTTGTAGATTAAAGAAGACTAAAGAGATAAATGCATTCACGACCCTTGATGGATTCTCAGTGGGGGAAAACAGCTATAAAAGACATTATTAGGACACTGGGAAAATTAGAATATGGATGTATATTAGACAATTGTATCAATGTTACATTCCTTGAGAGTGAAAATATTATTATGGCTCTGCAGTAGAATGTTCTTAATCATGGAAAATTAATATGAGGTATTTCAGGGTGATGAATCAAAGATTTTATATATATATGTATATATATATATACATATATATATATACACACACATACACACACATACATATATGTATACATACATAAAGATAAATGTGGCAAATGGGTGAATTTAAATGGTGGTTATATGGCTGTTCATTACATTTTACTTTCATCTTTTCAAAAGCAAACTTAAGAGTAGAATGGACCTTCAAAATTGTCTCAAGCTGGACTGAGGTGTGCAAGCCTTTATGTCCCTCCATCCACATTATCAGCCATCCGATGAGAACTGCTCTGGAAAAGCAGAGGTGGGGGCAGGGCCGTGTTCCAGCTGAGACAATCTTGGAGAGAGATTCCTGAAAGTTTTCTGTCTACAAAACTCCTAGCAGCTGCGCCAGTGAGTGACCCTTATGTGCATCTGGGCAGCGCATCACAGTGTCCGCTCTTGATACATAAACTTAAAAACTGATTGCCAGAAGAGACATTATTTCCCCTAAAGAAAAACAAATGGGAAGGCGTATCCTCTGCGCCAATGTGATACCACATTCTCTTTTAGTATTAATATTGCTGCCAAGGATTTATTTTTTAAGCTATACATTTAAATCGACTTGTGTTTAGGTGACTCTAAAGAAAACAACTCTTTTCACCCTGAAATTATGTGTCTGGTTTAGCTGAAAGAAATATGGTAATATAAATTCTTAACTGAAACAGTACAGCAATTTTCCTCTGAGAAGGTCAGGGTTACCCTTCAATGCCTTTACTCACATAAGGAAACATCTTTAACTTGTATCAGCATATTTCATTAAGTTCACATCTCCCTTCGAGGTGCAAAAGGGCTTTCATCTTTAAGAAGGTAACAACTAATTAGAAATAAAGTTGCAAGAAAGGCACAGATTAAGCTGCAAGAATGGCACAGTCATTTCGGGTAAGGCATTTTAAAAGATCTAGAAAACACTTAGAAGTGCAAAATAAAAACCGGAAACCAGGCTCCTTTACATGAGAAACTTCAAAGTTGCAATGGCTATTTTGTTACAATTCTAATATTCATAAAGGTGTGTGAAGAAACTTAGCCAAGAATAATTTAAATGGCATTCTTTCCGATGGCTCCGAGGAATGGCGTTTATAAATTTCAGTTTGTGAAGGACAGTCACAATTGCACATGTTTGATCGTTTTGTTTCCATAGCATAAGCTATTACTGTATCCTGGAAATTTCAAGTTTGACATTCAGAACACAAATATCAGGCAATATGTATAAACTGAAAATTAATTAACTTAGTCATTGACTATTTGGAGTTTATAGGTAATATACAGAAAACTACATGACTATGGAAAGTACACAAAGATCCAGTGTCAGATTATGTATCCAGTTTTTTTTTTAATTTAGAAAAACAGCATAATACCTAACACATAATAGTTATACAATATGTATTCATTGTATAGAGTTTAATATCTCCCCAACAGAGAAAACCTTGTCATTTTTTAGGAAGTATAAAAATAATTTTACTGATAAAAATTCTCTGTATGTTCTGAGCAATTTTAATGAGTAGAATTTAATAAAGAGGACTTTAGTTAACTACATTTTCTTCTTCACAAGCTTCATCAAATAAAAATTTGCCTAGTTTTTTTCTTTTGATAATATTTCCCATCTTTGTTTAGCAAAATATAATTTCTAAAAGTCAACTAGCCCATTGAGTGTCTATCTACTTCATATCTTGGTTCAGTGAGTTTGTGGGCCATTTTCTGGACTTGTGACTCATTTAAAAGATGTAGTATCTACATTTTTTTTTCTCTGAAAACCCCGTGGGAGTGAGGGGAAATATTTCTGTTTATTTTTTAGCCTGATATCAAATGTACATAAGATTATACTTAGGAGCTGTCAAATTGAATCAATTTTCCCAGTTTACCTTAAAGTGGTTGCTTATATAAATTAAATAAATATGTCTACATAGGGATAGAAAGAGGAAAAAGTCAGTAAATCGGACTATTCCTGAATATACATATCTTAAAACAAGTTGCAAAATCCATTAAAAGGTTAATATTTGTGAGATAGTTATAGTTTTAATTATAAATTTAGAAATAATGAGGTTGACATAATAACCCTGGAACAATTCAAGATATTCCTATTTACTTTCTAAGTTTATTTGGTATTATTTTGGCAGAATAAAAAAGATGAGTTGTTTGAATTTGAGTACAAAAGTCTGTTTTCTATCAATTAAATCTGCCCTTTCCTCTCTCCTCCTCCCCCTTAAAATGTTTTCCAATATGGTATTTGTTCTAATGCATTTTATTTTATTTTGAAATACATTTTTTATAGTTTCTGGGTTTTTTTCTTCCTTCTTGAGATACTCACTTTGAATCTCTGTATCAGGAAACAGAAGTGTTTTCTCTAAAGGAGAAGCATGTGAAGAAACTTAGCCAAAGTTGAATTTCAATGAATTGGTTGTTCTAATGTCATGAAACTCTGTCAAATGTTAACAGAAATTATAGATAGAAGAATTCTTAAGGAAGCTTTCAAATCACAGCCTTTTCAGTCAGCGTTTGATAATAACCTAACATCTATGATCTATCAAATTACAGAAATGAAATAGTGAGCCCTCAAGGAAAAATCATGACATTCTTAGGCCATGATTCGAGCATTTCTAAATTTTCTAATTGTGTTTTTTAAAGATTCTGCATGGCAAATATGAAAAATAATAGACAATAAAAACATTTATTCATTTGATACTTGAAAATATTTCTCATTAAAGTGATTGTATGTTTACTTGGTAGTTCTCTCTTCACATGTTAAAGAAGAAAAGCTAATAAGAAAATTGTATAGGCTTTTGTTTGTTCAAATGTTCTAAATAGAAGCATAATAAATGTTATTTAGTAGTTCAACCACAGCATTAAATACATATTTTTAAAAAATCTTTTCCATTTTACATGTCAACACCATGACATTTCCTCAAAGACAAGTATGCAATATAGATAACGTACAACAGTGCTGCTTACCTAAAGGTAGTCTGATTTGTTTAAATTACCATGCAAAAATATGTGGAAATCAACAGTTAAGGAGTAGTGGATGCTCTAAATTCTTACTACAATTTATAGGGTTCAAAGGGCCATCACTTTTCATTTACTAAAAACAACTTCGCATCTGCCTCCTTCCCACTTCGACTAATAGCTCTTGGATTCTTGAATATTCAAGGTTAGAAAGGTAGAGCAACAAACAGAGATTTGGAAGAATAACAATTCAAAGAGAATCCTAGAACAATTTTTATTCCTACACCGTTGGGCCCAATAACAAATGATTCCATGGCTGCTGATCTTGATCTAAGCCACAACTTACACCATTATGAGGCAAGATTTGGAGCATAGAATAGCTGCCTTTAACAATCAAGTGATGGAATTTAAAAGTCTAGTCACTATTGCCTGCTCCATAGACAGCTGCAAGGAAAAACCTATAGCATGCAGAAAAGGTTTTATAGCAATATTATCAGACACATTCACAAAGTAGATATGCTGTAAATTCTGAAAGAAAAGCATTCATTTAAGTTCTGTTCACTGCTGTTTTCTTTATTCACTATACCTAGTATAGTGCTTGAAACAGTAAATAGATGTTCAGAGAATGAACAAACCAAGGCCCAAGAATCACTGTTACCAGCTCTTTGGGTCTCTTCCTTCCTCTGATTGTCTCACCAATTCCCTAAAGCCTACCCGACAACCACGGTAAATATCTTCAGATAGACATATCCCCATGGGGGGTGTGATGGGGGGCAGTTGGTGACTGTTATGAATGTGACACAGCTATGATGAATATCCCAGCCAAGAATATAAATAGCATCTCCCAATATTGTTTCAAGATATAGGTTTTAAAGTTATACAACTTGAAATCAAAAGCAGAAAACAACACGATATTTAGAAAGTCAAATTTTTCCAGATTTGAGGGCATTATTGGAATTATTCAAAATGTTAAAACCCCTATACTAGCTAATAGGGACTTGGGTTTTAATGTTAGTACTAATTGGAAGACTTGGAAAATTATTGCAGTCAATATAATGATTAGTTTTTAAAAGACCTTAAGCTGAAAATCAAATCATAGATTGAAATTTAAAATCAAAGAGAATAAAAAATATTTCAACACAATAAAAACTTATGTTTATAATCCAATTTATTTGGTAAATCACAATACAAATATAATTTGATATTTATCTGGAGCATTGAATCAAACCCATAATTAGGATATTATTTGAATTATATTACTTATAACCACCAATAATAAGAAAGAAATTTCTTTCCTTTCTTTATATTTCTCAACTCATACCTTAAATGACAGTGCCTCCTACCTTTCTATTTATATTTATTTCTACCTTTCTATATAGCACCTTTATTTGTAGAGGTATTTTCTGTTCTCTTCTCATTTTACATTAATTGCGATAATTTCATTATTCTCACAGCTCTAACTCTTACCTATCTTCCTAAATAATTTCAAACTAATCTCATCCAAGATCTCTTTTCTGAGATTCAGGCTTATATATGTATTTAGACATCTCCAGATATTTTACAGGCCTTAAACTCACCATGTCAAAGCTGAGCACATCAGCTACTGCCTAAACTTTTAAATCACAATACCTTTGTAATATTTCTTATCTCATTATCTATTTAGTTACTCCAAATAGTGCAAAGTCAACATCAACCACATTCCCTTCTCATTCTCTATACACAATTCAATCATCAAGTTATATCAATTCTACCTCCTAATGTTCTCCCTAATTTATCCACTTTTGATTTAAGCAATCATTGTCCTTGGACTGCCATATTCTGTAAACCAGTCTCACTCTGTCTGATTCAGCCTCTACCACTGCAGCCTCCATTCACTCTTCACCCTGCAGCTAGAACAATCCTTACAAAAGATGAATCCAATCACTGTATCTCATCAGACAGAATCATTCAATGGCTTCCCAGTGCCCTAAGATTTATTATTTAGACACATAATCTGACATTCAAGTCTTTCATGATCTTCTCCAATCTTTTACCTAAGTGACTAAAATGATACTGAACTGCTGAAGTAAGTCCATTACTCTCCATTATAAACCGAAGTGAGTTGCTCTCCAGTTCACATGTTGAAGTCCTAACCTCCCCTGTTTCTGAGTGTAGGTAGGTTCTTTAATGAGACAATTAAGGTAAAATAAGGTCATAAGGGTGGGGCTCTTATCCAATAGGACTGATGATCATATAAGAAGAAGAGGAGACAACAGGAGTGCACACACAGAGAGGTAAGGTCATGGGAGGACTCAGTAAGAAGGTGACCATCTACAAGTCAAAGAGAGAGGCCTCACAGAATCCAACCATTACAGCACTTAGATTTTGGACTTCCAGCATCCAGAACTGTGAATAAATAAATTTCTGTTGTTTAATTCACTTAGTCTGTGGTATTCTGTTATGGCCATCCTAGCAGACTGATACACCCTCCTTCTATTTGTACCTAGAAATACCCCACTCCTCACTTTCTGCATCTCTTCTGCAGAGCCCCTAATGGACCAATTAATTGCTACTGGTCTTTCATGAGTCAGTGAAACTATTTATATATCTAACAATCTCAAACTTTTCTTTAGGCCAAGGGTCCCCAGCCTCTGGGCCATGGACCAGTACTAGTCCATGGCCTGTTAGGAACAGGGCCGCACAGCAAGAGATGAGCGGTGGACGAGTAAGTCAAGCTTCATCTGTACTTGCATCTGCTCCCCAGCACTGGCATCACCGCCTCAGCTCCACCTCAGATTATCAGGCATTAGATTCTCATAAGAGCACTAAACCCTGGTGTCACAAAAGCTGGGGACTGCTGCTCTAGGCAACACTGGATTAGTTGTTCCTCATGGATAACAGACACTGTAGTTCTTTACTATATTTAAATGGTCTAGATTTTAAATTCAACCAAACTGCAAATTATTTGCAAGCAAGGAATGTATTTTATACATTCTTTTATTACCAGGACCTAAGACAGGCACTCGAGTTACATTTGTTGAATAAATGAATGAACAGTACCTAGTACATAGCAGATGTTCAAAAACTGATAAATAAAAGAAAAACAAGTTATGTCAAAAGCTTTCACTGAAATTAAGGGAAACTTCAAGTGACTATAAGTAAAGAGCTGAGAGTAACTGCAAAAGTTCTGCATAAAGGCAAGTCAAGGGAATACCCAGCACTTCAGTTTGATATCTAGACATATGGATAGCACAGGACATACAAACAACAAAAAACATGGCAAAGAACAGATCTGATAGCATACTGGAATAGATTGAGACATAAGTAACTATTCTACATCAAATAGTTTTGTGCATTTGTACAAGGGTGAAAATTTCATCTCCTTGGTTTCTTTTTCCTCCACATATACCTTTAGGAAAAATGGTTATAAAATAAACCTTTTAAGATTTCATGAGATATTTCATGTTTGGTCTTTCTAATGGTTCTATTATGTCTCTTCAAAGGGGCACTTTTCTACCAGAGCAAACTTGAAAGAACAGAACATTTATTCCAAAAGCAATTTCCTTCCCCAGTTATTTTCTGTACTCCCTTGGCAGTGTTTTTCGACAGTTTTTCTTGAATAAGAGCTTATTTGGTCCCAAACCAGTTTCTCTTGCTGTAGTCAAGTCTCCGACATTTGTGTGTGACCCCGATCTACTACCATGGACGTGATTACAATCACATGAGGGCGTATTTTATTGCAAATGAGTTCAAATATTTATCTGAAAAATTAAAGCAAATTCTTACAAAATGTACTTAAAAATACATTCTCTTTCTATCTTTTAATCCATTCAAAGAAATTGTACAGGTTCCCAAATAGAATTTTCATATTTACAGGAAAATGTTAATTATGATGATGATGATGATAATGATTCCTTATAATTATATAATATAAAGTTTGCAATAGGCTGGTTTACAACAACCCTGGGAAGAAAGAAGAATTAATTTTAATATCCCTATTTTACAAATAAGAAAACAGATGCAGGAAAGTTAATTTACTTAAAATTGTTAAGTTTTTCAACAAGCAGAGGCATCGTAGAAATGTCTGGTGCCCTTTCCTTTGTTTTGCAAATAAGAGATCTGATGTAGATGACTTTACTAAGATCAAACATCTAGTAAGTGGTGAGTCTCTCCCCTGACTGCCCTGTAGACAGAGCTGTGTAGGCAGCTGGGCTCTTCTGATGCATAAGCTCCAACCAAGATTAAAACCAGTTTCAGGAAAGATACGTTGATTATTTTTCGACCACAATTTGTAAGAGTTGAAACTAATCAAGTGGCCCCGAGCAGCCTTGAATATTAGTAAGAGAAGCCTTCCTGGAAAGCTCAGACAACTATTAACAAGACTTTGTAGAAGATTAAGACCTTGAAGGGTTTTTTTTGAGGCTTATCTGGCTCCCCACCTGCCTGGTTGTCACTACCGTGTTTCCTGCTTCTCGGGCTTCAGGGATGTCTCTCCAGGAGAAGAGCACTGTGCACTACAAGCAGGATTTTCAATCTTTTCTAGCTTTGCATCTTTACTCTCACTGCCCCATCACACTCCTACTGGAGATTTTAAGAAAGCTTACAGGAAAGGAGCATGAGCTCATTAGAAAAAGGCCATGGATTCATTGTATCAGAAGGAGGTTTGAATGCAACTAAATTCAGCAAGCATCCATGGAATACTTTTATGTGTTTACAAAAAGCTTTTAAACTTTGTCACTAAGGGCCTGACTGAAATACAGTGATTTTTAAAAAAAACTGTGTATGTATTTTCCATATGGAGAGCTATATAGCAGTTTGTTTTTGTTTTACCTGAACTCCAAATCTGTTCTTTTGTTAGCCTCTTAGTTTTCCCTGACCACCTTCCAAATTTATCTCTAATCTTAGGAGTCTTCCTCACAATCAGGCAGAGTTTTCCATCCAGGACAGCAAAAGCAATCACTGCAGCCCCTTCCTGGTACCTCTCTAGCTATTTAGGTTCCTCCAAGAGGTTTAAAAATTATTTCCCTTTCTAACCAACCACTTCTGCCAAACTAGCTTGGATCTCATCAGGTAAAGAATAATAACCATTTTGTTCTCTAAACACACACTTCACATATCACTCAGCAGATTCCACCTGCCACGCAGTTGTGGATTCTGGGAAGGAAATGGGGGCAGTTGCATACTTCCGGCTCCATGGTAATAGTATCTTTATGAAAGGACAACACAGGTGCTTTTCAGTGCAAGATTCCTGATCCTCTACCAGAGTTCCCCAGTCAGCTCAGCCTTTTAATCTGGTTCCTCAGTTCACCCTTCCTACCTCATCTTCCCCCTCCCCTTTTCTTTTCTTCAGCCCCTTCAAACAGTGCTGCCAGTGTTTGTGCTCTGAATAGTGTTTTAAGGTTGCAGTCCCCAGGTGTCTCAAGCTAAAATTCCTGGGGCAGAGAACATTTATAGTTCAGCACATGTTTTCATAGTCAATGGGAAAAAATTCTTTCTTTACTCCTAATAGACTTTCCTCAGTAATATGTTTCATGGCAGCCTTGGATGTGTGGGGAGACTGACGTTGCCAGAATATTTCTCTTTTACGGCTTTTGTTGCTTTGACAGCTTTGATTTTATGGCAACTTTAATCATGTGTGTCCTATTCCTTCACCTCTGGCATTTTGAAAATATTCCATTTCTCTATCACTGGAACCATAACTGCCTTCAACAAATTATGATTCATCAAACTGTTTCCCCCATGTCCTTCTACTACATCCACAGGGGAATCCCCAAAGGGAGCTGCATCCAGCAAACAAGGCAATGCTAAATGCTCATGAGTGAGAAAATCTATTAATTAAAATGGGGAGGAGAAGGGAGAGGAAGGAAGAAAAATTACATGGATAAGTTAATGCAGCCCCAAGACACCACCAGCAGTAACTTATGTACTGACACTTTAAACATGCTTTATGAGTCTGTTTACTCTGTTCACAACTATTCATGAAACAATGTGCTATCAAGTATAACAACAGTGTACATGTGTTATCTTAAAGATACAATGAGTCAATAAATCATATCTGAGCTATAACAATATTATATTTTCCTTTCTTGTATATTCATAGGATAATGGAAGTGGAAATGAAAAAGAACTAGAGATGGAAAAGACCAAATAGGTTATATATTCAATCTTGCTCTGACAGAGGCTCAATCTAGAGCAATGCATCTTAAATTTTGTCATCTGGAAATTAGTGCATTCTCTGTGTCATAGCTTTCAACCATTTTTCTTGACAGTTTGTTCCTGAATAGCAGAGTTCTTAGACTCTAGTTGCTTTGTCTTAAAATCAGAAGTAAAATTTGACTTTGCTAATTTTCTCACCCTATTTCTCATTCTAATTTCCTGGCCACTATGTAAAAATTTCTTCTGTCATGAATATTTCAACTACTTTAATATTGCTTGGATTATTTCCTAGTTCCTACTATTCATTCAAGATAAATCCAGCAGCTGTTTCGCTTTCTTTCTTTTGAGGCTGTCCCTCGGAAATATATATTGTCCCCATGCCAACTGTATTGTGTATACTGTTTTCTCAAGAGGATGAGATTAGGATAATGTCCAGAAGATCTCTGCAAAGAGAAATGCCTCTTCTCAGATACCCTGTTTCTAGCACTCCTCAAACTAGGGAGAGATTTGCCCATGAGCCCCTGCAGCTTTCTTTCTTTGCCCTAGGAGCCATTTCTGCCAATTGAACATCTATATTTCTGATTACTCTGTTTCACTTAGCACTTAAATCTTACTTAGCTATATGCCTTATTACTGTTCCAAGACAGTATGGTCCATTTTCATTTTTATGATTCTTTTCTTGCAAACAGTGCATTGTTTACACATTTTATTAAAGTGTTATTTACTCCTTTTTATACATTATTAAAGATTATTTTCATCATGAGTGAAGTTAATGTCAGAGTTTATAACTACCATTCCAAATTGATCAATTCATGGGCATTTAAAAATATCATGATGCTTTGTTTACAGTAAATTTGTTTGTAGTCCAAAAGCTGAGCTAGTTTTCAAATTGATGGCTTTGAGATGACCCAGAAAAAAGAAATATATATATATATAATGCTACAAAATAATTTATAGAACTCATTATCATTATCAGCAATATATAAATGTGACTGATCCAAAAAGATATAGATTGTCTCAATCTGGAAATTTTTATATGATATGTTATTTGTTCAGAGCTCAATAATTTTAAGTGTTTAATTTTCCTATACAAAACACTTAGTTTTAATTCACGAATATAAAATCAAGGGTTAAAAAATGCTTCTGTAGATGTCCAGAAATTGTGCTGTACAGTTTACACGTATTAAGTCTAAACCTTGCAAGATTTCTGCACGTCAAAGGAGCAAACTAAGATAGAGAGATGTTACTTGCCTAAAATCACACACACACACACACACACACACACACACACACACACAAGATTAAAAGACAAAGACAGTATTAGAATACAGTTATATCTCCACAACATCTGGGAGGCTATGAAAAATACAAATTGAAAGGAGAAAAGACCAGAGCTGAGAGTCAGTCAAATGTGGGAGCTCTGTCAATAGTCCAGATATGCACGATGGCACAGAAGCATGAAACAGCATAACAATATTGGGCACGTGAGAAATTAAGGATATGTATGAAGGGGAGCTGCAGTGACTACAGTGGGAACAGAAGCCTGGTCATAAAGACTTTGCTCCTTGCTGCCAACAAGAGTTTAAAATTTATTCAAATGGGGAAAAAGAGTCATTGAAGAGCTTTAACCAAAAAGATTCTAGGAATCCCTCCAGCTTGTAGCATTAAGAACTGACTTGAAGAGCATTAGAACAGATAAGGAAACCTGCTAAGATGGATTCTTCAATAGTCCAGGTAAAAAATGAGGAAGCCTTGAACTAAGGTAAGGGCAGTGAGAGCAGAAGTAATAAGTAATGCTAATTAATTCACTTGTGGTGGAGAGATGAGAAAAAGAAAGATTAGCACACTGGTAACTGAGTATATGGTGGTGCCCTCCACCGAGGTAGAAATGTAGAACACAGAAACTATTACAAAAAAAAACATGTATATATGGGAGTGGGTACACTGAGGGTAAGAGAAGCAGGGATTGGATGAGATTGTTTGGAGATCATTAGGTTCAATTTGGTACATGTTGAGTTTGATGGACACATCCAGTCTAGTAGAATATTGATGGTTATAAGATCATGGGAATAGATCATATTGCTCATAATAAATATAAAAAGTTGTATTCTTAACATTGAAGATTTTGCAAATTATGTATACCAAGAACCTACCTTAGATACTATAATATTGTAGTTCTGAAGTAAAGCTTAGGCTAACAAAAGCCAACTAACCAACTAATCAACCAAAACACTGATCATCCCTAACAAAATATATCTGTAGGACCTCTACTAGATGTATAGAGCCACAAAGTCTCTAGGCTACCACTGTTTTGCTGTTTTTGTAGATAGTATATTACAAGCTATGGGTCACACCCTATTTGATACTCTCGAAATCAATTTAGTAAAATGCAATAAAAGTTTAAGTGAAATTTAGCAAAATAGGCAATATCAGAGCTAACTGCACCTAGAAGAACAACTAATATTTTTATATCTATTTTATATATACATATTGTGTAGATACATGTGCTGCGTGTGTGTGTGTGTGTCTGTGTGTGTGTGTGTGTGTGTCTGTGTGTAGGTACTGGTTTATAATATAAAACAACTTTTTTCTTTCATAGCCAAAACATTTTAAAGCCACTGCTGTAGATGACAGAAGAAATTAAGACAGAACATTAGAATTTATTCTTAATATCAAAGTGGTCAAATTCTATGAAAAAAAACTGAGCCAGATATTAAGAGACATGATTCTATTTCTAGCTTCATTACCTATACATTGTTAGTTTCTGTGCAAGTCAAGATCTCTAAATGGCTTTATTATTTCTAAACAGAGAACATAATAGCACTTGTAAACTACCTCACTGACAACAATTTAATAAAACTATTGATGTCAAGTGCTTTGAAATCTGAGAGAGATGGTCTATAAACAAAAATACCACATGAAAAAATATGATAGGTTATTTGAAAAAATTCTCCTTTGATGCATGAATTTCCTGTTAATTAACTATTTAAAATTGTATTTTATTGTTTACAATGAACCCTCACATATAAAATAATTTCGGTTCCCAATGGAATCTATAAAGTAGACAGGACAAGTTGCTATACCCACATTATAAAATGAGGATATCAGTCTCAGAGAGGTTAAATGATTTACCCAAGGCAACCACAACTTGATACCTCTCAAATATTAACAAATATTTCTGATAAAATCATGATTGCTTTAGTTCATATTCAATATATATATTAATCAATTCATGGATCTGATGGATCTCATAACAATTTATCTCCATTACCCACTGAGGCCAATTTTGTAGATACACTCTCTAAATAACCTCATTTTTCTAAGAAAAAAATCTTTTTCATTTTTTGTTCAACTCTTGCAAAAAATTGGCGGTTACCTACCCATAATTTTCTCCTTCCTTATTGCTAATGGAACACCAATTTTATCCATATATCTATACTGCAAGAAATATAATTCTGTTCTCAGCTCAAGAGCAAGTCCTGAATAATTTAACTCTATCAAGCTTAAACTATTCTCCTTACGAACGACTGGCTTACAGATAGGCATAAGACCCATTTGGCCAATGAGACCTAGGAAGTGGTCCCCTGATTCTAAGGGAAAGGCTGATTTAAAAAAGAACACAAAGAAAGTATTGCCATTTTGTTCCTTTGGACATTGACACATCTGGATGTGACTACTGAAATTGCAGCAGCCGTACTACAACCGTAAGGGGAGCTGGCCTGAGGACCAGGGCAATTCCTGAAGGTGTGGAAATAAGAAAACAGAAAAAGCCTTAATCTCTGATGTCACTGCTGAGCTGCCGAACTGTCAGCCTTGGGGGTCATTCTGTATCAGAACTATTTATATATGAAACGAAATACTTTCTCTGAAATTAAGCATTTTGAGTTATATTTTTTGAGTTGCAGCCAAACATATCCCACTCAATAAAAATCTCTATTACATTTGGTCTATGGGTCAAACTTTTGAGACTAAATATCTTGTCTCCACTTAACTGCTTTTTGTTTTACCATTTTATCAAGAACTTAGAAATATTTTAATTTGTATATTTTTTGTATATTTTTTGTATATATTTTATATTTTTTAGTTAATGTAAATTAGTGTTTTATGCTTGCTTTTATTTTAATTGAGGGACTATTTTCCAGGAGATATATATATATTTTTTTAATATATATTTTTATATATTTTATATATATATTTATATTTAAGAAGCTCATGCTTTACAAACCATTCAGAAACAAACTGAATAAATAATGACAAAATATATAAACAATGCACATGTTAATAATAATCCCTCTCACTGTTTAATTTTGAAAATGTTTAGTTGACATTTTGACCCATTGTGTCAAAATGTATAACATAATAAATGTGTTAGAAAGGGGTATACTAACCTATCCAAATGATGAAGACATGAATGACCTTGGGGTGGCATCTAACATCTTATAAAACTGTATTCAAGATTTATTATGTGTGTTTATGCATACTTTTTTCTGGATAGACTATACATAGCTTTTATCAGTCAAAAAAATTAAGAATGACTGTGTATGATTTAAAAAAAAAACTATTCTTTTACTATTTTTGAATCAGATTAATACAAGCAAACACTGTTCATCAAATAAAGAATGATTTGATCTCTAATTTGTCATTTCATATAAACATAGCTCATGTCATTGTTTATATATAAGACTATATATATACCACTTGATGGAGGCTGAAAAATACTAGAAGTATTAGATTTTTCTTTTTTTAGAAAGGAAGATATCAATTAGGCAACTGGGTTTTTGATTTTGTGCCATTTCATCCAAAACCTAATAAAATAAGTATATAAAAACTGTAGAAAAAAATCTTTAGAATGGTAAGTACTTATAAAATTATATCACTAAACTTTGTAAAACTAAGCCTAAAGTATTTATCATAGCGTCTACCATTTCAGGTTTATCTCTGTAAACTCCACCCAACCCTCTACTCCATTCACTCTTAGCCTCTAACTACAAAGCACTCTTCTCTCTGGAATTAAAACTTTTATTTCTTTGTGTCTCTGCATATACTATCCCCTCTTCCACAATGTTCTCTCTTAACTCCTTCATTTGTTGCCTTGTATATGTCTCATTACTCAATATTTATTCTAGAGTCACCTCCTCTGAGAAGAACCTCCTAAGAAGAGTATGATATTCCCTCTACTTTGCTCTCATAGGACCCCAGAAACTCATTCAACCAATATTTATTCAATGCCTACAAATATGTACTTAATGCATCTAAGCACTGGGGATATAGCTGTAAAGAAAACAACATTTCTACTCTCACAGAGATAATATTTTAGTTGGAGTAAATAAATAATAAGCAAAGAAGCACATAATATATTGCAGAGGTAATAAGTTCTCTGAAGAAAAAAAAAAATCAAGGTAAGCAATCACAGCTGGGGGGCGGGGGGAAGACAGCTATTATAGATAGGGTGGGGAGAAATATCCTCTACCACAGTGTCACTCAGAGCTGAGTGAGGGATACAGTAACTACTTAGGGGAAGAGTATTCAAGGAAGAAGAAATAGCAAATGCACAAGCCTGGAGGTAGGAGCATACTTAGAATGTGTAAAGAAAAAAGGAGGGACCGAGGGAGTGAGGTAGAATGAGAGAAATGAGAGATAAGTTTAGAAAAGTAGCCTAGTGCCAACTCAGGCTCTTATAAGCCTATCAGGGACTTGTGGCTTTTATTTTAGTAAGATGAAAGCATTAGGAAATTGAGATCAAGATGTGACTTGACCTTATTTCAATTTCTAACAGCTCAGTCTAGCTGCTCTGAGTAGTGTATACGTTTGTTAGTGAGGAAGCAGGGAGACCTAGAAGAAGCTCCTGTGATACAGTGCTTCGGGTGAAAACTGGTGGTGGCAGCTTGTCCTGGGGTGACTGCAGAGTCAGAGAAATAAAAACTATGAATATTTACAACTTTTTTGAGGAAGTTTTCTATGGAAGAGAGCAGAGAATGATTAATACACTGGAAAGGGCAGTGAAATCAATAGATAATTATTACTAAGATATATTTTAACGTATGTTATGTTGATGAGCAAGATGCAGTTAAGATAAAAAGGTTGATAATGTAGTATTGAGGGGCTAATTGTCATGTTCTTTGGTAGGTGAGAAAGGGTAGAATCCAGAATGCAAAAGAGCAGGCTTTGTGGACCAGGGAGAGGTAGTTCCACTAATATAGTGTACAGAAATGCACAATACCTAGGTGCAGACACAAGTGGGATAGTAGATTTGCTGGTACGATTATATAGACAGGCTCTTTGGCATCCTATAGACAGGGAGAAGAGAGGAGAGAGATGTGATAAGAAATTGTCTCAAACGTGCAAGAGATAGTTGACTGAATGGAGACCTAACATGGTAGCTAGGTAGCACCAAAAGGTTTTATAATATTCTGGGTGTTAAGTGTAAAGTGAGATCAGTCAGCATTAACATGTGTGAGAATGAAGGTAAATAATTCATATTCATATAATAATGGACCATAGAATAAACCAATAAAGAAGAAGTAAGGAAAAAATTAATAGCAATGAACAATGAAAAAAAGTAGGACCATTATTAAAGCAGGAGAACTTGAAAGAATGGCCTGGAGGAAAAGGTAGTGATTAAAGAGTGAGGCATCTGAAACTAGAGTTTTGGTAGTAGCACATTTCGGTGTGGCCATGGGAGTGGGTAGCTGTGGTGACATAGAAGCCGAGATTATAAGAAGTATTTTATTGTGTTCTATTTTTCATAGAAAGGGAAACATACTGTGTGACAATATTAGGCAATTCACAAGATCTTTGAGAAGGTCATAGATTCACTGGAGATTGCTCAACCAGACAATATTCAAATTACGATTTTAAAAAATTGCTAACAGGACAGTTTTCTACTGCTGCTAAGAACTCCATATTTTCCTGCCTATGTAGATCCCTGGGTCCAATTGTTGGAAAACGTATGACACTGGCTATCTTACAGTCAGCCACACCAGAAAAACAGATTTGGCACTGCGCTTCATTCTTCCTGCAGTATGTTTCCTAATCAAAATCTTGCTCAGAAATGCCTGATGAGAGAAATCTAGATCAAATTCTGAGCCCTGGTTGCAAAGGAAGTTTGAAAATTAATTTTCTGACATCTACCTTGGAGATTGAGATTTCATAAGGGAAGAAGTGCTAGGCAATCAACACTATAACCACTATAAACTATGGGCATTTGCATGTTCACTGTTATATTCCCAGTGCTGTTCACAGTACACAATACAAATGAGTATGTAATAGTTTCTGTTAAATAAATGAATAAATAAATGCATGATTTTTTATACATAGCCATTTGTTATTTTTTGCTTTGACACTTGGTCTCCATCTTAAACTGTACAAATAATATTAAGCATTAAATTGGAGTATCTTATTTAGAGCATTAAAATACTACCTTCAATCTCTGAGATTATTCCATACATTAAGAACTATTGAGTAACTAGGTCATCTGAGCTTCTATTTATTTCAACATGACTATCTTAAGAAGATGCAGATCTCTGGTCATGTTCGAGAATATAGAACAGTAAATATTTATTTATTAAACAGATATTGGCTGTACTACTACTATGATTAGATATTCTTCTAGGTATTGGGCATATTGTAACGAAGAAAAGATAAAAATGTTTGTGGATGGCTATTATAATTTTAGAACAAAAGGCATATTTTCAATATTGTAATTACCTTTAAGTGATTACAAAATTAAAATATGTTTATGGTGTAACAGAAAAGCATAAAAAGAAAACAAAATCACCTATAACATTAATGTAACTCTTGTGCTTTTTGATACACTTTCATGTAGTTTTTTCCTAGATACATAAACATAAATATTTTATTACAAAACATAATGATAGCTAAACATAGTTTTCTATTTTGCTTTTATTCATTTGACATTAGTTTATGAATATTTTCCTAAAACATTTTTCAGTTTTTATAACATTTTTAAATGTGTACATATTAATCTGTCATATGAGAGTACCATAACTAGGCCCCTTTTGTTGACCATTTAGACAGTTTCCAATTTTTCATTATTATAAACAATGCTGCAGTGAACATCCTTGTATGTACCTATTTGCACATTTATCTGATTGTTTCTTTCGAATAATTTTATAAATATGAAATTGCCAGGTTAAAGAGACTGAAGGTCGTTAATATATATGCCAAACTCCCTTCCAGGAAAAATTTTAGCAATTTCATTCTCACCTGCAGTGTGTATGAGACTGTCAATTTCCTACAGCCTAGCAGATTCTACTTTTTTTTATTATTAATCAACTTCTGATGATTCAGCCAGTGATTCTCGCAGTAGTGAGAAAGGTAGGTGGATGGCTGTCGCTAGATGATAAGTCAACAGATTTTTTGATATGTAACGTTTATCCACAAGGATTACCCTGTGCCCAGTGGGATCTTTACCTGTTTCATGCTGATAGGAATGCTTAAGTAACTTCTGAAGGAAGGAAAAGAGGAGAGCAAATGTGTAAGTAAAAGTCACCCTTATCATGATTACAACACAATTTTCATTAATAAACAATATTAATCACAGTGAAAATATATTTAAATAATGTTGGTACTAACAAATACAGTTTAGCTCAATAGATATGTTTGTACCTGGTACACAGAGCTATCAAAGGTACATGGAAATATGGTTAAGATTGCACATTACGTATCATTAAGTTATAAACACTGAACAATAGAGAGAGCATGTAAGTGTGTTCCATCTCTTGGAAAGTCCACATCTTATCCATACATAACCTGTAGAGTCAAAAGAACAAACAATGCTTAAGTGGATAGTCATTGTTCTTGTGTTTGCTCTACTTTTCAAAATGTATTAGTTAATACTTATTGATGTATGCTAAGTATCAGAAACATCACAAACATTAGCTCATGCGATCCAAATAATTATATTAGGATTAATCTCCCCATTTTATTGTTAAGATCCGAATAAACTAAGTTTATAGGTAATAAATAATATATGATATTCTGGATTTGAAATCAGATTTATCTGACTCCAAAGCCCATATGCAATTTTAAGCTTTCTGCTAAATTGTTGCCTGAGTTGTGCTCAATCACCAGTTAACAGCTGGGTTAAGAGAAAGTTCCAGTGAGGCAACCCCAGAGGTCACTTGACTCTAATTCATTATAATCCCTCCTCACCCTCCAATTCAGAAAACTCTGAAATTTGGAAAGCAAAGCTGAGCCTGTGTGAACTGGTAAAACCACTCAAAGTGCCCAGCCCTTTAATTATTCTCATTGGTGCTGACCCTCCTCTCTCTCTGCACAGTCTAAACCCATTAGCCTTTAAATCTCTCGATACCAGGAGAGCTGTTCATAACAAGAGCAAAGATTAGAAAGCCCCTATCCTTAATCGTAAGGGATACCTCTACATCTTTATAAATCCACCAAATAGGGGCCAGTTATGATCTGTACTCAGGTTTCTAGTCAGTATTCTTTTGTTTCTTATTAATTATGCCCCACTGCCTGACTTCAACCTTTTCCATCAATTTTCCATCTGTTTAACCTGGTCCCACTCTGACACACTAACTCTGCCTTTGTCTTAGCAGAGCCAGATCTTTATATAGTCCTTTAAAAATGGAAGTTTACTTTAAATTTCCTCAGGGTTCAGACTGAGTTTCTTCTGAATGAGCTTCTTTTGGATGCGGTACAAAAACATTTCTATAAATTTCTTCCTTTAAACTTCATAACAATTCTAAGGAACAGATCCTTATTTTACAAGTTAGAAAACTAAGGCACAAGCAGATTAAGTGGCTTGTGTAGCTTTTATGTAATGGATCAAGATTTGAACCTAGGTCTTCCAAATCCACACCAATAATTTTCCATCTTATAATATTGACATAAAACCACTCAGACCAGGCCTAAACACCTTTTGAAACTAAAGTGATTCCTTTCCAGGTCTAGATTTAATAATTTTCAACTGAAAAAAATTTTCCATATCCTGCCCATGGGGGTCTCTCACCCATGGCACTAGGCCAAAAGACAGACCCATGAATCACACAGGCAGCTACCACCTTGCACATAATCTACAATTTCAAATGTGAAGCCCAATTAACAAATAGAAGCCAATGCTTAATAATAGATGGAGGACTTAATTGATCTATGCAAAACTTAAAATGCATAGAGAAATTATAAAAGTGTAAAAAGTATCTTACTGCCTGTCTTAGACCCCACATGGTCCCCTCAGCAAGATATGTCATCCCAACATGAATCCCAGGCAAAGGTATCCCAATTAGTAAGAGACCTTAGGCATCTCAACATGGAAAATAGCATTCAAAAGAATTGTGATTATATAACATGCCAAATTTTTCCCCCCCAAAAAAAGAGAAAAAGAAAAATTCTACTTTATAGCTCTCATTTAATTGCCCTCATAGATTAATCAGGAAAGAGAATGATCTTACCTTCTCTCTCTAACCTTTGATCTGCTTCCTACCAGGGTTTATTTCATTTTCTCAAAACCACAAAAAGAATAAAACAAGGTGATCAAGGCTGAAGTCACCCCCTTTGCAGTTTTCCCTGACTTGACACACTTTTTATTGCTAAACCGACTCATGTAAGATTTCTATTTAATAAATTACAAGATTACTACTGCTGATTGTTACAGAATTTGACAAAATGCCCCTTTATTTAGGTTAAACAATATTTTTCTTAAACTCATTGTAATAGTTATGTTAACTGATTGCAATTAGAATTCTAGTTTGCACTGAGATAGCATGACCACTATATCAAAATACACAAGCCTTGTGCATAGATTGATAAAGCTAGTTTACAACAAAAGAAGAGTTAGTTTCTGAGGCAGTCCTTAGGTCATGCAGAATATTACTGGAAATTCTATTAGGCTTTAAGTAGACATCGGGCAGCATTATGAATACAAATACTATTGGTATTCAAGTTTGCGCAAATTGTATAATCTCAAATTTGCACAAATTGTATAATCACTCAAGCCACTGCAGGGGTTACTTAGAAAGCACATGTGCAGCATTTATCACTGATTCTTGTCTATAAACAAAGAACTTTTATCATGTCTCTCTATAGCATTTTCTTAAATGTCATTCAGTATTAACCAGAGCAACAGAATAATAACATTTCAGAATCAAGATTAGCATTTAATTTGTTGCTAGATGTTTTAAGATGTGAAGGAAGTAGCCTTTAGTCCTTTTCTGGAGGAAGAGGGGTGAAGGAGACTTGACCAATGCTCATGTTTATCTCAGTCCAGAAAATATGTTACATTATACTACTTTTCTTTAACATCAAATAATGGTCACTTGCTTACTTGTATTTGTCTAAGTACTCTTTTCTATAAATTTGAATTAAGGAAAATTCTATATCTCTAGAATTATAGAATTTCAAAAATTTGAATGGACCTTTGTGATTAATGAATCTACGTATGATAAACAAAGGTTCAGAGAGGCTGACTGTGACTGATTCTACCTTTCTTTCACTACATATGTGATTTTTTCCTAATCTTACTAGAAGTCTGTTAAAGATGTTTTCCAAGAAGAAAAATAAAACAATAAATCATGAACATGGTCAATTATTGTTCACTAAATTATTGTGCTTCAATAAAAGGACAATATGGTAAAAATTTATTTTCTTATCACTGTCATTTTAGACATTTCACTTGATAAAGCAGAAAAGGTCTTTTGTGCTGTTTGACTACAATTCTTCGCACCAAGTCAAATTATTCGCCTAATTAGAATTAGAAGACATGTGGTATATTTTAAATAATCCAAAAATATATTATGGCACATGTAAATTTTTCTTCTTCCATGATTCCACATTTCCGTTTGTAATTGGAAACTGCCAGAGACCTCATCGAGAAGATTTTAGGTTTCTCTCATGATCCTTTCACAGTATAGTTCCAATCCTTGATAACTAATGTTAGTGGTGTTTTCCATTCCCAAATTCAGTCAGAAATGGCTTCTTTATCATCTTGAGGAAATGAAACATAAAAGATGTCTATATCAGGATGGTTCTCTGTTCTCTCATCTTTCCCCCCAAATAAATTTTTTCTCTTCCTCTCTTAATTTATTCCACTTACCTAATATCATAAAAATTATTCCTTCCCACTTTATATGAAAATTTAATCCCACAGGCTTCTTCCTAGGTTCCTCAATTAACCTTTCCTCAATGCCTCTTACACTTTCATCTTCAAAAAGTCTAAGGTAACTCTTGTTTTAAATAAATTTCTGCCAATTATGTTTTGTTAATTTAGCAATAACTCTTTCTAGTAATTCTAAATGACATTTTCTGACTGATCTTGGCCTACTATTTTCTAGAGAGTCTTTTCTGCTTTGATTTCAGCAATGATGAGCACTCTTAAATTTTATTCCAATTGTTCACTTTGAATTTTCTATCTTATATTCCTCAGTTTGTTTCTTAGGACTCTGTTCTCAGCTCTTTATTCTTCGATCTTTCTTCTGAGTCTTTCAATGATTTCAATCATTCTTTTCAACTATTCCTTCTATATGGGTGATTCCTGTGTTGTTCATGGAAGGCCAACCCCTAAATCTCTGGATTGCTAATGCAATGTTCTCACCAGGTATTTCTGGTCAACTGCCTCTCTAGGTCAGTTCTCCTACAATTGGCTCATTCCATCCATAAAGACCTCAAGATCCTCTGTGTTCTGGCTAATAGATGAGAAAAGAGAAGGGGTGGGATAGAGAGAGAGAGAATAAAGTATAATGCAGGAATCTTATGTTTGCTTTTGCTTTGGGTTTGGTTTTTGATGGCTGTTGTGATGGTAGTGGTGGTGGTGGTGGTGGTTTTAGACCTAGCTTGGAAGCTGCATCCGTCACTTTGAGTCTACATTATATTGGCCAAAACTCAGTGGTATTATTACACCTAACTGGAAAGAAGACTGGAGTGTGGAGTCAAGATCTATCACGGAGAAATGGAAAGGTGTTCTAATAAATATATGGTGGTATCTCCAGCTCTGACATATACCTGAGCAAGCTCTCTATTCACTGATGCTGCAGGATATATGGGCATGGTTTTCTCATATTCTTCTCTAGCCCACTAAGTTCAAAATTGACTTAATCATATATTTATAAGATTCATACAATCCAAGTTTCACTGTTGTTATGATTATTAAATAAATATTTCTTCAGTGCCTAAAACAGTTTATTGCTCATCGAAAATGTTAAGTGCTTGTTAAAGAGGTAAGATCTAAGGGAAACAATAAAGCATGGAAGAAGGAGAAATGGGAGGTTTTAGAATTATAAATCAGGCATTCAGGTAATGCCTCACTGGGAAGGTGACAAATAAACAGAGTTGAAGGATGTCAGACAGCAAACTATTTTGATATCTTAGGGAAGAACTTTCAAGGCAGAGAAAACCTCAAGTACAAAAGTGTTGAAGCAGGAGTTTGCCTAGAATGTTGGAGGAACTAAGGAGATCAATGAGGATAAATAAAAGCGCAGTGAGAGGGTGAGAGTCACATTAGACAGAATCAGAGGAGGAATGAGAGAGCTAGATAAAGTGCTGTGAGAGGGTTCATCTGGCTGTGATACTGAAAATACTTTGAAATGAGGCAAGAAACCATTTATGCAGCCGCAGCAACATCAGATGTTGGTGGACTTGACCAGAAAAGGAATGGCGGGACAGTAAAAGTGGTCAGATTTGAGGTATGTTTTGAAATTAGAGTGAATAGATTTTGCTGTTAGATTAGATATAGTTTGTGAGAAAAAAAAAAGATGAGTCGAGGATTATTCAAATTCTTTAACCTAGCCAACTGGAAAATATAATTACAACGAAATGTGATGAGAACTATTGCTGGAGAATAAACTGAGGAAGAAGATCAGAAATGTGGTTTTGGATGTATTAAGTGTGAAGTGCCAGTTGCCCCCCCACCCAAGTTGAAAGGTAAAGTACACTGCTGAGTCTGGAATTAAAAAGGGTAGCCAGACTGAAAATATACACTTGGGAATTATCAGTGATAGATAGAAATTGGAGCCATAGAGTAAAATAATCTAGGAAGTTAGCATAGTTTAATGAAAGAGAGAGAGAACATATCTAAGGACTGATCTCTGGAGTGCTCAAGATTTATAGCAGATGCCAGCAACAAAATAGGAAACTGGGAAGGCGTACTGGATGAAGCTGAAGGAAAACCAAGGGAATGTGGTATCCTGAAAGTTAAGTGAAAAAAGCATTTCAAGAAAGAGAAAGTATTCAACTTCATCAAGTGGTCAACAATATCAAAAGATCCACTTTGTCAAGCAGGTTAAAAAGAGGAACAAGAAATGTGAGTTAGATTCAGTAACTTAAAGGTGTTTGGTGAACCTAAAAATATGAGTCTCAACCGAATGAAGGAAGCAAAAGTGAAGAGAGTGAAGGTCCAGTGGAGAAAAAATGATAAGGCAAGAGAATAGGAGCATTGACTTTGAATTAAATCCTAGAGATCTTTCTTTCCCTTTGAATTATATACATTTCCTGCTACTCCCAGCCACCTATTAATTTACTCAGTCCAAACATCAAAAATCCAAATTCAAAGCATATTTTTCTCTGGCTTTTCTGCCACCAATTTTATTAACACCCCATTTGTTTGTCAAGAAATTTGGAAATTGTGTAGAACTTTTCCTAGAATGCTACCTCTACCCCTCACCTTACAGGAAGACTAGATTTCCAATGATGGTGCCACTTCTGCAGAACCTCATGCAAGAAGAGAATGTTCACTTTGATTAATTTTATCCCTTGGACAATCAATTTGACTACATCATTCTCACCATAAACAAATTCTCTTTCTCCTTGTTGTTCTACCACACTTCCCTCTAAAGCTACACCTACCGATTAGACCCATAATGAAGCTCTCTAATCTCAGCTAAACTTCAGCTTCAGTCAGAAATCATTTTATTTATTCCTATTCAACAATGTTTTCATAGTCTGCAGTGGCTGCTCAAATCTTTCAGGTTTCTATTTTCACATCTCCTTCTCATTCTAGGATTATTTGGTTCACTCATTAAACCTCTACTGAGGCCCTGCTCCCTGTTCAATTCTCTGCTTGGCACTAGTTATACCAAGGTCCTTGACTTCAAGGATCTCATAGTCTCAAAAAAGAAAAAGAATAGAATTAAAAGAACAAATCAATGAGAAATAATGAAACAGAGAAGGATATAAACAGAATCAAGCAAACAAGCAAACAGAAACACCTTCTAATACAATTTAGTTCATGGTCTAACAGAGGTATTAAACAAATTGAGCCCAGAAGAATAAATAACTGTAAGAGAGAGTCAGGAAAAGTCTGACAGAAGAAATGGCATTTGGTAGGGGAGCTAAAAGATAACCAGAAGTTTTATAAGTTCCATGAGAAGAAACTGGACAGAAGGTAATCCTAAGCAGAGCAGCTTTCTAGAGCAAAATAATGAGGTAAAAAAATCCTGGTTTTCTAATAAAATAATCACTAAATTCAATGTTACTGGAATGTATAGCACAAGCTGAAGTCTTTGGAGCACTTCTTTAGGAATTTGAGATCCATGGAAAGTTTTTGCCAAAAATAAGTGAAGACATTTATGTGTCTGTAAGAGAAAGATCATTGGGAGTTAAGTGGAACACAGACTGAAGAGAAAAGGCTCAATATGGTTAAGAAGAAACTATGGTAATCACTTAGAAAAATAAATGATAAATGTCTCTAGAGCCAAGTTATCAGAAAAAAAAAAAAAGAGAAGTGGGCTTGGTAAATTTTTTGAAAATATAATTGAAAATATTTGCTGATGAATTGGATCTAGGGAGTTGTGAAGGGAAAGGAGTTAAGCTTGATGTCAGTACTTTTAGCTAGAGTAACTGGGTATTTACTATTGTATCAATAAGATAATGAACGTGGGGATATTTGAAATAGAAGAAATGGGAAAGCAACAAACAGGTTGGGTTTGCAATGCCTGTAAAACATCTGGGTACATATGTCCAGTGAACATTTGGAAATTTAGACCTGGAGCTTATAAGGTATTGAGGCTAGGGATATTTATTCGGATGTCATCAGGATGTAGGTGCAAGTTAAAGTTGGAACAGTGGGCTAAATCCTCTGAGAGAGTGTCAAGTAAGAAAAAAGAGAATATCATAAAAAAGATATATATTTTTAAGGCTGTTAGGGTCGTATCCAGAATATAGTCTCTTTACCGTCTGTACTTGCCACCTATTTCCTCAATCTTATTAACCAATAAAAACTGACAAGGCTTAGCTCCTAAACTTAAATCTCAAAAAGTACTAGACCCTAGAATTTTTTTTCTCCCAGTTGGCTTCTCCTTTTTTTCCTTTTAAAAAATGCATTTATATTTTCGAAGAATGTAAGGTGCTTCCTTCAAGTTTCCCTTCTATAATAGTCATGTCCCGGTAGTCGCACATTCATGTATTCTCCAATCATTTGCTCATAGTAACACTGTTTAATTTGAAGATTATGGTTTTAGTCCATTATGATCCATTTTGTTTTCTCTAATGTATATGAGTACTTTATTTTCAGAGGTTAGCTCTGGCACGTGGCGGATATTGCAGAACTTACATTTAGGAAATGATTCTTCTGTATTCCAGCACATTTAATACTCCATGTTGTCTTGCGTCTTAAAGGCCTACTAACCTGCACAGCTTTTTTATTATAAATTTTCTGGTTATGTTCACCTATGTAACAAGATACATAATTACAAAAACAACTCTATTTTTTAGAGAAGACATATTAAGTTTACATCCGTGAATAAGTACACAAGCATTATACCTAGATGCAGTATGTCTTGAGTTCAGCAATAAATTGTGAGTTGAAGCAAAGAGGCAGAATAAGAAACCACTACAGTCTTAAACTGGGATATTTTTAGACTTTCATATGAGCACATTCAGGTGAGAAACCATCCTTATTAATGGATTAGAAAGTTAATTGATCTGTAATATGCCTGAGAGTGGCCAGAGAAAATGGAAAATAAGGGTACTCATTCTGTGCCCCACTCATATATTAAGCTCTCCCTATGTACTTTTAACTTACACCATCAGCACTTAATAGAGAGATAATTCATTTTAAAATTGAAAGGTTATAGGGTTATAATTTTTATAATTTCTCCTCACTAATGCTTTATATATTATGTTTAAAGCATTGCAGTAAAATACATTCCAAGGATTTCTGCACCTCGCAAATTTTATAGAAATTTCTTGGCCAGTGACAAAAATTCTACCCTATTTGAGATTGAATGTAATAACTACTGAATGAGGTAAGCAATAAAACTATTCTTGCATGTATGCACTCTCAAAGATTTTTAAACTCTACATATTTTAAGAATTTCAAAAATATTTTTAAAATATGAATTGGGTTCTGGGTTGTTGATAATCCTCAATTAAAATAATTTTGTATCACCAGCAGATTTTGCAATTCATCTCTCTCTAACCCCATCCTTTCTCCTCACCTCACTCCTCCCACCCCAGGTCATAAATATACTGAACCACTCTACTCACAGTATAGACTTAGGGATATCCATTAACATTTCATCTATGGAAAATCGCACACCATTCTTATTCTTTATTTTTTCTTCTATAAGCAGTTTGAATCCCTAACAGTACCTTTACTCTCTCATCTTCTTCTATGATTAAATTTTTTAAAAGCTTTATGAAAATTCTCTTTAAGTTTCTATCCATCATATTTTATGAGCTTTTTCTCAATTAAATTTTTTTCAAAACAATTTTGCAGGTTAGTGAAGCAAAATTATTTTAGAGGAGATTTTTTTTTTCCATTTCTTATGAGTGGTTAAGCACAGCCACATTTAATAACCAAATTTTACTTGTGGCACTGTGCTTTTGCAAACATATCCATGAGGGATGAGGAAAATCAATGTTGGATTGACTGTTGCAGAACACAGACTCTATGAAGGCTCACAGCCACTTCTGTACTATTTTCAGGATCAGTAATCTCAAGATTATGTGATCTGAAATTTCTTCCTGCCAAGATCCTGCCTTCCCTTCCAGAAGATACTGCCCACACTAAATGACAACATTCCCTTCCTTCACCAACAGCTGTACCTCTTTTAATTGTTGTATTGGATGTCACAGGCCTCTACCACGTGCCTCCCTCTCTTCCTGCCTTTGCCTAGTGAATGTGGAGGAAAATATAATTCTCTTAGTCATTCATAAGGGCTCAAGTGACAAATGAATTTTTTTACCCCCACTGCTCTCTAAACTTTGGGAAGTATCAAGTGAACCATTAGCCATTTCATGATATTCAACTTGGGTGATCATGCTGGGAACAGTTGCAATTTAATGTCTTCTTAAATGTATGATTATGGGCTATATTGTATCTAGTTCTATTACATTTTTCTACCATCTTTTCATTTTATTGTGCCATTAATAATTTATTTTCTTCATTTTTATCTTCACATAGTGATCGTTATATTACCATTATTGTTTTCTTATTTCTTTTTATAATGGTTATAAAATTAATAAAATCTTTGACACTGTCTTGGGAGGTCAGTAGGATCCCTGAAGTGCCTTCTGCAAACTTATCGTTATCCATACCTTGCTCAGGTCCTATTTGGGCATCTCTTGCATATGACAGAAAACAATAGGTTACTCAGTCAATTTATTGTTATTGTTGTTGTTGTTGTTTAATCTGAAAACTATACAATTTGTAAATCTAGCAATCAGATAATGGTGTTTAGAAAATGAAACTATTTTTCCTGGTAACATAAAAAGGCCATCATTCCTAAAAAACAGAAAGATATGTGCGGAAACTAAACACCTCAAAGATATTATTTAATGACATCTCAGTAAGGTTAAAACATAAAATTGTAGTTGACAATAACATTAACAGTACAGCTTAAATCTATTTTTTAAATTATAAATTAAAGATCAGAGAAAGAGAAGAGTTTAACTTTTGTAAACAGGAGACAACCATATTAATTCAAAATCAGAATGAGAAAAAGATACTGTGAGATCTGATATCTAAATTTAAGAGGCAATATACTGTTTTATAAAGGCCTTAATTAGCAATAGTTCTTTTATTTTTCTATTTCTGTCTTTAAATTGTCCTAAATGGTTATATTTTTTTATGCAGAAAATTGCTCACACCTATAGCAAATGCTCAATCATATGTAATGTTGATGAGAGCAGAGACCATGTTGAGCTCACTGTTGCAGCTGTGGTGCCCAGAACATTAGAGATTCTCAATAAATATTTGCTGAATAAATCAATAAGTAGGATATGTATGTGTGTGTATACCATATCATATATATGTTATGTTATTTTAATATATATCACCGATTAACACAAAATCATTATATATGCAGTACTACACTTGGAAAAAAAATAGCATTTGAAGAACGTTTGTGGAATTTTACCTTAGTTTATTGTATTGATGTTATTTGACATCAGATAAGCAGGTATATACAGTTCTTTGTACATCAAAATGTCAAATTCTGTTTTAACAATTATCTTTCCCAGAGAATACATACAAATCAAAGAAAATCTTTTTCCAAAACTCTCTATAAAAAATAAAAAATATAACAAATTTAGTTTTTTTGCTTTTTGACAGTATATGTAAATGTATTTCAGATATCTTTCTGATCCAGTGCCTAGTGCCCTATTGGCTACAAATTGAGGAACTACCAACACTGATTAGCAAATAAAATATATACCTAATAGGACTTCTAAAAAATATGATGTAATATAACATAGCACTTTGAATTTTAACAGAGTAGCAAAAGATAAAAGAAAATAGTATGTCAGTCTCATAATTGGTCATTATGTCACCTACCTTTCCTTATACAAAAAACAGGCTTGTAAAGTGTTTGCTAAAGGCCATTTCATTTTTCTGAGATGTGAACACCAGATCTAATTAAAGAGGAAGTTTAATTTCTAATAAACTTCCTTTCTTTTTATGTTTTACATTCTTTAATGCATTGTATTCAGGTGTTGATCTCAGATCTTTAAAATTTTAAGTGATAAAAAAATTAGAATAGCAATTCTATTTAGAATTTACTAAAATATCCTGTCCTTTTATCTAATGTTTGGTTTAGTGATATAAATGTATATTTAAACAAATACATACAGAGCACAAAACCTCACTATATTTCTATTCTGGAGGTCCATACCTGAGAGCATTTTACTTATGAAGTCCATTGACAATCAACCATTACTTTCTAAACAAGAGATCTCGAAAGGAGACCATTTTATATATCAAATTCCAAAGTATATATTTTATAACATTAGCTAGGTTTCAGTTTATATATTAAGACATAAAAAATGCATTTACAGATTAGAAACTTACTCGGGTGCCTAATAATTAGAACAGTAAAACCTGGAAACAAGAGTGTTCTCTACTGAGATATGTATTATTTAAATATGCTTTGATTTTCTTATAAATTTGAAACTTTCTAGATGTAAGATAAGTGCTCGTATTAATATAGAGAAATCAGATCAAGAGGAGTAGAATCCAAGTGCAGAGGCAGTATATCCATCAGTCTATGCATTCTAGCTGGAAAGAAAAGAGCACGTTCAAATGCGTAATTAGAGAAGAGTTTAAAAAGAAGATATTTATAAAGATCGCGGGCTGGTAACAGCGGGGAGCTACCCCTAGGTCTGATGGGAAGTGAAGAGGAGCTGTTAACCTAAATAAGGTGGCAGAACTACATGAAAAGGACCACGTAACCTGATGCGGCAGGCCCTGGTGATCCCGTCGGAGGGGGACTGAGGAAACAAATTCTTCACACTCATCATCTTCTCTTTCTCCACTGATCAAACCCATCCAAAAGCCAGAAAGCACAGACCACCAATGTAGTCCATTATTAAAGCAGAGCAAAGTAGAGAAGGGGGCAAATTAATCTAGAGGAGACAACAGAAAATATTGAGCACAGAAAGAAATCCGAAAAGGAAATCTATCAGAAGACCAAGAAAATAGACAAAGGAAATGTACACGGTGCAGGGGAAAACAATAGGTTATCTACTAAGTAGGCAAGAAAAAAAAAAAAAAAGAAGTCATCATGCTCTCAACCGGATGCCACGCCTAAAGGAATAGTGGAAGAAATCCTGAACAAATAGGTGAAAGAAAGGAAATTAACAGCTATAGCACGACTACTGTGCACCAAAAAATGTTTTAGGAAGTTTTTTTTTTTTTTGTAGGCAATATCTTTTAAGTCTTATAACCTGTCAGTGAGAAGGTTATGATTATAACAATTTTAAAGGTATAGAAACTGCAACTCATAAGCAAACCTACTCACCTATCACCATTATAAGTGCATCAGCATATTATCATTTAGTCTCTACAAAGAGTTAAACCACCAAAGCAAAGGAATCCACAATTCCCTTTAAGTTAAACCTAGTCTGGTAATGAATCATGGCCTCATGATTCTTCTGGCCAAAGAGGAATGAATAGAAATTTGTGTCCTCTTTCCAGCAATTTCCACAGCTCCTTTTCTCACCAGGATCTCTGGAGACAATGAATATAAGATTGTCCTGCTCTGTATGCCAAGTCACCTTCTACTAAATCTCTCATTCTCCTCCTTCAAATGGAGCCAGGGAAAGTAAGTCAGGGATATAGTCTTACATTACATATGAAATCCATTAGGCAATTCTACTTGGATCTAAAATATAATAACTTTAGTTTCCTTCTAATTTAAAATTGGCTGTGGCAATTCCACACTCGTTCAAAGATATTTCCACCAAGTTTACATTGTAGCCATGGTAGCATATATTCGTCTTATCAAACCCCTTTTATTAATAAAACTAATTTTATATTCTTACCTATGGCCTTGCAGTTTTCCTCAGAGCTCCCCCAAACATAACCACAACACACTCTTGAGATCTAATAATTACAGCTAACATTCAGAGAGGGGCATGCTTGGACTATGGATCAAGACATGGTTTACTCATAGAATCTTCCCAATGGACCTATGAGGTAGGTACTATTATTAGCCCCATTTCAGAGCTAAGTAACTGAGACTTAAAGTGTTTGCCATTGTCCTTACAGCAGGAAGTGTTAAAGATAAACTTTAAGCCCAAGAATTCTGGTTTGTTGACCTGCATGTTAAACCAATGCCCTCTGTTGCTTCTATAGGTCATAAATAAAACTCTGTTCCCTGCTCCCCCTCCCTTTGTCTCCCAAACAACTGACAGGGACATGTGAAAGTTGCCTTCCACTCTCTTTCTCAGATAGTCACATTTTCTTGTTCTTCCTGATTTATTTACTTATCACTTCTCCATATCCCCTTTTCTGGTTAGAAACAACATTGATTTTTCTCCTCGACTTTGGACATTATTAAAGCATTTTCCAACACAATCAAATGTCTACAACTTTCCCAACAATGCCAGTTAGGCAATGCACATTGTCAAGCCATCAAGTTGTGTTCAGATCTGTCAATGCAGCAATGCCACATTCGGCAAAACTGTACATGCAGGCAAGTAGCTGATAAACACTACTTCTTGATGTACTTCACCACTTCCGGTCAGGTAATCACCAATTGGGAAAAAAATGAGTAACAGAATATACCAGCTCTAATGACTACATTAGTGACAGGAAATTAAAACCAAAAATATTTAAGTCCTAGAAGTACTAAAGAGACTTGTTCCAATATGGAAAAAATCAAACTTCTTCACTAATAATTAAAGAATTCTGTGTGGAATCTGAGTCCTAAAGGCAAAATCATTTTATTTGAATTTTCAGTATAATAATGTTTTCAGTATAATGATGTTTGAAATAGTGACTAACCAAACTCAGATGTGAGAAAAGGTGGCTTCAGAAATATCAAACAAAAGAAAATGAAAATTTTTTAGCATTCTCCAGGGAAGACACCAAAATATAAGAGTTTTCACTTTGGTATGTATAACAACATAAAGCTTCTTTCTATATGTACATATTTTCTTTATCTCCATGATAATATACCCAGAAGGTTTTTTCCCTCCATGGCACTGATTAGAATTATTGTTTTTGATTCTGTAGTTTTGATTCTGCATTTTCATCTTTTCTCAAACATAGCATAAAATCATGTTTTTGTTCACTTCTTATGTTTTAACATATGTAATTGGCATAGGTACTCACAGGACTGTGGGACAGCTGGAGTTACTATGAAGTTGGCGACATAAATTTTGCAGCCAGCCTGACATTGATTTAAAATGCATTTCAGACTGATGAAAGCTGGTGGATTCACAGTCCCTGAGACTGAAGTTCTCTGGTTCTCCACTGAACAAAGAGCGCCCGGGGACCTGCAGTGCCCCATAAACTTGTTTCAGCTGTGAGGTGACATTCACCATAAAGAGGCATGTTGGGTAGGTACAGCTGAAAGAACTAGATTATCAGAAAGCCACACATCGCTTAGATCCGAAAAGAGTAGTTGGATTGTTCCTGTTGTTAGATGAGTCAGATTAGAACACCTTGTCATTCACTCGACAAGTTTAGGATTCTTTTTCATGCTTTTATTTTTTTCTCAAAATGCCTAGATATTTCTGATATATGAGATTTCCTATAAATTCAAATTTGTTCTTATTCAGAACTTTTTACTAAATTGCTATACTAAATTATATAAGTTACTGTGTCTCTCTATGATTTGATTAACATATCTATTGTTATGGGGGTTAAACTGGATGGTGCATAAGACATCTTTCAGCTCTAAAATCCAGATATACAGTCACAGTTTATCATGAGAGGAAAATGTTCCCTAAAACCCCATGGAGATATTTTTAAAAAGTAGTTCGTTCTGCTCTGTCAGACTTTTTGGATTCTAAAATACAGTGGGCATCTAGAATTAGGAATGAAGACAATCTCATGTGGTTTTCACAATAATTTGCAGAGGTACTTTTCAAAATATTTTGTTTATTTGTTCTATTTACATGGAAAATGAGTATCCTAACAATTTCCTGTCTCTTCCCCATACAATTTCAATGAGAGAGAGAGAGAGAGAGAGAGAGAGAGAGAGAGAAATGGTTCTTTGTTCCTTGGCAAATAGATGTTTTAAGACTGAGCTATAAGGAATCAACTCAGGAAAATGGCTGTTAGAATTTACTATAACAAATCTGGTTTTCTATCATCCAGAAATATTCTCATGCTGTGGGTCATGCTATTTGCCGCCAAACAGATTTTTCCAGTTATAGAAGACCTCATATCGAAATAAAATTGGGGGGAAACTATAGCTCACTAGAGTTGTCTTGTTACCCCAAAGATTTAAACCAGATCTAATGGAATAGAAGAGGAATGATAAGCAGAGGGAGAAAAAAACAGAGAGAGAGATTAAGTGTGAGCTCCTTTGGATTCTGATCAAAATCAGGGCTTAGTGTTTTGGAGCATTTGCATTCTCGATGTGTGCCATTTTATCTTGTTTTTACTCTCTCCCAATCTTAATTCCTTCCTATTCTAGTTTACACACACACACACACACACACACACACACACACACACACACACACACACATTTAATCAATCTACTTGTTTATTCCCTATATCCTTATGTTATTGAAACCAATCATATTCCGTCAGCATGTTATGTGATGCAAGGCAACATACTCAGGTTGTAGGGAACTTCAGCAATCTCCTTGTGTCACTCAAAAGATGATGCTAGCTCTTTTTAAATGTTGTAAATATCACAGAAGAAAAACTATTAAAAAACCACCTACAATGCCCTTAATTTACTCCATCGTTTAAAAAATAATAATTTATATGTTTTCTTCAACCAATGCTAATTAATTTCTATGTCAAAGAAGAAAAATTGAAATGCCTTATTATAAATACCTACTGATGGCTAATTTTAATGGTGAGATGGGAAAAAAATAATCTATACCTTCACTCTCGAGGCTCACCTTTTGACTTTTTTGAAGAGACTAAAATGAACACATAGAGAAAATAATGTATTTATCTACTAGAGAGGTCAGGCTTAACTGCTTATTTTCCAATGAAAGTCTATTTAAAGGGGAAAAAAAGAAAAGGGAAAACTAATGGGCAAGTAAAGATGATTATTTTGCCCTAAAGATCAAATTGAGGAGAAAGCCAGCTTTAGCACCAAATCCTTAGTATATAAAAAGAATGTATGTTATATGCAATATTAAATTTATGGTGACCTCAACCCCATGATTATGCTTTTGCATCAATTCTCTGAGCCAAAAGTACCAGGAACCAAGTAGAACAGATCTCATGTCTACTGAACAGGAAGCACATATAGGAATTATACTTCTGTGACTGGTGGAAATCACCATGGACAATCCATCAAGGAGAGGAAAACCTCTAATTCTAAGTCTCGGTTTCTTCAATTGTGAAATGATAACAATGATGTCTGCCTCGCCTATTTTACAGGTTTGCTATGTCCTCCACATAAGTAATATGTTAGCAATAATAGTATCTTCATTTATTGAGCGTTTAGATAATAAACAAATGCATAAAATTTTACAAGCATTATCTCACTTAGCCATTAAAACAAACCTATGAAATGAGTAACATTGATCCAATTATGCAGTTGAAAATAGCTAGGCTCAGAGAATTAAAATTTCACAGATTGTAAATGGGAAAGCAAAGAGATTCCGATTCCAAGTATTTTAGCTGACTTCTTGAGTAAATGATATCAAAAAGATTTTATTCATTAAATACCAACGAGAGTATTCTGTTTTCCTGGTCTCTTAGTTATCAAATGGTAATGATGTTTGGTGATAATAATTGCACTTCTGCTGATAAGAATAATGTTCATAGTCAAATTCTAAATGGCCAAAGTTATATTTAAGTAGAAAAGTCTATGAAAATTTACAGGAAGGAAGTTTCTCCTTTCATAAGTAAAGCTCTCTCTCTCTCTCTTTCTTTTTTTCACTTTTTTTTACCTTTCATTAAAATGCTAGGGGGAGTGTCTTGATATATTTTTTTTTCTTTGCCCTTGAATGCTGCTAATAATTGCTTCTGCTCATGATACTATCCCCTTATTTTTATGAAAAAAATAGAACACTTAAAATTAAAATCTGCAGTGGAATAGGTGATATTAGGCCATCTAAGGTCTCCTTCTGTCTTTCAAAATCTAGTTAAGGGCAAATAATCCCTCTCATTCAAGAAAAGATGTAAATAATCCCTTTGACCAAACTGCTGTCTAGTTAGACTAAGAGCACTAAAAAAAAAAGTCACTCACTCTCCACTTACTCAGTCCAACTCTGAATGATGCAAATATCTGTCTGTTTCAGATAGCTTTTCCCTTAGGTAGATAACAAATGATTCTAGTTTGGTGACTCCAGTACTAAAGTGTCATAGTTATAAGTGTCATAGATAAATATAGGAATAGCTTCTTACTAATATGTGTGTGTGTGTGTGTGTGTGTGTGTGTGTGTGTGTGTATTTTTTGCAATCTAGTGTTGCATATGGATGCTAGGAATAAGTAATGTAAATGGTCTGTTCTAATTTACATTTGAATGGGGGCTTAAAAAGGATCAGGGAGCACTGCCCTGCCTTGAAAAGCTATGGCCTAAAATGAGTGACAGGGATTGTCATCTGTATTATAATTATTACCAAGTTCCAAAAAAAAGACCCGTGTTAGAAGTGGAATCGTCTCTCCAGGGGATATCCAAGACTGTTGCACTTGGGTAAAATATGAATCAAGGGCTAATGCCAAAAACCCAAATTACATTTTTTAAAAGAGGATATTACATTAAAATAGTGATAAACTGAGTAATTACAGAGAATTTATGTATCTTTTAACATAATTAATGATGTAAAACACCAAAGTTTGAAATTTAAAGTCCATCTATTTTAAATTATGCTTCAGAATTTACAAATATCATAAGAATAAAATAAATGTAGAATGCTTAGATTAATAAGTATAAACTAAATATAGATTAGATATTTATCTACTGCGAATATTACAAAAGGAAACAAGAATTACTTCTTGTATTAAGTAGATTCTAGCTAACTGTAGGGCATTTACTAAAACTAATGTTAATGTTATCTTAGTTAACTTTTCATATATAACAAGTACTGCGTAAATAAACCCTGTATGAAATCTGGAATGTAATTTATAATGAATTTGTGCTAATGATATTTAATGTGCTAGTTAAAATGGGAGCTTTATTGAGAATAAATTCGCTCATTTACTTCAAAGGGAGTTACCAAACGTGTAATTTTATAGCAATCTAAGAAACAAAACAACATTAGCTAATAAAAGAATGATTTACAGATTTCCTTATGAAAATGTGGTATATATGTTTTTTTTTTCACCCTTAATTGTTTACTAGTAAAAAACTTCTTAGTTTCTATGGACACTCCAAAAATTCAAACAAATAACTATTTGAGAATGCATATTTGTGATAGGCAGAATAATGGCTCCTCAAAAATGTCTACATCCTACAAGGTTATGAACCTTAAATAGGAAGATCATCAGTATCATGTTATCCAGATGTTTTCAATAATATGAGCCTTTAAAAGCAGAGAACTTTCTCCAGACAAGTCAACGAAATGTGGAGGAAGCAGGAGTAATGAGGCTGAAGAGGAGGTCAGAGAAAAGTGAAAAAGGATTCAACCTATCTTTGCTGGCTTCAAAGATGAAGGTGTTTTGGGCAACCTCCAGAACCATAGGACTCCTGGCCAAAAGCCAGCAAGAAAATGGTAACTGCCAGCTTACAACTGCAGGGAACTGAACTCTACTAAAAATGTGGAGGAGCCTGAAAGCCGCTTTTCCTGTGTAGAACACAGCTCTAATGACTGTGAGACCATGTTTCGCCCAGTAAGACCCTGTTGGCCTTTTGATTTACAGAACTGTGAGATAAGAAATGTGTGTTATTTTAAGCCACAAACTGTGTGATAATTTGTTAAGGCATCAACAGAAAACTAATACCATACTGTATTATATGTTCAATATAAACACTTATTACTAAGTGAACATTAAGATGATCAAAGTTCACTTTCACAATAGAATGCCATGGTACCGATATTAATGAGGATTTTAAAATTCTGAAGTTTTAGAGAATAAATTCCTTAAAATTGATGTCTTAATTAATGATGTAAAACAAAACAAAAAAA
>NW_011888803.1:5407213-5411540 GCF_000151845.1 Pteropus vampyrus | reverse complement strand
AAAAGACTTATTATCCTGTGTTATAACTTTATGGACTTGTGTATATTTCCTGTCTCTCCACCTCCTCTTCTCTTACAACATTCTTACTGCTCCTGATACCTTTTTCTCCTTTACATTCATTTCCAATTACTCTAAGTCCTACAGATTTTACTTTCCAAACACTGTAAAATCTATCCCTTCCAATGCCACCACCCACACCAAAGCTCCTGTCACTTAGACTTGTAGTGTAGCAACTGCTTTTTTACATAACCTTGTCTCTGTCATTTTTTTTTTTTTTCTAATCTACAGACCAGAAGATCTTTTCAAAATGGAAATCAATTAAACTCTTATGCTCTTGGCTACCTCTCAGCTTCTTCTTGTATCACTCTTACTCTCTAAGATGAAAGATAGACATTGAACTCTTAGTGTCTGGTGAACATACTGTGCTAAGAGCTTTGCATATGTTATTTTACTTAGTCTTCACAGACCACTCTGAGGTTACTACATAATTTGTGTCATCCCCTTAAGCATTTAATAAAATTGATACAGAATGTAGTTAAATGATTTGCCCAAAAAGCCATAGTTAGTTATTGGTACTCTGTATAAACTAAGTAGTTTAAGTCCATAGTCTACATTCTGAAACACCAATCCATCATTTGTCTTCCTTTTGGTTTCTTAAATGCTGTCTGTTCCTCTTTACATTTTCTTATTTTTTAGGTGAGGCAATCCTTGGTTGACCTCACAGATTGCAAGGACCTTGTCAGCTTACAATCCCTTATTTTTTTCTTTTTATTTTTTACACCTACAGCACCTGGTCTTCCTAGGTGGTCTTCCATCCAAGTACTAACCAGGCTCAACCCCGCTTAGCTTCCGAGATCAGACAGGGTCAGGCTTGTTCTGGATAGTATGGCCGTAGACCCTCTTTACATTTTTTACATGATTTTTCCTTTCCCTACCTGAGCCACCCTCCTCTCCATTTTTGCCTAGATAGCCACTTTTGGTTCTTTATATCAGCTCACGTGTAACTTACTCACAGACTTTCTGATTCTATAATCAGTGCTATCATTGGATCTTTATCCCTTCTTTTGTAGTACTTAGTGTGTAATCAGTCACTCATGTGTTTATCCCATAAGTGCCTATTTCCAACACTAGGCATTTCATTAGCTGATACACTCTAAGAAATAGGAGTCTTGTCTCCTTCTGCTCACCATTCTGATGTCCTTAGAGCTCATCACTCACTATCTAGAAAGTGCTCAAGAAATATCGGATAAAAGACTAAAGTAATGCTTCTTTCTGCTTTTAACCATATTCTAATTAACAACCTGATCCCTTCATGTGGTATTATACAAGCTGACAATAGTTTTTAAGCATCGTATCCCCTTAGCTCCACTCTCACATGGATTCAATAAAGCCCTTTCTCCTGTTTTGTTTGAAAACTTCTAGGGAGGGACCTTGACTGGCATGGTTTCAATCAGGTCACATCCCTAATCCAATTGACTCTGTTCAAAGAGGCCATATCAGGATGCACTTTCTAATATCTGGACCATTCTCAGAAAGGGTGATATCATATTGTGCTAAGAAGACAATTCGATTGGTGTCCACCACAGCATCCAAGCAGATGTTTATGACTTGGTCTCAGAAACTAGTCCAACTGAACTTAATGAAAATAATGGTAATATTATCACTAATTACTATAAGCAAAACATGTTGCTAAATGTTTTACCTATGTTATTTCATTTCATATTTATGATAATCTTATGAGTATCTTACACATATTATTATTTCATTTCACACATGAGGAACTGAAGCTTAGAGAGCTTAAGCGGTTTACTCAGAATCACATTCTGTCTCCAGAATTTGTTCTCAGAACTGCTGTAAATCCTGCCTCCTTAATAGTAGAGCTATTTGAGTATATAGAGTAACCTAAAATTGACTAGATTAGCTGTGTTAGTATACAGATTCAAAGGAAAGAATCTATCCAGTAATTATGTACAAGAGCCTGTGATACAAAGGTGGAATGGTAGGAGGAGAAAAAACAAGATGTATACAAAATACAGCAGGCGTTATCTCTGTTTGATGATAATGAAGTAGTAAATATAAATAAATAAGATTATGTGAAGTCCTATTAAACATAGCCATGCACACACAAATGTACACAAACAGATAACAAATAAGGAAGGAATTTCAGGCCATTCCAATCCTGTGTTTGTTGTGCATGATCTATCCCAGAGGTTGAATAAAGTCCCTTTTCCAAGAAGGCAAAACAGGATAAATGCATATATTGATGAGAAAATCATAATTAAGAGCACACATTTTAGTTTTCAAAGTTGAAAATTTATTAGATTCCTTAAAAGTGTTATATTCTAAATCTACTGAAGGGAAACCTTTAAAAGACAAAATACAAATTTAATTTTATATGCTGAGACTCTTTATTTTGAAGGTTCAGGAATAAAAGGTAAAAGAAACTTTCTATAAATCCCGGTATATTAAATTATTGAACTATTTAGCACATTATAAAATTTAAAATGACACTTCTGTTTTAAATGATTATGAAGCATTGAATATAATTGACTAAAACTATGTAAAGTGCATTACCATATGAAGTCAATCTGATATCTGATCAATTTCATAATACTACATATTATGATGTATAATACTATTAAAAACGTATTTAGTTCCTTTTAAAGCATTTTTTCTCTGTTATTGGACATACTACCTAATGCCTTAATTTATTCTCTAAACACTTCTTGACACTATTGATTTCTGAAACTGTTTTTTTATTTAACTATAAAATATTTCAAGATTTCAGTTTTATAAAATATGTGATGCACAATTAATTGTATTGTGTGACTCTGTTAGATCTTAGAATGTTCCTGTAATTAAACCAGAAAGTACTTATGAATTGGATTCTGTTCTAATTGTCATTTATTCTAATTCTACTATTTAAATTCTGGCTGAATATCAGTCCATTTGGATATTCTATAGGTATTTTTTAGTTAAGATCTTAAAAACTGAATTTATATCTCTACACCCTAATCCACACCAGTGTCTCTGCCTGCATCCCCTGATTCAATGGTGCCAATATCTGCCCACTGCTCAAGGCAAAAATCCAGGAGCTATTCTAGGTGCTTTCCTTTCATCAAGCAACAATCGTCATCCTAGCATATAATCAATCACAACATATTGACTGGTTTCATTTTCAATTTGTGGCCATTAAATTCCAGTATGCTCTTAGCAATCCTACAGCATCTTGTCAGTCAGTTCACTTTCTCCTAAATGACTATTTCATAATTTCTCCTTCTCAAACTACCAATACCTATCCTTGGTTTTCATTCTCAGTTAACGACTTTGCATATTATTTCACTGCTAAACAGAAGTGATATAAAAAGCCTTCTCTATCTCTTGCCACCATATCTCACTTCACTGCTTTAGGACACACCTATACCTATACTGAGTATCCTGAAGTCAGCCACTCTACACTCACTCAGTATCCTTTCCTTTCTCAAGAAGTGAGTTCAGTCACTTACATCATCAGTTCCTCTCTGTATCTCTCCTACTCTCTGCATCTCTGTCTCTCTCATTATTCTCAAAAGTATTGTTATTACAATAACTTCTCCATACATACCTCCTTAGTTACTGTTGTTTCTTTTTCCTTTTTATAAAAATACTCTCCAAAAAGATAGTCTACTTACTGCCTCCAATTTCTCTCCTCTAGTCTCTTCCTCTCTGCTTTTTAAATTTATTTTTCATCAAAGGTTTACGTGTTAAGTAAACAACAGTATGCCCATTTCTCCCTCTCAGTGGAAAGAAATTTCAAATCATTTAAGTGAGTTGTTTGATATTTCTTTTTTTTTTTTTAAATTATGTTTATTAGGGTAACATTGGTTAATACAATTATATATTTTTCAGGTGTACATTATCATTTGACATTTGTATATTCTATTGTGTGTTTACCACCCAAAGTCTAGTTTCCTTCAGCTACCATATATTTGATCCCTTTTATCCACTTCACCCTTTCCCTAGTCCCCTATATTTGACTCCTTTGCCCTGTCTACCTCCCTCTCCTCCCCTACTCCCTATCCTCTGGTAATCACTAGTTTATAGTCGATGTCCATGAGTCTCTGTTTGTTTGTCCTGTTCATTTGTTGCTTTTAGGTTTATATCCTACATATAAGTGATATAATGTGATTTTCAACTTTTTCTGTCTGGCTTATTTCACTTAGCATGATTATATGAGGTCCATCCATGTTGTCACAAATAGCAATATTTCATCTCTTCTTAAGATCGAGTAATATTCCATTGTATATATGTACCACAGCTTCTTTAGCCAATCATCTATTGTAGGACA
>NW_011888803.1:5331248-5406412 GCF_000151845.1 Pteropus vampyrus | reverse complement strand
CCATGTGTCTGTTTTGCTGCCAGTACCATGCAGTTTTGATTACTGTCACTTTGTAGTATAATTTGAAGTCGGGCAGAGTGATGCCTCCAACCTCATTCTTTTTTCTCAGGGTCTTTTGTGCTTCCATACAAATCTGATGATTTTTTTTTTGTTCTATTTCTTTAAAAAATGCCAATGGGATTTTGATGGGGATTGCATTAAAGTTGTGTAATGCTTTAGGTAATATAGTCATTTTAACTATGGTGATTCTTTCAATCCAAGAACATGAAATATCTTTCTATTTCTTTGTATCTTCTTCGATTTCTTTTAATAGGGTCTTGTAGTTTTCATTAAATGGGTCCTTTACATGTTTCGTTAAATTTATTCCTAGGTATTTTATTCTTTTTGTTGAAATTGCAAAAGGAATTATTTTTTCCACTTATTTTTTTTACACTTTATTTTTAGAGTATAGGAATGTTATGGATTTTTGAACGTTGATTTTGTATCCAGAGACTTTACTGTTTTTTGCTTACTGTTTTTAGTAGTGTTCTTGTGGAGTCTTTAGTGTTTTCTATACAGAGAATCATGTCTTCTGCAAATAGTGACAGTTTGACTTCTTCATTTCCTATTTGGATGTCTTTTATATCTTTCTCTTGTCTGATTGCACTCACTAGGACCTCCAATGTTATATTGAATAACAGCTGGGATAGTGGACAGCCTTGCCTTGTTTCCGATGATAGAGGCAAGGTTTTTAGTTTTTCACCGTTAAGTATAATGTTGGCTGAGTGTTTGTCATATAGGACATTTATTATGTTATGGTACTTTTCTTCTATACCAATTTTGTTAAGTGTTTTGATCATAAATGGATGCTGTTTCTTGTCTAAAGCTTTTTCTGCATCTATTGATATGGTTGTATGATCCTTATTTTTTAATTTGTTTATGTGGTGTATCACATTTATTGATTTGCGTATGTTGAACCCTCTCTGTGCCCCTGAGATGTATAATCTTTTTTAATATGTTGCTGTATTCAGTTTGCTAGTAAATTATTTAGGATTTTTGCATCTGTGTTCATAAGAGATATTGGTCTGTAGTTTTCTTTTTTTGTGTTATCCTTACCAGGTTTTGGTATCAGAGTAATATTTGCCTTATAAAATGAGTTGAGAAGTATTGTCTCTTCGATTTTTTGGAAGAATTTGAGGAGAATAGGTATTAAATCTTCTTTCAATGTTTGATAGAATTCATTGGTGAAGCCATCTGGTCCTGGACTTTTACTTTTTGGTAGGTTTTTGATGATTGTTTCAATTTCCATACTGCTGATCAGTCTATTAAGATTTTCCACTTCTTCTTGATTCAGTCTAGAAAGGTAGTATTTTTCTAAGTACTGGTCCATTTCTTCCAGGTTATTAAATTTGGCATTATATGCTTTTTCATAGTATTCTTGTATGTTTCTTTGTATTTCTGCAGTGTCATTCATAATTTCCCCTCTTTCATCCCTGATTTTGCTTGTGTCCTTTCTCTTTTTCTCTTTAATGGGTCTAACCAAGGGTTTGTCAATTTTATTAACCTTCTCAAAGAACCAGCTCTTTGATGCATTTATTTTTTTCTATTTTTTTTTTTGTTGTTGTTTTTAATTTCATTTATTTCTGCTCTAATTTTGATGATTTCTTTCCTTCTGCTGACTTTAGGCTTCATTTGGTCTTCCTTTCCTAATATTTTAAGCATTAGGTTGTTTATTTGGGTTTGCTCTTGCTTTTGGAGGTAGGCCTGTAATGCTATGGACTTTCCTCTTATGACCACTTTTGCCGTGTCCCAAAAGTTTTGATTTGTGGTACTATCATTATCATTCGTTTCTATGTATCTCTCGATCTCTCTTTTTATTTCTTCCCTGACCCAGGTATTCTTCAATAGCATGTTGTTTAATCTCCATGTATTTGTGATTCTTTCTGCTTTCTTTTTGCAGTTGATTTCTAGTTTCAAAACATTATAATCAGAGACTATGGTTCGTATGATTTCAACCTTCTTATATTTGTTGAGGCTATCTCTGTGTCCCTGTATGTGATTGATTCTTGAGAATGTTCCATGTGCACTGGAGAAGAATGGATAAGCAGCTGTTTGGGGATGGAAAGCTCTATATATGTCAATTATGGCCAGCTGGTCTAATGTGTCATTTAGGGATGTTATTTCCATATGATCTGTCCATATCTGACAGTGGGGTATTTAGGTCCCCTACTATGACAGTGTTTTGGTCTGTTTCTCCCTTTAGTTCTGTTAGTAATTGCTTTACAAATTTCGGGGCTCACTGATTGAGAGCATAGATATTAATAAGTATTATGTCTTCTTGGTACATTATTCTCTATATCATTATGAAGTGTCCCTCAGTATCTTTCTTTACTTTTTTATTTTTAAGTCTATTTCATCTGATATTAGTACCGCTACTCCCACTTTTCACTGAATGCCATTTGCTTGAAATATCATTTTCCACCTTTTCACTTTGAGTCTATATTTGTCTTTGGAGCTGAGATATGTCTCCTGGAGGCAGCATATAGTTGGGTTTTGTTTTTTGATCCATTTTGCAACTCTGTGCCTTTTTATTGGTGAGTTCAGTCCATTTACATTTAGGGTGATTATTGAAATATGAGTTCTTCTTATACTCATTTTACCTTTTGCTTTCTGGTAGCTTTCCATCGCTTATTTGTCCTTGTGTTTCTGTTTTCTTTATTTTGGTTGGCTTCTGTGGGTTTTCCCTTTGGTCTTTCTTGTTTTATGTTATATACTTTAGTTTTGCATCTTCGGTATTTGGTTATCATTATGAATATGAAAAGGATAGTTATATATATAGTCATCCATTTTTTTCTGCACGTGTCTTATCTCCATTCCCCTTTGCAAATTTGAATCTTTGAATCCTCCCCTTTTCAGTTGTTGTTTCAATTTGTCCCTATATATGCTGAACGTTCATTACTATCTTGCTAGAGCAATTCTCTTCTTATTATTTAAGCTTATAGTGCCCTGTTCTTAGTAAAGGTTGCACTCCTCTGCTTCTATTTGCCTAATAGTCACTTTACTCCTAATTATTAATTTTTTTTTTTTAATCATTTTGTTTTAGGTGAGCTGACCCGTTTCAGAATTCCCTGTAGTGCAGGCGTCATAGTGGAGAATACTCTCAATTTTTGTATGTCTGGAAAGGTCTTAAATTCTTCTTAGCATCTAAAGGAGAGCTTAGCTGGATACGTTATTCTAGGCTGGTAGTTCATTTCACTTAATAGTTTAAATATTTGACTCCATTTCTTTCTGGTTTGTAAAGTTTACACTGAGAAGTCCAAAGATAATCTAATGGATTTTCCTTTATAAATTACTGTTTTCTTCTCCCTGGTTGCCCTGAGCATTCTGTCTTTGTTATTGATTTTTGATAACTTTAATATAATGTGTCTAGGTGAAGGCCTTTTTGGGTTAAGATAATTGAGTATTCTGTTGACTTCTTGAATTCCAAGCTCCAGTTCATTCCTTAGATTTGGGAAATTCTTATCCACTATTTGTCTGAAAATGCTTTCTAGTCCCTGCTCCTTCTTCTTGCCTTCAAGAATTCTCATTATTCTTTTATTTCCTCTCCTGATGGTATCAGCTAGTTCTTGTATTTCTCTTTCATTATTTTTCATTCTTCAATTTCTCTCTTTTTTCTTCTGACTTATTTCTAGATTTCTGTCTTCAATATCACTGATCCTTTCCTCCGTTTGGTCAACTCTATTTTCCAAGCTTGCTATTTCATTTTTCAACTCTTGAAGGTGTGTGTGTGTGTGTGTGTGTGTGTGTGTGTGTGTGTGTGTGTGTGTCTGTGTGTCTGCGTGTCTGTGTTTTATCTCCAGAAGATCTCTTCTGTTCTTTTTGAGAGTTTCAATCTCCTTGCTCTTCTCATATAGATTTTTCAATTCCTAAAATTATTAATATGACTTGTTTCGGAACTCACTGAGTTTTTTCAGAAGTACCATCCTGAATTCTCTGTCATTTAAGTCACATATTTCTATGTCTGTAAGTTTATTTTCTGGATTTTTTTCTCTTTCTTTCTGAGATTCCTTGTCACTTGGGTTGTTCATGGTGTTTAATGGACTATTTCTTCACCTGGGCATTAATAAAAATGTATTCTGGTTTTTTTCTAGAAAGATTTATTATATAAAAGTCTCTCTTTAGCCTGTTGCAAAGAAGGTGCTTTTCTTTTGGTTTCCAGTAGGTGGCGTCTAAGCCTTTTAGATCTCTGCTTTATATAAATCTTTAATAATGTCCTTTTATTATTTCGTAGATATTTATTCACGCTCACTACCCTCAGTTTCAATCCCTGTCAGTGTTAACAACAGTTTCAGTAACATTTGCTCAGATTCCCATGGGGCTCCACGGTGATCGGTCTCAGAGGGTATGGGGGAGGGGTTCTGTGGCTTAAGGGTTGGGGGCTGCGGCTTAGCCTCAGTTTTGCAATTACTGCTGGTAAAAATCAACTGTTGTTTCTCTGCCATTCCCTTCTCCACTTTCTGCTCTGATGACTGGGCCGTGCCACCTACTGCGTGGAACTCATAACTCTCCCAGGCAGGGCTGTTCAGGGAATTTGCCACACCTTCTCCCCACCCCCACCCACCCACCCCAGGGAGCTCTAGCAACTCAAGAGGCAAATTCTTTATTTCTCCCAGTCCCCCACCCAACACCCCGGGTTCTGACTCGTGGTAACACTCATGCGCAGATCCCACACTCAGACGTGCTGGTGTGCAGTTTGGGTGTTTTTGTTGAGTTTTAGATGTTCAGCTTATTGTTGTTTCAAGGGGAGAGACCTGGGGATGTCTCTCACTCCATCATGTTTCCAAAGATGAGTTGTTTGATATTTCTTATGGTCTGAATTGCATCTCTCCAAAATTCATATTTTGAAGTCTTAACCTCCACTACCTCAGAATGTAACTGTATTAAGAGATAGGGTCTTTAAACAAGTAATTAAGTTAAAATGGGGTCACAAGGGTGGGCCCTAATCCAGTATGACTCATGGCCTTATAAGAAGTGGAAATTTGGATACAAACAGGCATAAATAGAGGGGCATGTGAAGACCCAGGGAAAAGGCAACAATTTGCAAGGCAGAGAGGCCTTAGAAGAAATTAGTCTTGCTAACATCTTGATCTTGGTTTTCTAGCCTCCAGAACTATGAAAAAATAAATTTCTGTTCTTAAGCTACTCAGTCGGTTATGACAACACCAACAAACTAATAAACTTATTTATCTCCAAATAATATACTGCATTGTTGTTTCTTGGTTTTTCAGATTTAGCCAATAATTATTGACTTCCTTCTGAAGAAGATGAGAATTTACATCATTTTCACCACTCCCCAATCCATATCCACATACATGGGAAACCATGCTGTCTAACCTCTGAATATAGTTACTATATTTTATCAATCTAAGAGTCATTAATTTTAAGATGCATTATGATTTTATGTACCACTAAAAAAGAAAAAATATGACACAAAACTTTCTTATCACTTAGACTTTTATTAAAATAACTCTTTTAGAATTACCAGACCTAGGTTTTATTATGTGTCATTCTTACTCACCTTGAATATATGAATGAAGTAAATTATTCAAAGTATACCTAATTTTTTTCAAAATCAGAATCTGACTGTTACAAATTCGTTATTTGACTCTGAGCCTTCCTATCATTTTTTTCCACTTTATAATTGTTTATATCATCAACATTGTTGATGATGTCATTTTCATAAAAGAAATTCTTAAAATACTAAAAGACTCTGATGTTGGTATCTTAATCCAGTTTTATCTTATGTACAACTAGCCAGAATTTGTATTCCCTTTTGAGACTATTACTAAATATATCTAATTTACAATTTTACTTTATTACCACAGTATTGGTTTTTCAAATATATAATACTCATGCAGCCACTATGAAATCAATCATAAAACACATCTAATATACCGTGATGCTGGCACTTGTTGATGTGTGTGCTTGCATGGGTAGTGACAACCTTATTCCGAATTGCTGCCTTGCCAACATTTGTAAGATATCATTTATTATATAATGATCTTAATTTTTAGATATGTTAAAATGTACAGGGTAAAATTAATAAAATTCAAAATATCATTTTGGTAAGAACAATATTCAATATTTATTTATTAGAATTATGTAGATGCTAACTGTTGCAGAGGTGAATTTACTGTGAAGTTAATGAAGGGCCTCTCACTGGGATAGACATCTTCAAAGCACCTGGGAGGGGACCCAGCAATGTGTTTGCATGATCATACTTTTTGTAAAAATTACGAAAGTAAGGTATTTTAATTGCAACTAGTTAAGTTCACCAACCATTTGTGCTTTGACTTTACATGTGTAGTCTGCAGCGATACTTCTCATGATTGATTAGCCATAATCATACTTGTAGGTGAAGCTAAGATGAAGATATATTGAGTTGGGGCTGAGAGGGCTTTCTTTATGTAGTTTGCAGTCACCTCCATGTACTGTCAAGCTGTTGCTAGTCACCCTTTTAACTTGTTATTGCTATTCTTCACTGTGCCAGCTCAACAGGTATTATGACCTGAAGTGTAGAGAGAAAACTTATTGCAATATGGACAGGCACTAAGAGTGCTAAGCACTGGGAACATGGGAAAAAAAGAAAGTTTGAAATGAATGAAGCCTGAAGCTAATATGTAAAAACATACATGTAGGATTTGGTTCTCATCAAAACCTATTTAAAATAGTGCTATTCTTTTAGAAACATACCCCCTAATGCAGTGCAATAGTGACATCAACAAATGTGAGATTTATAATATGCTGCTACGATGAGGACATCATGGACGAATTGAGAATTGTTGATTCAAAAAGCATTAAAGATTGGTTTCTACCTCAGAAACTTTGAAATGTACTGAAATCTTACCACTAATATGTGAAGAAAGCAAGACAGAGATTTTTCCCAAATCTGACAAAAATCTAGAACTTCACTTGACATCAACATTAATAAACTGTTTATCTGAAAGAACATTTTATCAATTATTGATAATAATGCACAAATTTTGATCAACTATGTAAAGGAAAGGCTAAATTATCTTTCCTATCTCTACAGAAAGTTACATTATAATATTTTTTTACATAAGAAGAGATGATTATAATATATACAGCCAAAGATGTATGGAAAATGTATTAACAAAGGTGTGTGTCAGGCAGCCAATTAATAAATGTTTTAAATCTCTGGACTTTGAGATGTTCTCAATATTTTGTATGTTTTGTAATTCTGTAATTTTCTGTAAATTACTTTATCTAAATAAATACTTATTAATACCAAATATCTATAACTTGATCTTTTCTCTCTAAAAGAGAGTCCCCATAATTATATTTGCTTCAGTGCCCAGTAACCCTGGAATTTTCTCTGACTATGTCCTCCTTATAACCTTTGGAGTACTTTATGCTCCTGGTCAGGCCTTTGCCTTCATTCCCTTATCAGCATGTTGTTTCTAGACACAGCAATATGGCTTACTCTGCACTTCCTTCTAGGCAATACTGAAAGATTATATATTAGGGAGACTTCCCTCACTGTTATCTATAAATATACCTCCAACCACTATAGGATTGCTGTATAAAATACAGGACACCTGGTTATATCTAAATTTCAAATCAACAATAAGAAAATTTTTAGTGTAAGTAAATGCATGGAATTTACTAATAGTAAAAAATTATATATACATTGTTAATATAATTTTTATTACATTGAAATTCAAGTGTACCCAGGTGGCCTGTTCATTTTTGTTTTTGTTTTTGTTTTCTTGGCTAAATCTAGTTCTCCTATCTCCATAGTTTCTATTCCTCTACTCCATTCTGTAGTACTTATCACCATGTAGTACTCTACTCATTTATTTTTTTTTTGTTATTTCCCATCTTTTCCACTAAGATGTTAGCTTCATGATGGTGGGGATGTTTTTCTGTACTGTTTGCCGATATATTCAAGCACCTGACTGGTACCTGGCACACAGTAGGCATTCAGGGAATATTAATTTTAGAAATTAATGAATGGTCAAAACTTTACAACTTTATCTTTTAATATTTCTCAACTCCTCTCTTTTTCTATTCTAATAACTCCTGCTTTAATCAACCTTGGAATATTGCTATTGTGTTCTAAATAGTCTTTGTCCTTTCGGCACAACTATTCTGAAATCCGTTCACTATAAATAGCCATACTGATTGACCTAAAACACGAAACTGACAAAACTGTTCCTTGAATAGACTTCTCAACAGGATTCCATCAATTGTAGGAAAAAATCCAAGCACTTTGGCATAATACTCATAGCCTTCTTCATGGTGCCCTGTCTTCTCTCTTCCTCTCATCTACCACAGCCCTATCATATGTCTCCATCCATAACTCACCCTTCACATGTCCATGCTAATATTGATTTGGTTACTCTGCCCAGAATACGCTCCCCACTTCTTTCATCTAATTCTTTCATATCCTTATGGACTCATTTCAAATATCATTCTCCTCCAGGAATCTTCTCTAGCCCTTATATCCATAAGCTGAACTAAGTGTTTTTTATGTGCATCCGCAGCACCCTGTGCATAATTCTGCCATAGTATAGTTTATATCGTATTAAAACCACCTATGTTTCTTTAACTAGAACTTAAATACTCAAGTACAATAACAGTGTGATATTTATTTTTGATTCATGGCACCTAGCATAATAAACTTTACAAACAGATTTCCAGAGGTGTATGTTGAACTAAATAAATTCGACTGAGTTATCCAATTGAATATATGTTCAAGTATATCTGATGGAGACAGCTAACCTAGGGTTATTAAAACATTTATAATGCCCATGAGCCCTAATAAAAAAGAAAATAAAAAGATATCAGCAGATTTTTCAAAATAAGGGGAAACAGTCTGTGAACAGGCTATGTCTAGAGATGATGGAAGGTTCTATATCAGTGTAATGATGAAGTCCAGTAGGGACTAAACAGAAGAGAGTGGAGTCTCTGAAGAAACCAAATCATGAGGATATTGTCAAGTGAACCAGTGATGGTAAAATTGCTGAGATTCAGAGTAGATGGTATAACAAAGAAAGATGTGAGACAAGTGTTAAAATCATCAAGCTCAGTGCCATGGATCCATGAAAGCAGTAGACATTCACATTTAGGAGTTAGAAGGTCCAGAAATGTTGGACTTCAAGTAAAGAGAGGCAGTGACAGGAGCAGACTAGTGGTACACAGTCTGTCAACTGGAGAAAAGGGACAGGCCCAAGCTAACCCGCCCAGGCTCAAGAAGAAGAATATGAGCAGTCTAGGCTTCTGTAGGGTAAATTCATTAAGGGAGTAAAAGAATCATCTCACAAGAATACATTCTGATTTTTAAAATTTAGTCTCATGGTGGTCTAATATTACATTTTCTGCCCAAATTTCACTGTATTTTATAATCTCGCATAGAACAAAATTTCTCTTACTGTCTTCAAATGTAGCTAGGATGGAGTCAAGGAGGGGAAAAAGGGAGGAAAATGAAAGAAGAGGAAGAGAAATCAACAAAGAAATACTAATAGGAAAAGGGAGTTAACCACTTTTCAGTGCCTGGATGAGCTCTCACCTGCAAGGTGGGCAATGGCCTATCTCTTTCCCGGCAGGGGGTTGCTGAGTGAGGAAAAGAGAAAATTTGCTAATGACAGAATGACAGTTCAGTTCTCTGCTTAGTAATCTATCAAGCTGATTTGCATCAGAATTTGCAGGGAAGCTTTTAAAAATTGCATGGATCTTTGTGCCCTACAATACCCCATCTACCATTTCTATTGAATCTGAATTTTTGCATGCAAATCTAAGGACTTTGTAGAAATCTCCCAGATCACTGTGTTACTAGGTGTGGTGCTTGTTTGGAAACTACCACTCTAGTTTATTTCAAAGCTGGGCAACTGGAAGGTTCTGATGAAATGCTCAACCCATATCCTAAACTTCCCCTTGATGGAACTTCATAAGATCTAAGGGGAGAAAGAAGTTCTATTACAGACTTTCCAGCAAACTTTAGTTTCTTGCAGAATGTTTTCAATTCATAACTCTGCAAAAAAAAAACTTGTTTTAAAAAAATAGAACTATACCACTATTACACACAATTTTCCTCTCTCTGCTTTTCTTTTTTTCTTCCATTAGAATCAATCTACTAACAAGAATCAATTAAATAAATTCACACAGTATTTCATCTGTCAGAAATTTTGTTTAAAAAAAGAAAAGGCTCACTGCACATCTTATTTTCACTCCTCTACACAACTTTTTCATCCTGTTAGACAGCCTTGAAAGTGGAAAACTGATTTTCATTTAAAAAAAAGCTTCTGAATTAAAATAACTTCATGGAAAAATATAACCCAAAAGACGTGTATCAAATGAAGGATGTTGAGTAGGAAAAGAAAACTATAGTGTCCCCAAGGAGTCTGAGAATAAGGGCTGAACACTGTAAGATAGAACCTTCCTTCAGATTGCTGTTCAACTTAATTACGGTTTAAGATGTGCACATGTGAAATTAATATTCAGGATCCTGGTGATTCAAAAAACAGCAATCGGCCACTATTTGAATTCATAGTCTTGTAATCCATCTTTACTCATGAAACAGCTAGTACAATATGATATCAGTGCTCAGATTTCTGAAGAGAGAAAGCAGCAGCCTATTTAAAAAAAAAGAAAAAGAAAAAGAATAATGCATATGTAACTTGAATGCAAAAGGGGAGAATTATGTTAATACCATGGGAGAACTACAAAGCTTTCATCGTTTTAGTCCCACACCAAGTAGAAACCCCAACTTTGGTCTTTAGGCTTATTAGGAATGTCATTGCACACAGACCAATGTCATATTCTTTAAACATTCTCTGAGCCTCGGGCTATGCTCATGTCCATCATAGCTTTGTATGGTCAAAAGTGAAGATAATAAATTAAGGATAAGACCTAGACTAGTTTGATGAAAGTTGTACTGTTAATAACCCATTTCTACCTGCCATTCCTTCCTATGATTGCTAATAAACACTATCCAAAGACATATGCCCCATGGAAAAAGAAATATTGTCCTCTCCAAGCCTCCACTCTGCTACAAAGAAGCTCTGACTCCTGCTTTCTATGTCTCAGCATCTGCTTTCCACAAATGCATAACACAGGCCACACATTTCCAGGGTCCAACCAATCTGTTAGGCAGCTACCACATCCTCCGAGAACTTCCTGGCTCCTCTGTATTGGACACTTTATTGTGCGATCACTCGATTTTATCCTCTGTATCCTGCCTTGTCGCTGTCACAAGGAAGCAGTATGACACAGTAGAAACACTTCAAGCTTTGGTGTCAAGTCTAGGCTCCTTTACCCACTCATGGCCGTGTGACCTTGGGTAGTTTACTTAACTATTCTGAACTCTTTTTGTTTGTTTGTTTACCTAAAGAAATATAGGTGCATTTTACTTATAGGATTGTAAACATCAAGTAAGAAAAAAATATATAAAATATTTAGTACTAGGACTTCCATGGAAGCCATATCTGGTAAATATTAGTTCCTGTCACTGTTATGGAATGCACTCCACCAAGAACAAAGTCAATACCATTGAGGTTGTGGTGTGCTGGTGGACCCCAGCAGAGCAGTTGACAGCATGGCAAGTCAAGCTACCTCTGATATTGTGGTGAGATCTGGCTGCTTCACCCTCTTGAGCCTCATCTCAGTTGAGCCTCATCTCAGATGTATATAACCCATGCTCACTTCACTGCCATGTTCAAGCCACACTGGTCTTCTCTAAGTTGGATCATTCTGGGCTTCTGGCCTTCTGCTTCCACCAGATTCTTACTGATACCTTTCTCCTGGTTCTTCATAGGATTACTCTTTCTCCTTAGGTCTCATTTGAAATGTTACCTCCTCAGAGAAGCTTTTTCTGACTATCCTTATCTTTTTATTCCAGTATCTACTCTCTTTTTCTGAAGATACAACACAATCTGATATGAGCTTATTTATTTGGTTGTATCATATAATACAGTCTCCTAGAAGATCTTTGTATCCTTTGTATTCTTCATTACCAGGTAGGTGTCCAGTGCATAGCAAATGTACAATAAATATAATATTTGTTGAATGAATAAATGAATGAATTATTGTCTCTGTTGCCTCATTTTAAAAGAAAAGCTATTTTGGCTGCATTTCCACTTATATAAAACACTGGGAGCTATTGATTCTTTTCTTAGCTTTGAAGAAAGACTTTGTGAAGAAGTAAATGAAATGTTGGTACTGTGATGGTCAATATATTATTTGTGGTGATATTTTTGTTAATTAAAGAATAGCAGCCTCAGGGTAATGAAAGAGCACAGTATCTTCATCTCCCTTTGCCTTGGTTACCTCAACCGTAAAACAAGAAAACTAGATGAATGAACAGCATGTGTGTTATGAAGATTAAATGAGTTTATACATGTAAAGTGCTTGAAACTGTACCTAGAACAGAGTCATTACTAAAAATGGTATTTCAGAATTTATACTTACTATAATCTGTGGCAAAGACAATTTTAAGTTAATTGATTAATTTATCTTACTGAGGCCACAGATATGGAAAAAGGCAGAATCCATGTAGTATTAATCAACACAGCCCTGTTATCATACACAGGGTTAAAGAAAAGTCTATAATTCCTATTCAGTGAGAATTAGTATAATTTGATACTGATATTATCTGTCAAGATGAAAATGTTGTTCCACTAAAATCCCTGGAGAGATTATATACTGAAAAAAATTTTGGAGGAAACTATATTTTCACTAGCAACATATGACTTTCAAAAAGTTATTTTAAATCTATGCTGACCAAACAGATCAGAGATTAAAAAATGTTTAAGAATCTTCTGGTCAAATGGACACAAAGCTCGTTGGATAAAATCCATGCCAGTTGGATTTATAGTGATACATAAGTCAGCAAGTCCCTGGATTTGTCTGTTATACTTTCTGCTAAGTATTATCTTGACCCTTGAATAAAGATTCATTTCAGTACAACAGCTAGTAAGATTTTTTTATATGATTCCACTACAAATTCAGACTTTTGAAACTGTAATAAACTAAATGTGTCTGTTTATAAAGATAAAAAGTTTTTAGAAATCCATGTTAGTAGAAAACTAAAAATAGCAAATGGTCCCATATTTATATCTCAGTAGTCAGAATACAAATAAACATCCTTGGTGAAAACACATCAGTGCTTCCAATTAAGGCAATATAATTGCATGCTTTGAAGTGGAACAATGGAAAAATCTGACAATCCATTGTATTAATATGAGACACAGACTTTAGAGACATATAAAAAATAACATTTAATCTTTGTGAAGCATCTGCTTCTATACACTTTTTGCATAACATTTATGCATTGTGTGTAAACATACACATTGGATAGATAAATAGATAGCTGGATAGATAAACATATATTAAAGAGCTAGTGAAATCTGGTGCAACCCACTAATTCACTTTAGTACACCATTTCACTGTTATTGCTGCAGGTTCTATTGTCTACAGTTTCATTGTTTCCAAGAGGTGTAGAAAGCTTTTATACTCAATTAATCTACTTACCTGACACAGATCTCTAAGTCTGATGTGAAAGTAAAGGACAACATTTCAAATAACCACAAAGAGGTATAAAAGCTGAGAGCAATGCTTTTTATGCTATGTGTTTCTTCAAGTGTTTTATTTATAAAGTGGAGCACAATATATAACCATTGAAGAAAAATGGTAGGTCAGGTAATAATCTTTTGCAAACAACTATTTGAAGCACACAGTTATTTTCCCTGTTTTCATGAGATTTCACAGGACTATTATTTAGTGATCAGTTTTCAAGTGTCACTGTTCCCAACCTTTGCTCTCTAAAACAACCAAAACAAACTAATCATAGTTCCACATTTTTTTGTTAAGAATCTTGATTTCTGGGCCACTTGCTCTGCCTACAGCTGTATTTAATTGTATAAGATTTAAGTAAAATTACTACTCACATTTCCTTATCAAGAAAGACCTACATAAAACTTCTAATAAAAGGTTAATATCCAAAATATATAAAGAACTCATACAACTCAAACAACAACCAAAGCAATTTAATTTAAAAAAAAAATGAGCAGAGGGCTTCAATAGATATTTTTCCAAGGAAGATATGCAGATGGCCAACAGACGTATGAAAAGATGTTCAATATCACTAGTTATTAAGAAAATGCAAATCAAAACCACAATGAGCTATTACTTCACACCTGTTAGAATGGTTATTATCAAAGAGACAAGAAATAACAAGTGTTGGGAAGGATGTGGAGAAAGGAGAACCCTCGTATACTTAGTGGGAATGTATATTGATTGGTATATTGCCACTATGGAAAACAGTATATGTGTTCTATTAAAAATTAAAACTAGAAATATCATATGATCCAGCAATTCCTTTTTTGGGTATTTACCTGAAAAATCTAAAAGACTAGTTCATAAAGACATATGTACTCCTATGTTCATTGCAGCAGTATTTACAATAGCCAAGACATAAAAACAATCTCTCTTCATTGACAGATGAATAGATAACGAAGATATGATGTAGATAGATAGATAGATGATAGATAGATAGATAGATAGATAGATAGATAGATAGATAATAGATAGATAGGTAGATAGATAGATGATAGATAAACAGAGAGATGATAGATAATGAATACTACTCAGTCATAAAAAATGAAATATTGTCATTTGTGGCAACATGGATAGATCTTGAGGGTATTATGCTAAGTGAAATTAGTCAGACGGAAAAGAACAAAAACTATGTAATTTCACACAAATGTAGAATATAAAACAAGAGGAAGGGCAATTGGGTAAAAGGGGTCAAATATATGGTAAGGAAAGGAGACTAGACTTTAGGTAGCAAGTACTCAATACAGTATACAGATATTGACTTATAATGTGGTACATGTGAAATTATTTATTTTTTTTAAAAAAAGAAAGACATGGAGTTAAAGAAAACTAGGATGGGGGGACATTTAAGGTAACAAATTCAGTGAATGAAAAATTAATATTCCAGTACCTATGTTTGTAATTTATAGATCTTTAGAAACTCCTTTGTGAAATGTATTATAGGCCAGTGATTCTATAATACAGAAAGAAACTTAATTAGCACATTTTGGTGTAGATCGGGAAATGAAGTAAGGAGGAAAGTAGCCAGTTCCAGAAGTGAGCAAAGAATTAACCACAGTTGCCTTTGTTAATCTAAAAATAAAAGGCAAAGTGAAAGGCAACAAGTGTTTATTTGAGATCAAAAAGAAATACAAGTCAGGGGCAAAAATTCAGGCAGAAACCCAAATTTTGTTCTGCTTATAAGGTGAAGAAAGAAGTTTTATGAGAAAGAGAAGGGAAATTGTTATGTGAATAGAAGAAAGGAATTTCCGTTGGTGTTAACAAGCTAAATTTCTCTTTAGTAATACGTGGCTGGTTACTGGTTCTATAAAATGTCTTTATCAGTCCTTGTAGTCAGAAGCTCTGCTTTCCTGTTAGCATTACAAGTAGTTGTTTGTAAGACAATTTTGGTTTGCCCAGTTAAAAGGTTATTCTGCCCAGTTCAAACATTTCAAAGGTTCAAGCCCTAATACCTAGAATGCAATTCCTCTGGAATGGCTGCCCTGACCGTATTAAAAAGGCTCCCCTTGTGCCAACTTTTCACACCTTGCATGCATCACAAATAGTTAAGTTGCAATTAGGGCAGTTTTGTTTTAATTCCAGTCTCTCAACCTCTGCCACAATTACAGCAAATTCTCTTACAACTTTTTTCTAAGCTTTTCTTAACATTAAAAAATTTTAAGCTATTTTGTAGTATATAAAATTAATTATTCATAATAACTGAACCATCTTTTATTAGACCGGAAAGCCCTATAATGCAAACATGCTGCAGTATTCCAGGTTGGAGAAACTTTTTGTAATGTAAAATGTTGAGACATAAAATTGATTTATTTATAATCTAATCTCCACTGATTTTTTGTAAAATATTTAATGTTATGGATGTAGATTAGTAAAATGCATTGGGTTGAACCCAGAGATGTACTTCATGTAACAGTTCCTAAGGATTTTACAAATGTACCTCTGAAACTCCTTCTGATACCATGATTAAAGTTTCAGTCTGTCAGTGCTGAGAATGAACTCAAAATATTCATCAGTGCAACTGATATGCAGAAGGTGTGCTCTCGGGTATGACCATATACACAGTTCCTGTCTTGCCAAGACCATCGTGGTAACTAGACACTCTGGGTTTCCTTGTCCTAATCGTCAATCCATAACATCACAAGATACATTCATCAACAGAATTTTGAGCACAGGTTTTAAAAATTGAGTCAAAGATGTAATTGATCAATAATAAGTATACACCATCTAAGAAAGTGAGTCAAGATGTAGCATTATTAGGGGCATTAATTTAACTTCTAAATAAATTTTTACTGAATAATTTAGAGTTGAGCTATTGTATTTTTGACTATACAAGCATACCTTGTATTGTGCTTCACAGATGATGAATTTTTTTAAATTGAAGACAAGACCCTCCACCAGCAAAAAGGTAATGATTCACTTTATTGAGGTGGTCTGGAACCAAACCTGCAGTATCTGCAAGGTATGCCTGGACCTAGTGTTTAAATCATACCATACTGAGTTTAGCTGTCTCTTCAACACAGGTGGTTTGGCTCCTAGAAATATATTTCCTGGAGGAGCAATAATCATTGTTTTTTACCAATTTTTAAAAACTGGTCATTCTTTAATGTCATACATAGCTGGAGATAAATATTTTTTTAAAAAAGGAATATTCATTCTTTCTTTAAAAAATAAAGAAGTTAAATTTTACTGAAAACAAAAAGAAATGAGGAAAGTACGCAAGTAAATTACAAGCAGCCATCGTTTGTCAAATGACATTATTGTGCCAGGAAAATCCAATATTTACCATTCTGCCTATGATTCCCTTGTATAACTTTTCGTGGGTTAAAAGCTTTGTGTTTCAGACTCTGTAACACTGGAAAAATCATTATGGTTTATTTAACAGTCTTTGTAAATTCTGAGAGACATTTAAAATTGTGATGGGTTTAAAGTTAGATATTTGAAAGCTTTGGCACTCCTGAGTGAAGCCATCTCATATACTAAGATGGAATTACAGCAAGGAACAAATAATAACACATAAATTTTTAATTCATCATTGCCTTAGAGCCTGAAGGACTCTGAGAAATTGAACAAAAGACCACTAAGAAAAACCTTCTAGAAGTACACTCCAAAAAAGAAAGTAAACAACGAACCTCAAGCAGTTGAAGGCAAGGCACACTAACAGTATGTAGGACCAAAAATAAAGTTTGAAGAGAAACTAAAAAGCTTTCAGACTGGCCTTTAGGATCGTGCGTATGAGAGGGGGAAGAATTTCTAGTTAAAGCCTTTCAAGATCCAACAGATTATACTTTTTGATGGCCAATAGTATCATTCTGACCTTGACTGCTGCTGCAGGAAATAGCGGGGCATTCAAATACGGCCATGCATTTGCTCCACGTCAGTCAGACACTGAGGATAATGATGGCCCAAGAATAGAGGTCCTTTTGTAAAACTCTTTGTTCTCTGTGGGAGAAAAATCTGAGAAATATTCTCTATTATACCTCAAATAGCATTCTTTCTAGCAGTCCATAATAGTGGGGAAAGGGAAGAGTATTATTAAAAGAAGAAAAAAGTTTACTGAGGGAAATATATACATAAAGAAACTTCAGTTTATTGCATGCCATTATAGTCTAGGATTCTATCAGGTAATTTATCCATGTGACTTTATTTAATTCTAAAAACACTCAGAGGTAAGGATTATCATTGCTATTTTGTACACATGAAAACAGATGTGTAACAGTAAGAACAGTAAGCCATTTGCCTAATGTCATTTTGTGATTGAGTGATGGAGGCAAGATTTGCACCACAGTCTGTTGAATCCAAAGCCCCAGTTTTTAACTATTATGTTTTTCTACCCATTATTAAATCTCAAGAGTTGTGGGGTCATCTCTAGCAAGTCCAATTTTTTCATCTACCCACTATAGGCAAATATTATCTATTACATCCTAAGTTCCGCTATACGCTATAGGAAAATAGACTATAATGGCATCCACTGACCTCTAGATCAGTGGTCCCCAAACTTTTTAGCATCAGAGACCAGTTCTCCTATGAGAATCTAATGCCTAATGATCTGAGGTGGAGCTGAGGTTGGGGACTGGTTGCAAATACAGAAGAAGCTTCGCTGGCTTGCTCACTGCTAACCTCTTCCTGTGCGGCCTGGTTCCTAACAGGCCATGAACCAGTACCGGTCCACAGCCAGAGGTGTGGGGACCCCTGTTCCAGAAGATTATTAAGAATCTATCTATGAAGCACATTCAGTATAAGCTGTACCAGCCCTTCTACCAATTAAGTTCCAAATGACAGAAGTGATGAACTTATGCCACTCAAATGATGAAGATCTTCATGAAGAATATTAGACCACAGCAACTCATCTAATATCTAAAAGGTTTCACACTCATTAAACCAAAGCCATGGCAGAAAAAGTCCACAGTCCTCCGAAGAATATCCCACTAATGTAATTTCATCTCTCTGAAAGGTCAAACTTTTTGCAGAGATTGTTTCAAAGCCAAACAGTTAACTAAAACAATTAAGAAAAACCCACACCTACAATGATCAAGTAACATGGAATATTCAATTTTTCTTATCCGAGCATTATTTTGTGCTGATGATGAAATAATTCTGTCCTCAGAAGGGATTCATTCATCTGGTAGAGAGCCCTCATCTAAAATCGTGCTAATATTTTTTTTTTTACTTTTCTACAAAATGAGTAAATACTGCTTTATACAAACACTTCCTTCCATAATAGTATAAAATAACATGATTTTAAAAATTGAGTCTTAAATAGCCCAGTTATAGTTGGATTGGCTTTCAAAACTGAAATGATATGTGAATTCTGAGAAAGCTTCCATTTGAATTCAATAAGATTAACCAGTCACAATAGAAAGACATGTCAAATGCAACATTTGGGAGGGATCGTCCATCACAGAGACTAACACATTCTCCTTGCTAGACTGAAGCTTAGAACTTAATGGGAAGTTACTGACAGTTTTCGTCTTCACAGCTGCCCCTGGAATCTGTTAACAAGTCTGTTCCTCTGGCAGGCAGATACTAGAAGAAACTTACAGTATTCCAATGAACACAATAAAAGAAATGAAACCTCCTAAAGAACTATGCCTTCAATCCATTGAATTAAGTAAATGTTCCTTTTAGTGATCATCATTCAAGTATATTTAACAAATCTAGCCTTAGGGTTTTGATTTTTTTAGCATATTTGATAAAACTATTTTTAGCAAAAAAATAATGACAAGAATTCAATGTGTCAGAATTTCCAAATTATTTTTCTTTTTTAAACTGCATTTCTCACATGGCAATTCTACCGTCATTTATGTCATTAGCAGCCTATTAAAATGTACATAGTATAATAACATGTTATCTTGATTAATTCTCAAAACAATTTTCTATGATAGGAACTATTGATCCCTTTTTTTCACGTAAGTAACCTGAAACTCTGAGAAGTTAAGATACATGCTTAGATTATACTGCTAGGTATTGGCAGAATAACCGTTTTTTCCCACATCAATAAAAATCTTTTCCACAAATAAACAGAACCAGCCTTAGAATTGATGTGAAAGTAAATAATGTTTTCTATCTTAATGTGAATTAACAACAGTATCTTTAAAAAATTGTACGTACTGGAGTAAAAGTGAATTAAAATTAAATTTCCTTACAGATGTGTTTAACCTAAGTTCTATGTAATATATATTATTTATACACACACACACACACACGCACACACACACATTATATATATATATACACAGAGAGAGATAATTCTGATAAGGTCTAAATAGATAAATATGTATATATTAAGCAAATTATTGCTTAATAGATGAAGTAGGCAACCTCCTTCATAAAAACTTTGAAAGACTGGAATAAATCCTTTGTCAAAATTGTGACCACACTGCCATCATCACTACACTCATCACCAGCATTTCAGTTTCTTAAATTTCCACCTTGAGTCATATTCTTGAGTCAAGGCATCAAATACTTGTTAAAACTACTGTTATTGTGTGACACTGGGGTGCATCACATTAAATCATTACAAGGTATTAATATCATTCTACAATTGTTTCATTAACTGTAATCATCCAGCAGGTCCTTAAAGAACTAGATTCCCCAGAACAAAAACAGATAAGTTTGATATTAGAAGATGAAGGGAAAGGTTAAGAGTGTTTATAAGTTTGCTATTCCTAAAATATACATTTGAATTTATTCTGCCAGATTTTTCTCAGGCTGATGGAAATCATTATTGAATGCATTAATGCACACAGCATTGTAATCAGATTTTCACATTCTACAGCATATGGAACAGCTTGTCCTCAAAAGAGCCCCACCTTTCCACAATGACACTAGACTTTTCAGACTGTCAGGGTAATTTCTCATGACGCCAACCATAAATGGCTCTTTAGAACACATTTTCTGTCACCTTTTCTTCTTTCAAGTTCTATTCTCTATTACTTTTCTTTCTAGCAGTCGTTGGGCCAATGTAGCGGAAGTGGCAGCTAATGGCACATTTTTCATTTATAAACAATAATTGCATATTTGTAGGTAAACAATCACCTAAATATCAAAGGAAGTCCAGGACTGGTGCCAGGCATAATAGCATAGCTCATACTGAAACGGCTCCTGGAATCACAAACTACCTATCGCAGACTTTTCTCTGAAAACTCCTCCTGTTCACCCTATACTTAGAGTATGAAAAAATAGAGGATAGTTATTTGGGATATGCATTATTTTAAAATGCATTTTAATAACAATTCCAAAATTGGGGCATTAAAATCCAATATAGTTTTCTCCGAGTTTGTCCAGATATTCTCATATATCTGCATTCTAATGTCAAGAAATAACAGATTTAGCAATGATCCTAGGGGATACTTTCTCTAAGGACACACTGAGGCCATGAAATAGTCCATTGTGTTCACCCATGTCTGCTCAAATCATGACAAGACAAGTGTCTACAGATTTAAAATGTCTTAACATTATTTTATTTAAAATGTCTTAAAACCATTTAAAAGTATATAGTTTTGTCTTTTAAAAATTTTGCCTCTCAAAAAGTTAATATCCTTATTACCTAGAGATCTTAAATTAAAAAAAAATTTGAAAAATACTGAGAACCCAATAAATAAATGAAAAAGGAGTAGCTCAGAAATGAGGAAGCACAACTAGAATAAAAACAAAGAAAAACTGTTCAAAACTTCTCAGAGTTTCATTAATAAAAGAAAAATCAAGTAAACTAAAAAGAAACCACATTTAACTTACAACTTTTTAATTATATAAAATAAAATTATGGTTGAGAACATAAACTGGCCAAGGATTGTAGAAAGTAATTTAGCAATACGTGTCAAGAGTATGAAAACAGTCTTTGAACTCAAAGAAACAGACTTAAATGTGAGGAGGCAAAGCATGTGAAAAATTGGTTTATCACAGCATTTGTCCTAATATCATAAACTAGAAATAATCTAATATCCAACAATGGGGGGAGAGTTATTTAAATCGTGTTATATCTACTCCATTGTAATTCAAGGTTAAAAATGAGATGAGAAATGGGGATAACTGTTGAAATGGAGTGATATGTACATATGTTCATTATATTCTCCTTAAAAAGAAAAAGGAAACATTTTAAACTACAGCATTAAAGGAAAAAAAAAATGAGTATATAACGAGAGAAAAAAATATAGGAAGAAATACAACAAAATGTTAGTAGTGAATAAGTTTTCCCTTAAAGATAACTCTCTAGAGCAGTTTTAGATTTCCATTAAAATTGAGAAGTACAGAGATTCTCATGTCTCCTGTCCCCACACATATGTAGCCTCCTCTGTGATCAATATGTACAGAATGGTACCTTTTTTTGCCTAGGATAAACAGACCGATACATCTTAATTGCCCAAAGTCCAGAGTTTACCTAAGGGTTCCCTCTTGGTGTTGTGTATTTAATAGGTTTGGACAAATAAATAATGACATATGTCCATCCTTATAATATCACACAGAGTATCTTCACTGCCCTAAAAATCTTCTATGCTCTATCCATTCATCTTTCCTCTCCTTTCTACTCTGGCAACTATTGATCTTTTAATTATCTCCATACTGTTGCCTTTTCCAGAATGCCATATAGTTGAAATCATATAGGATGAATACATTTTTTTAAAAAATTTAGAATCTATATTTATCATGAAAAACTAATCATTTGCAAATAAACTTTACCCTCTTAACAAAACCCATGGAAACCATGAGAATTCCCCTGTGAAAGTAAAGAAGGTACTTATAAAATAAAGCCTCCAGAAAGATAAGGAAAGCTGATATGTTGAAAATAATAGTTCAACTACAGAACACTAGATGAAAAAAAATAATTTTTAAGAAACTATTATAAGTGAAGAAATGGTTTCTTTGCATAAACAAAACCCTTGGTAAACAAATATCTGCCCTTGGCAATGACACCTTGGCAAACTCAGAATCAAGACTGAACTGTGGACAAGGAAGAGGTAGAGAACAAAGGAGAGGAAGAAGCAGCTGATGTTCAATAACTGAATATTTCAGGGGAAAAAAAGGGATTGTTTTTTCCTTGAGTTTAAAAAAAAAGAAGAAGAAAGAATAGACAAATGTGGTCTATAAGACTTTGCTGAGATGACTTTATAAACTTCCAATCTGTGGAAATATTTTTGGTTGCTTCTAATCTGAAAGGACTTCTATTGTTTTCCAGCCTTTCAGTATACTTTGGAAAGGAACCATGACCTGAGGTATTGTTGACTTTGGAGACTGGGAAGTGCAGTTCTCTGCTATCATTCTTCTGATCCTCTCCAATTATAACCCATTGCAGGCAGTTATGTGTGGCCTTTGCAACTTGGTGACTACTAAATAATTGGAGTTGAGATGTCAAATATTTCCCTAATGAGCTCATGGTCCAAAGTAAATCATGAACAGTAACTACTATAAGAGGCATTTCAATGTGTCTGTTTTTGGATGGGTTAGAGCTGTTATGCCTGTCTCCAAAAATCTGTGCATGATTGCTTGGGTGGGGCGGGGAGAAAGAAAATGAAGACAAAGAAGAAAGGAATCCCTTTCTGTGATAATGAAGAGGATTATCATTTTTAAACTGTTATTTCTATCGTGTAGGTTTAGAAACTCAGCCCTAGAATAATTGATTCTGAACATTTCTAATTCTATTCAAGTCTAACTAACTGTAGAAAGCTGGAGAAAGAACGGTTCTTTGGAAAACAAAACATAACACAAGCCCTCCTCAGAAATGACTAGCATATTGGTGAAGCTTTGCTATTTTTGAAAAAGGGGTATCTGGCACTTCTAAGTGCAGATAAACACAGGTGTTGCTTATAAACACAGCCAAGCTTCATCCCCCAGTGAATGCTCCAGGTTGCTGCCTGTTCAGTCATGCTGAGGCGAAGGTGAACCAGAGAGAGTGCCATAACTCCCAGCCTGGATGACTCCATCTGCCATCAATGTTTTCCCTAAATAAGTAGTTAGACCTCAATAAAGATACTGATGGTGCTTGCTACCCTAAAATTTAAAGGAATAATATGGTGATTAAGGTCTATCATTATCATAAATAAAGAAGCTAGAGTCTCACAACTTTGGTTAAAGATCTATTCTGAGACCACTGAATTGGGGAAAATCATTCTGCTGGTTCATACTCTTCAAATCATGACACCATTATAGCAAGAATGTGAAAATTTTAAATTAGCAGATTGCAATGGAAAATAATTTTATGTAATCTCTCTTTCTCATTGAAACAATCATTACAGGCAACCCATGATAGTACAAACACAGCTATTTGAATTATGTTTTATTAAACACAAGCTTTCTAATCCTTTGAATCAGCATGTTGGCTTGGGAGCAGGCTTTGCCTCACTATTTGGAGTGTGGACACGTTTGTGCTTGTCTCTTTTTATTGCTTTGGGGATTTTCCCAATGTAAATCCTCTTGGAACTCAACTCTCCAGCTTTGTACAGATGTACTGTAACTGACTCTTTGTTTATGATTTTGTACTCAATATTTTTTTAAATGGGAGTAGACAGATTAGACACACTACTAAGGAACTTATTGTGCATTGTGAGTACTATGTGCTTAATTGCAAAAAAAAAAAACAAAAAAACAAAAAAAAAAAAACAAAAAAACAGCTGCTTAATTTATGGATATCAGCAATAGGGCCAGCAATTTCGACATGGAAAGTAGAACTCTCATCATTCATAAGGTTGGCAAGAATTTCTACTGAATTTCAGACTGAACAAGAATCTCTTTGTTTTTCTCCAATTACTTTTCAAACAACTAAATTGAGTGCTCATGGAAGGTGCTTGTTTTCCTAAGTGAAGTCCTCTATTTCATCAATGAACAGGTGCAACCAAGGGAATGGCATTTAAGGCATTACAAATGTCCCCAAATTCTACTAGCATGCCTTAAGCTTAATCTAGATTCTCTATTCCTAGGGATCGATAAAGTTGAGCCTCTGTGGCCTGTCTTAGTCTATTCTTTGACATTATCTGTAAAACCATCAATTGGAATGGTAATTTTTCAAAATCAGTTAGGCCTGGAAAAAAAAACACATTGCTTCTCTAATGTATTACCTCACACAGTTTTGACTCATTTCCTTCTGTACTTGGCCCAGAGCCATCAAAATCGTAGGCACCCCTCAGAACCTCCAACTAAAACAGAGATTGTGTGTTGAGGATGGTGAGGGCAAGGCCAATGCCAACAGCACTTTTCTTGGCCTTGCCTTATTTTTCTCCTGGCTTTCTTTCTGACTTTTTCTTTGGTCAAATGCACCATTTTCCCACCTAACAGCAAATTTTAGGGAGAATGCTCTGGTCACATGAGGGAGCTCAAAATGATTTCTATCTTGATGTACCACAATCTTTCCAGAACATTATGAGAACTCAATTGCACTCTCCTATGAAGCTGACTTTGGAACCTTCTTGAAATAAGAATGTGTAGAACAATAAGTAATTACTGTCTTAAAAAAAAAAAAATCGAAATCTCTTAGGTGGGATTCAGAAAGGATTTGCTTTAATTAGAAAAATATTTTCAGAGGCAAATAGCCTTAAAGTGGAGTTTCAATGTTTTGAGAACAGATGATCTTTAGCATGAAACAACGTCAGAAGCATAAATCATGTTGACTACCTGTTCAGTAATAAGTAAAAGGAGTCAGAATAGCAAACACATGCACATAGAAAATAGCGTTTTTAAAAATAAGTGTCAATTCATTAAACAGAGGCTTTCCATCCTAAATTATTCCACCAGAGCAACTAAAATTCCCAAATGCAACAGATTTTTGGTTACTAATAATTGAGTCTGGATTTGTGCCCACAAATTGAAGATAACATGCTCCCATATCCCATTACTAATTCCTTTAACAAGCCTTTCTCTGAATATTTTTCTCCTTTTAACCCTTTGGTTACTAAAATTTCATTTACCAGAGTTTCATAGGAGGCACTTCAATTTTATTTCTGACCAAGTTTTTGGGAAGCAGTTGTTTAATAAGATGTCCCAATTGTTACCGTCACATAGCTTAGAAAAGAGCCAGTTTTGCATAGCCACATCTGGATTTGTGACATGAGGACGATATACTTCTATATATATAAAGATGCATGTAAATGACAACTTGGCTGTATATCCAGAAACCCACTTGAGGACTAGGCATTTTTTCTCTCAGATAAACCAGAACCTAAAGTGAAGACATAAGTCAATAATACTGACTTTAATTTGAACGTATTATGTATTCAGTTTCTTAAACTGTTCATAGATAGTCTCCATGTTGATACTCCTATATATGTAATTAAAAAAAAAAAAAATTACCACTGGGCTAGCTCTTGTTCCTGTTCTGTCACTAATTAGCTTTAGGAGCTAAAGCAAAATACAGCTTCTCAGGTGATTTATTCACTTACTCATGCACAAGATAATAATGATAACTGACTTACATTCTTCACTGGGTTGAAGTGAGTATTAAATGCTACCATACAAGGGAAAGCACTTTAATAAAAATATCTAAATACAAAGAGCCATTATTTATGCCAAAATTTGATTATCTCATCATCAAACCAATTTTCATGAGATTTGGAACAAACTGGAAACATATACTAGCATATTAGAAATGCAGCACTTTTATTTGACTTTAAAGAGAAGCTAAGGTCATTATGACATTTATTTGTTTAATAAATCTTTACGAAACAGCATTTTTCAAATACTTTGTTAGTTAGTGGTTGCAAAGTGATGAGTAAGTCATATATAAATTTGCCTGCATGAAGCTTAGAGTCTAACAGTGAAGTGCGATATTAAGCACACAATCACATTAATAACTGTATAATAGAAATCATGACATGTTATGAAGGAAATGTACATTTTGAGAGTATAAAACAAGGCCTAAGCTATGTTTCAGGTTTTGGTGAAATTCTCTAAGGAAATGACTAACCTGAGATCAAAATGACAAGTAGGAGTTACGTAAATAAACACGAAAGTTAAGACTGCAGGCTGAGAAAGCAGCATGGATAAGATCTTGACACATAAAAATATGGGGCAGAATGGAGCTGGGCAACATTAGAAATGTAGGGAGAGGTAAGAGCACACAGAAACCTAGATGCCAGTGATGTGGAATAGATAGGAAATCTTTAACATGGACAGATTTTTTGTTTTTTACGAGTACAAAATTTAAAATGTATTATTGCTGCCTTTTAATTCTAGACTCTTTTGCCCTGGATCAGTGATTTTCTCACCATGCTCTTTGAAATTCTAGATTTCTCCAGAGCTGCCTCATCAAGGGCCTGAGGTGAGCCAGGTGCAAGGAGAAGGGCAGGGAGGGCTCCGGGCCAGCAGCATCGCACTCCGCCACCCACAAACTGCCCTGCCTCCTGCCACCACCAGAATAGGTACTCTTAGTTTTTATATCGAGCTTCTGCATAAGAATCATTGGAAGAAAAGATTTCAAAGTCAAGGAAGGCAGGATGGCAGGGGAGAGAGAGAGGGAGGGAGAAAGAGTGAGAGAGAGACTATCTTCCATGAGCGATAAAGTTATTTATATATGGCTTTCATCCACATTTTCTTCTTTTCGCCCAGAGGAGTTTGTGTTTTGTTTTCCAAAATCATTGTTTTCTCTGCTGACTGCTTGCCCATGGATCATCATATTATATCAGATCATTTGTCTTAAAATGGGGTCTAACTCGCTAGCCCACAGGGCCTCGGGAAATCTGTGATGCCTCGGGAGGCAAGCTTTAGAGTACCTTCTTTTATGGAAGAGAGAACATTCTTTTTTCACTGGGTGATACTAATTTGCCTTGACTGCGATGGTACTTCCTCAGGCTCTCCTTTCTGAGGTTTTAAAACCTTTTTATTGCAGCTTCCAGGGCTTTGTTCGGGATGGTTGATGGTATTCTGAGACCTCGAGAGACAGGAATAGCAATCGTTGTGCATATTGTACACCAAAGAAATATGGATGCTGAGCTCCCATCTCCAGGCTGAAAAACCAGTGCCAGTGACAGGTTAGCCAAATGAAAGCTGACATTGATACAAAATGGATGCAGCTTGGCAAACCTGTAAAAGGTAAGAGGAGAAGATAAAGTATAAATCTTCAATCCTAGAGGTTTTAATCCCAAAATCTCCTGAGGGAGCCAGTATTGCTGATCCATTTATTATTTCTATCTATCTTTCTTATCCCTGATAGAAGGCCACATTTTAGCCTCTCTACCCAGGCCAACAAACTGGCATTCCCATGTCAAATCATACATTTGTGAAGCTGCCAGATATCACCATACATTTTGTGGGTCAAAGTCTTCCAAAAATACCATTTCTAGTCTTAACATGTCAAGGAGAGAAAGGCATTATAGCAAACAAGTAGAAATGGATGTGTCAACTCCTAACTTAGAGAAACTTTCTCATTCCAAGATCACCTGGTTCAAACAAAAACAGTCTAAAACCACCTGTAAAGTCCAAACTGCATGCTTTAGTTTTACAGTCTCAATAGACAATATGACCTACTTCACTGATGTAGTAGAGAGGGGCATGCTCATCCAATGTTGCACATGCTCCCCCCAAATTTCCAGACTCCATTGAAGGTGGGTTGAGACCACAGACTCTTCTATCCAACAGACACGGAGCTGAAGAAATACTCTGGTCAGACTGACTTAGGAATAGGTATGAACACCACACAATCTTGCATCTGCTTCCTGAGCAATCAGAAAGCCAACTGGCAAGCTGAGAGGCTGCATGGATGAAGGCTGCCCTGGTGTTACCACCTGCAGTGACTGCTTAAAAGAGTGACTTTCCTGTGGTACTCACTGGGATTTCACTAAGTCTACCTAGTCTGTATCATATAATACAAACCACAAAACTAAGTTATGGCAAATCTTCACTTAAACCTCCTGACTCTTCAAGCTCTTCATCCATTCACTGTCATATTTCTCCAAATTATGACTCTGTTGTGTTACATGATTAAATTTAGTCTTCTTTGCTCTTTCGAGCCTGCTTTCTCAAAGATGGCTACTGAGCAAGCTGGGAATACTAAGTTAACTATTTCTTCTTAGACTTTATCTTTTTTTACTTCCCTGGAACATTTGATATTCTACATTGAAAACCATCTTGTTTTTCTTTAAAAAAAAATATTCTTTTCCCTGTGTTTGTATGACTCTGTTAAATCAATCAACCAATCAATCAAATGTTTATGTCCCTTGGACTCTGTTCCCTTTATACTTTCCCATTGAGATATCTTGTAACTTTAACCATAGGTCCCCTAAGCTTCATTTCCTAAAAATGAGATAGTGGTTGTAAAGGTATCTATAACAAAGCAGGAAATACAAACATCATTACAACATGAAGTTGCAGCCAGATAATGACAGACACTCCAAGAAGTGAAGATATTGATAAGATGGAAAAGAAATTTGGGGTGAGATTAAGGAATGGAAGGAACTGGGAGGCTAATAAGTTGTTGTGGTATTGTCAGTGAGTGGAATTATAAAGTAGAAGAGTCCTGGGTATTGACAAAGGCCAGTTGTGGCAACGGGAGAAGTTTGTTAGAAGGGGAGAAGTTTTAAAGAAACATTGAAGTTAGTTGTCAGGTGCATCACCCACATGGAGGTCAAAGTCATCTATGGTGGTGGCAGAGGAGAACTGTGAGACAATGCCAACTTCCTCAACAAATAGATGTAGTGACTGGAACATAGCAGATGATAATCAGAAACTCCTTTGGATGTGATGAGGCTCAGGGTATTTTGCGTAATGGTAGCATAGTATAAAAGACCCAATGGGAAAGCCAGGAGAATGCCCTCTGTGGAAGAATTCTGGACATTTTTTACCTTTTTGTAACGGCTACTATCCTGGAACCTCTCTATCTACTGCAGTGAAGTGGAATAGAATTAAAGATTTGATAAATCCTTTTAAGTGAGTTAGTCGTTGAACTAACTGAAACACTTCATTTTAAGAGTTTCTCATTTGGAAAGAAAATTTCAGCATAAATTTCAAAGTCACATTAAAGAGATTTCTAGTAAATTTATGAGCTATTAAAATTATTTACCTTAAATAAATCTCTAGAGTCTTCTTCATCGCTTCTAACTTACACAGGTCACTAACCAAGACTAACAGAGACCACACACAAAGAAAGCTAAAAATTTTATTTGGCTTCAACTTAGTCATGTGGATAGCATCCAAAGATTTTCAGCCCCCCAGATTTCATAGGATTGTGAATTTATGTAAGCCACCAACATTCTGAGGTTAGTGGTGCAAGGAATAAACAGAGAAAGCTGAACAGATAATTCAAGCTGTGTAGCGATTTGGAAAAAAAAGTAGTTCTAACTCCGATTAATAAAATGGAAATTGTACTCCTAGAACTATGTAGCTTCTTGTTCCTGCCAAATCTCTTTTGCATTTGTATGATCAAAAACTCATAATCCTATTGAATGCACACAAAATTGGATAATAAAGTTCTCTGAGTGTTATTGTTACTATCTGCTCACTAATACCAACACAGAGGAAAAGCTGCTTTCATACAAGATGTTACAATATCGTAAACTTCTGAATTTTTTTAATATTTCTTTTCAATGTTCAAAATACAGGTCCAAATTAAGAATTGAAAGGTCATTTCCATCAGAGAGAATAAGCATATCTATCGCATAAAATAGTAATGTGATCAGCTATTGACTTTATGGGAAAAATAGAATTGTTACAATTTGTATTCTTTGCATCAAGAACTGAAGAAAAGTTCGGCTACAAAACCAATAGTTGTTCTGAAATGGCATTTTTTCCCCTCAGCAATATTATGTTTGGGCTGTGAAGTAAAGTGTTATATATTAATGCCGTAAAAGGAGAAGTCCGTGCATGTGGATGAGAATGTGTTCGGAGAAAGGACAGAAGGCTGATGGTGATTAACAGAAGTTGATAATACAATATTGATTCTCATTTCCTTTCTCATCCCAAAATAGCCATAAGACAGACCACAAAGAAAATCCCGTAAGACAGCAAAAGTTATGAACATAAACTCTTTCATTGAATCCAAATGCAGCATATTAGAAGTATCTCAAGGGCTAATGTTTCCTTTGGAACATTAAATTGGTACAATACCAAGTGTCTTTTTTTATGAACCTTTAAAACAATATGACTCATAGAAATTCTATGAAGTAGGATGTAAGTGGGGGAAGAGAAATCTTCTCCAAATTCAACTTTATCTGAATTTCAAAATCATTCAACTAGAATAGTTTTAGCTGGGGAGGAGCGGGGGGGGGGGCGGAGGGAGAGACTTATCTCTTAAAAGAAACATACAGTACTTTAAACATGAGATTGCAAGTTTTGTTTTATTTTGCTTTGTTTTTTGTTTGTTTATTTGTTTTGCTGTTTTGTTTTGTTTTGAGTTAAAATAGAACTTGAGAAGTTCCATGGATTTTAAATTGAGTACTGCAAATGGAAAAGGGGGAAGCAAGGCGGGATGTGGGAATGCGTTCTATAACATATCCCCTGTTTGACATTACTGAATTATTTATGTGCCAGTTACTCACCACATGTTTATCTTATAGATTATGTATATACCTTTTATACAATGAAGAAAAACAGATATAATTTCTTTTTCATCTCACTCTAGAGATGAAAGAAGATTTGTAATCATTAAAGACATGTAGCTGTGTCCTCAAACAGCTTAGGTAATGTTAGCCAGGGAAACCTGCATGTCTGATGCTGGTATTGACATGATTCCGTGCTACTCTTACTTTAATGTCTCCATTTAATTCTAACTAAAAGTCACTCTCACTTTGCTGTATTATAGACACGGTATTCAACACCCAGGTTAGTTGTTGCCTCTAATTTCAACTTAAAGAAAGGAAACCTTTATGTTTAAGAAAATTTAGCCTATAGAAATAATCCATTCACAAAAAAAAAAAAAAAGGCTGAAAATCTTCTTTACTTTTTTAAAGCACAAGATTTTCACCATAAAAAGATCAAGAAAAAAAAAAAAATGACCAGGTAATATAAGAAAGTAGGAAGGTATTGAGAAAGGCCTGGGATAGTATAATATCCTACAGTATTAAATTTTTAATCTCTTACCAGAGCAGGCAATTCCTTTCTGTTGGACAGTGACAACCTAATGCAACCTCTCAATATCTGATGACTTAAAGTGACCTACGGTGCTTCCCTTGGTTATGTATAGATTTCTAGAAATCTGAGTCCATAGTGAGAATCACTAAGTTTTTCTTGTTGTTAAGCAAAGGCTAGGTAACTAATTTTTTGTTTCTTTCCCTATAGGATTATGATCTGTCCCTTTAGACTTCCTTAAAAATGGTGGCTTCTAACACATATTAATTCATCGATAAAATGTGTTTTATGACAAGAGCTAATATTTATCAGTTTTATGTTAGATAAAGTAAAAAAAAAAACCTCAAATATGAAATCATTTTAAGACTGACTCTAAAAGTTTCCAAAGTTTTCAATATTTTTCATGTAGAAAATTGGGATGGAGGAGGAGAGGCGGGCAGAGAATGCTAAAGATTAACAAGAAATATATTTCAAACAATATTTAAAGAACTAGAGTTATGAACGCCCTCTATTAGTATTCAGACACCCCACTAGTTTGAAGTGAGGTTCTTTATACAATTGGGGCTGTGGAGCTAATACACAAGTGCCAAGGAGAAAGTGATTAAATGATACTGTATTTGCTCTAATGCACATACAAACATTTGCCTAAGGATTTGTATGCTTTTCTGACATTAGAGTGTGATATTCCATAGACCTACCATACAGCTCCATTATGCAGAAGGATCCACTAGAGAACTCCTGTTATGTAGCAAAGCTGAAATATCTGCCTCTTTTATGCAAGCAATATTCCATTTTAAAATGTTTTCCAATCTGGCTCAGAATAACCCCCTCTGTGAACCAAATGTGTTCGTTACCAAATATTCTCCATGGTTTTCCTCCAAGGACTGAGACAGCCTCCAGGTGTTAGTAATGACCTAATCATACAAAAGCCAGCATGTTTATCTACTTTTACCCACCCCCTCCAAAATGTGAATATGCTTTCTTCTTAGTCTATTCTGCCTCAGCAGCCTTCATACATCTGCTGATTATATATTTGTAAATCTCTCCTTTTATCTCCCCAACAGATGCATGCTGTGATGAGAAATGCTGAAGCACACATTAGAAACAATGATGGTTATCAGCCTAGCAGAGGCTGATGGGCTTCCTCGGATCCCGCCATGGAACCAATGGAATGCCGGAAAATGATTGGCCAGGGAGCTCTTCCACATTGTCAGGAGCATTGGGAAAAGGCTGCAAGAGAATGATGAGAAAAAATCTGGAGAATGGCAAATGCTTCACTGAAGCAATCTGTTACATTCTTCCTCGCAGACTGGAATGCCTGGCTGGAGATGAGAGAAGTAATAGGACTGAGAGGAAGAGAAGGAAATAGAAACCGAGGAGAGCAGGACAGAAAGCAAAGATTTATAGCATGTATAGTAACCACTCTAATATTTTGGGCTTCTCCTGAACTTAATCCAACTTTTAGATTACAGAAAATTTATTATTTCCTTTATATATTGGTGGAAAACAGACAGAAAATTAGTAAGAAAAATGGAAAGAGACAAAAAAAGAGAGGACCAGGAATCCAATTCCTGTATCTCCTGCCTTTGTCAGACCAAGTAAAACATTTTAAATCATCAGCAGATATTGGCTGATCCTCATCATTTTGAAAGTGGCTATTCAAACCTTTTAGAGAAAGACCTGATCCTTGCACCAGTTATTGGCCAAGGTATGACATGTGAGAATAGCACTTCAGGGACAATGGCCTTTTGATGACCATCAGGTACCAGTGCTTCTAAAGTGGCCAATTTTGTGTGTCAGGAGGCCAGAAGACATACAATCACATAAGAAAAACACTTTAATCCAGTCATTATAAGGTAGAAGCAGAACAGAGTGGCTGAAGTGTTTATGGGTATAGCTGTAATTTCAGCCTAGGTTCATTCAGTCAAGAAGATTGTTTCCCGTCTACTAAAAAACACTTCCAATAAGCTTGAATTACAACCTCAATATCTTTCTTTTTTTCATGTTAACATGTGAAATAAAGAGATTTCCTTGATGTCATAGTTACTTTTACTGCCTAAAAACCAATGAGTATCTTCCCCTCCAGAAATGAGTAGATTGTTTCATTTTAATCTCTTAGCAAACTGGCAGTAATAAAATTGGTTTTGCATTTTCCCTTTACATTTACTTTTCTACAATTGATCACTGGCCTTAAAAAGGTGACAAGATAGACTTCTGCTGTCATCCCCTATGGTCGTTTTTATTCATTAGTGTTCTTTCTCTAACCTTCTAAACTCCAGCTCTCCTGTTATACCAACTACATCTCTTGCCACAACCTCACATAATTCCTGTCATGTGCTTTTGCAAAATCTAACTTGTTATGATGCATTAACCATGCAAATGTAATTGCAGAGGAGAGGTTAAGTGAATGATACCTTGCAGAGGCTTGCTTTTGAGGTGGGTTTTTTTTTTTTTTTTTGACTCCTGTCACTCCCAGGAAACAGCATAAAGAGGTCTGAGACAACTACATGTTTCGATAAAAATATTAGCATGTCAGAATATCAACTTAAACAATAGAACTGTCCTACCGAAACTACATCATGCGTCATAGGTAATAAGAGCCCCAAACAAAAGAAAGCTATATGAAGTCAAAGCAACCATTTGTCCTAAAATCTGCCTTTAATTTTTACATTATGAAAAATAAAATGAAAATTGTGCTTTTAGCACAGTACTTTTGGATAAGGAATGTATAAACCTCCTTTACCACACTACATAATTAGTTATTTTTAGACCACTTATTTGTGAAAAGTCATATTAACAAAAATAACCTGGAAGCTAAGTGAGAAAATCTTAATGGTGAGCACAGTCTTAAAGGATTTTACTTTGATCCTATGTCTAAAGAAGAAAACTACAATGACGTGAGAACTGACTTACCCCTTACAAATCACATATTATAAAACACGACATAGCCATTAAAAGATGGCTAAGAGGATTTGTTCCTTGAACTACAGTACTGGAATAATCATCTCAGAATTATTGGATTAAATTGCTAATAGGAACTCTAAACTATGATCTCAAATGTAATAATTTTGTATGGAATAGATTTCAGACAGTAAATTTTAACTTCAAAAAAAAAAAAAAATCATTGACCTGGTATTTACATGGTAAAAAGTGAAATGGAGCCTTATCTAACCAGCTCTTAACCTGGAGCACCTTCCCTTCTGAACCAGGCCTTTCCCTCTTCAGACCCACTAGTACATGTTCTAATTATCCCTGGAGACCCAGGGAGTTTGGAAGATATTCGCAGAAAGGAGTCTTTATATGTGGATAAAGGAACCATAAGTGTGCACTAGTCTCACTACTTGAGCAAGAATAGAACTAGGAAACAGGCCTAAGTGACAACAAATATTTAGCTATGCAGGCTAAATCGGTTGTCCTGAAAATTCATTCCTATACAGTCATGATTTAGACATTCACGACCATACAAGATAAAGAAAGTGCTCTCTCAACATATAGCAGAAAAGGACAAGGAAATAGCAACTTAGGCTGGGTGCTAAAGCAGAAACCCAGGCCTAGAACCGGGGCTCAGCAGAATGCTGAGAAGCTGGGATTCAGGCTGGAAACTTGGTTTCTTCCTTTCTTTCTCTCTTTTAAAATTTTGTTAATTTATTTATTTATATTTTAAGGCAAGGAGTTAGTTTTATTTTATTATCAGCCTTAAAGCAAACAGGTACAACATCTTTTTATATATTTGGGAAAATGCAAATCTTGGGGAATATCCAGGTAAAGCTTGACATTGCACTACTCCAAATTATACAGGTCTCTATTTAACCTGAGAAAGCCTCCTTCTTATACTTTCTTGGGATGCACATTTTCAACATTCTTATTCTTTTAATGGAATAAATGTTGTCCAAATACTCCATCGTTAGGGGAGCTTGATTTTGCAACTCAAGACAATGGGACTGGCTGTGTAGCTGAGATTAGCATCAAAGAAAGGACAGTTCAGACAGTATATCAATACTATGCAATCTTGTCAGTGTTTTAAAGAAGTGATGCGATACTAACCCACACTGGATTGAGCGAGGGTAGGAGGAAACATAGTCTCTTGAATGGTTTGGGATTTAAAGCATTGGACATTGACTTTCCTGACAGCTAGTCTTTGGTTGTCTAACAACCTTGTTTTTTTTCTCCTAAACTCTAGTCAATCTTTGAGCTGAATTAAAGTTGGTCTTGCCATCAAAATCTAAACTACAGACATATCTGTTTGAACCTTACAGATGATGAATGTCGTAGGCATCAGGGTGGCTCATCAGAATCCACCACTGAGAGAAAAAACAGCCCGGCTGGGTTATAAAAGTGTCTTTATTTCCCTCTTGGGTTCCTTTCTCAGTAGGTCTACCACTCTGTTCCAGCCATGTCCACAGCAGCCTCTTTAGCCTTTGTGGGCTTCCTGCTGGTAAGCTCCTGCATTACTCTGCTGAAAAGAAAGAGCATCCAGAAACATTAAGATCTAATAGCATGTCAATAGTAGTATCCAAAAGCTTCTTCTTAATGACATAAGTTCTTCCATGCCCTGAACTATGCGAAAACATCCAGGCTTATCTTTCGGTTCTTCACGCTCCCCACTCTGAACTTCAATAATGACAAACTGATTGCTAAACACTAAATGGACTGTGCTATTTAATGGCTTCACGACTTTGCTTATGCTATCTCCTCCCCTTCACGCATCCCCATCCCTTCTTCTTGGCGAAATCACTTCCACGCTACTTTTCCTAACTCTCCAATAAGAGTTAACAGGCCCGACAGTGATTTGCTGCACACAACTGAAAAGTAGGAAAAAAAGTTAAAAGGAGCCTAACTACAACTGCTTGTGGACAGGGAGAAAAGTAAAGGTAAAACGTGGCTTTAAAAAATCTGCCCTGTAAGTGCACAGATAAGTGATTTAAAAGTCATAATTTTATATCACACTGCCCAATGTTACTGTGAAGTGCAAAAATGTAAACTTCTGTAAGAGCCTTGATGCCTTCTGATATTTAACACATATTTTAGAATGGTTCTGCCAGTAGTATCAGCGGGAGAGAAAAAAGCTCTTTCTTTTAAAAACGGTAGTTGGACAACCATTTGAACAGTGTGAACCACCAGCAACCTTTAAGAATATTCATCATCTGCCTTGTTAGACTTAGATGCCATTCTGTGCTAGGAGGCAAACTCTGTGCCTTCTCTAAGCCCTTCTTAGCCCTCTGATTTTAGTTCTTTGATTTTCTATTTATGATCTTCTAGGGCAGAGGAATGGAGTTGATTTATTCACATTAAGTCCATTGATATATTTTGAATAAGGTATAGAAGAGGGTTCTGAGTGACTCCTCACTCATCTGAAGGTCTGTGACCTGAGAACTGCCTCAAGGCTCTCTCTTCAACCTCTCTTTGGGGTATTCTCAACCTATTCAAGCTGTTTCTTAATCTCTCCACTCTTTGGATGAAGAATTCATTTTTAGCATTTATAGAATGAGTCTATCTGTTACCAAACATGTGTCTACTTAGCATTTATAGAATGAGTCTATCTGTTACCAAACATGTGTCTCTAATTAATAGTTATCTCTAATAAATAAGCACACAAAGTAGTAAGGACAGAGCTTCATTAAGATTATCTCAGGGCTCATAGAGCATCGGTGACCTCAGTGTGTAAAGTACATAGGCCCCAGGTAACACTACCCTCTGAACTGAATTAGCTCACGTTTGTTTCGAGCCCATCTGTACTTAGCAAGTAAGGGCTCCATTCAACAACATGCTGCAAAGGAAGGGTGTTTCTACATCTTGCAGTGGCCATTTCACATCTACCACTCTAAACTCCCTAAACTTCCAACTATCCACATATATTTCTTTTTTTATTCCTTAAAAAATTACAGTTCTGCTGCGATTGTAGTAATTTCTCTAGGATGGCTATTTCTTGCAATTTGAGAAGAGAATCCTTTTTTCTTCCTCTTGGGTGAGTGTTGACTTTCGAGTCTGTGGTTTTGCCACATGCAAGGTGAAGTGAGTGTCTAGTGGAGGTGGTATTGCAGCTACTGAATCCACCCCCAAAAAAAGGATGCCATGGGGTAGACTTTGTAGCAATTACCAGTTAGTCAGACTGTAGAACCAAATGACTATATTTCTTCCACACTCATGAAGTCAAGTTTGTTTTAATAAATCCTATAAAGAAATAGGGGCACTTACTAGTTGCTTTAGAAATAATACCCACAAATTGAAGTGAAATATCATTATTCACGGAAAAAATATTATTTTACAAGATGATTTTGCGCTTATTTTGTTTTGTAATTTGTATTTGAAAACGTAATTTGGAATTATACAACAGAATTTTGATCAAAAGTATGAATAAGTTTGCTGCAGGTAACTATAAATCCTTATATACCTTGTTTCAACAGCAATTATTTCTCTCAATCACAATGTTATATGATTCTTATTCTTATAGTTAATAGAGAAAGCTACTGTGAGACAACTGTACTGACAAAATTTCTAAAACTGATTAATTTCGTCATAAATAAATGCTAATTGAAATAAATAAGTGTTTATTCTCTTTTCTGTTGTTGCTATGTTATAAAAAGAAAAGGAAAAAAAGATAAATCAAGGAAGTTCTAAAACGTTTACTAAATATCTATTGTGAATCTGGCACCTGGATAACATGTATGAAAACAGCTCAAAAAAAGAATTGTCCAAGGAGAGACATTGTCATCTTAAAGGTCACCTTTATTGCCTCCATTAACACTGGTTAAAAAATAACATTGTATGTTAGTTATGATAATATTGAAGCTGTAGCAAACCAATGACCAAATTTCTTGGCTGAACCCAGTAAAATTTAATTCACATAAGAGTCTAATTCCACTGTCCACGGTTAGCACACAGCTTTCCACATTTTAAGTTACAGACAGACTTTTTTATATTGTGACTTTGCCTTCTAGAGTCTTGGAAGGGTCTTCATTCAGCCACACAATGGGGAAAGACAATAAGGGTCATGTACAAGAGATATTTAAGCGTAACGTCTGAAAGTCATGCCTATCACTTCTGTTTGCATGCCATTTGCTAGAATTCAGTCACGTGGCCACATCTAACAAAGGAAATGCAGTCCAGTTGTGTGCCCAAAAAGAAAGAGAAAGGATTTGGTGAGCAGCTAGCCACATAATAACATAATGGGAAGAACAGTAGGTATAAATCAAAAGTCAGAATTTTAAACTTTGTGATACTAAGTAGTGTATGCTATGTGGTAAATTTTTAATAGTTTTGGGTAATAATTTTTGCATAAGTGGCGTAAGGCATGACATTATAATGCTGCATCAGAAAGTAAGAAAAAAAATTGTGGAAGCACAGTAAAGTTGGAAGGATATTAAAAATACAGTTGTTACAAGTCAGAAAGTGCTATAATGTCTGCTTAAAATGTATTTTCTCAACAGCTTCATTGAGGTATAACTGAGATAAAACAAACTGAATCTATTTAATTGATACAGTTTATGTTTTAACATAGCTATGTATACCCATAAAGATAAATATCCTACACCTCTCCCCAATTTTCTCCCATTGCATTGTAATCTCCCACACCCTATCCATCCATGCTGCCATTTATTAGGCAACCACCAATATACTTTTTGTCACTATTGGTTAATTTTCCTTTTTTAGAATTTTATACAAATAAAAACATACTCCTTTTTTGACTGACTTTTTTTAACTCATCTTCATATAACAAGGATTCATTTATGCTGTTGTATATAAAATCAAGAGATTTATCTCTTTTGATTGCTGAGTAATAGTCCATCTTATGGATATAACACAATTTGTTTAACCATTCATCTGCTGGTGAATATTTGGATTGTTCCCAAGTTTTTGCTATTACAAATAAATCAGTTACAAACGTTTGTATACAAATATTCCTATGAACATACATTTTCATTTTGCTTTAATAAATACCTAGAGTTGAAATGGCTGGATCACACTGTCCTTCATTTCTTTTATCTACTTTCTCTGCTTTCTCTTGGGTTAAGTGATCAATTTTTATGATTCCATTATATATCTTCTATTGAATTGTTATTTATATCTTTTTTAAAAATTTGGGTGGTTGCCATGGGGTTTTTTAATACATATCTTTAAACTACCTGAGCTTACCTTCAAATAATATACCACTTCATTCGTAGTATTAGGATTTTATTAAAATACATTCTCAATTCCTCCCTCATATTCTTTGTACCACATTCTCTCTCTCTTCTCCTGGAATTCCAATTATGCCTGTATTAAACCATTTGATATTGTCCCGCAGCTCTTGGATGCTCTGTTCTGTTTTTCTTCTTTTCTCCCACCCTTTGTGCTTTGTGTTTCAGTTTGTGTGATCTGTTGCCCTCTATTCAAGTGCACTGTTTCTTTTCTTTGCTGTCAAGTCTACTGATGAGCCCATGAAATATATTTGAAATCTATATTAGCATGTATTTTTTTTTATTTCTTGTACTTCCATTTGATTCTTTCTAGTTTCTGTCTGTTGAAATTACCCATCTGATCTTGCTTTGCAATCTAACTTTTCCATTAGAGCTTTTAACATATTAGTCATTATTTTAAATTTTCTGTCAAAGAGTTCTACATCTGTGTCATAACTGAGTCACATTCTAGTGATTGCTTTATCTTCAGAAAGTTTTCCCCTGCCTTTTTTGGATGCCTCATAATTTTTTGGTAAAAGCCAGATATCTTGTGTAACACAGTAGATATCGGGATAAATATTTTTTATGCTTGGAAATGAGCACACCTTGTTTTCCGATAGCCCATTAGTGAAGGATTTATGTTAATCTAGTCAGGAGTTGGGCTGTGTTTGAAACTTGTTTTTGCTATGACTGCCCTCAGTTCACAACAGGCATCAAATTCTCCCCTGAGAGCTTAGGTTCAGGGTGTGGAATGGTTGCAAGAGGTAAGTTTCAGATCATTTTCTCCTCCCTTGGTATCGTGTTTTTCCACTGCACTTCTCAGAAGGAATCTGCTGCTTTCTGCTCTCTCAACTGTATTCCACTGTTATTTTTATGCAACACTTGTTAGCCTTAATTTTAGGCTGATAAAGTGTCTATGAGTCCAGCCAGGGTGTGTCCTTCATAAACACTCCTGTCTGCCTGATATAGGGTTGAGCTTGGAACTTATTCTGTTGCTCCACAAGGATGTGCTTTTAAAAACTTTTCTTTTCCCAAATTTCAGTGATTTTCACCCAGTGCCCTAAAACAACATATTTTTGTTGCTCTTCACCACCTCCACCCATCCTCAAAGATTGATCTCTTTGATCTGAAAGGGAAATAGGAAAAATGGTTCTTGGTATAGAGTTTCGGCAGTGGCTGCTCTTTCCTTCTACCACAGAGCACCATGTGAAAACCTGTCTCAGGACTCTTCCAACATCCATGTTAATGCCTGGTAAGATTAAGGTGTTACTAGTGAGATTGTGAGAATGTTATAGTATCTTAGTCCCCAGGGGCTTTCCACTTTAATGCCAGCCCACATTCCACCGTTAGTAATTTGTTAACAATATTTACCTATATCTTTTTATCAGTTTTTATAACAACCAATGGCGTCTGCCCCAGATAAGCAAACACTTGGATCCTATTTCTCACTGCAAGTGTCTCACTATCCCCAAGGTTTCCAACTGTAATTCTCTGGTAAATTAAAAAAAAAAAAAAAAAAGTAATTCATCTGAAGTGTGTCCAGCATTTTCCTTTTGCAATGTTCTTTCTAAGTCTGTCCATCTCCAAGCCGGAATAGAAGCTGACCTGGTTATAGAATTCCTCCTTGACAGTTTTTTTTTCTTTAAAAATGTTGCTTCACTATCATCTCGCATTGTTTCTGAAGAAAAATCTGCTGTTATCCTTATGTTTTGTTCTTCTGTAGATAACATGTCTTTTTATCTGGCTGGTTTTAAGATTTTCATTTTATTACTCATTTTGAGTAAATAGATTATTTTAGTATAGCATTTTACCTTAATATAATTTTCTACTTGGGGTTCATTGAACACCTCGGATCTTGGTTTGATAGTTTCATCAAATTTGTAAATTTTTGCCATTATTTTTTCAAATATTTTCTGTCCTCTCATCTCTCCTTTGGGACTCCAATTACACATGCATCGAGTTGCCTGAAGTTGTCTCTCTGCTACCTGACGATCTGGTAATGTTGTGGTTCTCTTCGAGTCTTTTCCACTCTTTTTCATTTTGCATAGTTTCTATTGCTAGATCTTAAAGTTCACTAATCATTTCTTCTTCAATGTCTAATCTATCAGTGTCTAATTTACCTATCCAGTGTATTTTTCATCTCAGACATTGTGGTTTTCATCTCCAGAAGTTTGATTTTGTTTTTATTTATATCTTCCATGTGCCCCTATAACATTTTCAATCTTTCCTCTATCTTTTTGGAGTGCAGTTATAATAATTGCTTTAATGTCCTTGTCTGCTAACTCTAACATCTGTTTCAGAGGCGAATTGGTTTCAATTAATTAATTTTTCTCCTCATTATGGATTTTATTTTCCTGCTTCTTTTCATGCCCGGTAATTTGTTGATTTCATGCCAGAAATTGTGACTCATACCTTATTAGGTGCTAGATATTTTTATATTCCTCTAAAATTCTTGAGCTTTGTTCTGGAATTCAGTTGAGTAACTTGGAAACAATTTGATCCTTTTGGGTCTTGCTTTTAAGATTTGTTAGGCTTAAGCAGAAGTAGTCTATGTTTAATTTTTCCCCTCTACTGAAGGCAAGACCTTTCTGAGTCTTACCCAAGTCTCTGTAAATTACATGATTTTTTTAGTCCAGCTGGGAAATAAGCAACATCCTTGGCCCAGTGTGAGCTCTGAGTATGGTTGCATCTAATGTTGGCCTCCAGTAGTTCTCTCATACATATCTGCTGAGCAGTGTTTTGCTAATTACTCAAAGAGGACTCCCTGCAGATACCTAGAGGTATTTTTTGTTGTTTGCTTGGTTGGTTTTTGTGCCCCTCGATCTTCCTAGACTCTCCAGCTCCTTTTCCCCCAACTCAGGAAGTCTGCCAGGCACTGCATGACTTCTCCCCCCATGCACTGCAGCCTGGAAATCCTCTTACAGCAACAAACAAGGGAAATTATAGGACTTACCTCATTTGTTTCCTGACGTTTAGGTATCACTGTCCTTCATTCTTTAATGTTCAATTTCTTGAAAACTCTAGTTTAGTTTATTCTATCTACTTTTTTTAGTTATTTCAAGGATAAAGCTGATACCCTGTTACTTCATCTTGACCGATGTTGCTTGATTGAAAGCAACAGTCTTAAAACATATTTGAGTCCATAAAATATGTTAAAACTTCACAGAATATATAACCTTCTCATTAGAAATATTCATGGAATAAAGTTCTCACGATGAAATGATGACATAGTGAGAGATAGTTGATGTCTTTTGGTTATTGGTTTTGGGGTTTTTTGCTTGCTATCCAGCATCAATTCCCCTTTTTCTATGCTATTACACCAAAATTCCTTTGAGGAATCTGCCTTCCTGATGAGTCAATGTGGTTTATTTGGGGCTACAGTCCTAGTTTAGATAATTGTAAAATAATATTTCAATGTATTTTACATTTTTCTTGTTATAAATAAGGTTAAGCAAATATTCATTCAGATTAGATGTTGATACCAAAGTATAAAGGAAGATATTGTGTTCTCTGTCTTATTAATTCCTCAGCATGTTTTGTTAATCATTCTTCTAATGATTGCTCAATTAATATTAAAAAGTTCTGACTATACGCATAATAATTAAAGGTATGTCTTCTTTGTGCTATAATTTGAAAATTCCTATTGCATATACACATGATATACATGATATATATGAAATGATAAATATATATTTTATGATGGCAGTATTTTACCCATAATTCAATGGCTTTCTGTGATTTATTTTTAACTTTACAATGACTTTCACAATAACATTTCCTATGGTTATATTCTGGTTTCTTCAAGTCATATAACATGATCTCATTTGATGCGTGTATTCTAAAAATCATTTCCCTCATATTTCCTAAACTCCTTAGATTCTAAATATTGTATATCTTGGACAAGTTACATAACATTCCTGAACCTATTCCTCTACTTGTTAATAAGATCTTTGTTCAAAACAAAATAATAAGATCTTTGTTCAAAATTCAAGAATAAAAAAATCCTAAAAACCTAAAACTAAAACTAAAATGCCTAGTACAGAGTTTGCCGTATAGTCGATGTTCATAAAACAATGCTATCATCATTATGATTATCTTCATCATCGTTGTTCTGAGTTGTTTCCTTTAGTTCTTCATAAAACATCTTTCACTTGTGTAGTATCTTTCTTTTTCTTCTATCTTTCCTTCTTTCTTTCTATTGTTTCCATTGTTTTTGTTCATTCTATGCTCATTTGATTCAATCTTGCTTTAACTTTACTCTTCTACTCAGACATTGAAATATTTGGAAAAGATGTGTTTTATTTAAATGACCAGTTTTAACTTTTTTGTGTGTGTTAGGTAAGTGTTACCTAAAAGAAGTACAACAAATTTAGCACCCAGCATTAGCACTTGTACCTAGAACTGCCTGGAAATACCATCTTGAATGATAATCTGTTGAATGTTTGCTATTTATGAAACAATATGCTGAAGTTTTATGAGTGTTAACTCATAGAATCCTTGACAACACATTGAGGTAGATATTATAACCTGATTACAATGAGTAAACTAAGAGTTAAAGATGTTAAATAACTTATCAAGATTACAGAGCTAATAAGTAGCAGGTAGAAAATCTGAACCCAAATATGTATGACTCCAGAATCCATGCATTCTGCCTATAAAACCAATTCTGTACTTTAAGAAAAAGAAGTACATTGACTATGTCACTTAACACTTTTCCTCCCAGAACAAAATCCTAGTGAGAATGACAGAATACTCAAGGATTGGCTTTGAACCTAGAAAATGCTGAAGAAATAGCCAGCCAAATGACCTTTGAACTACAAGCAGATTTCACAGAGCAAGTTAAAAAAAGGATGCTCCAGTGAAACAAAATTTCCAAGGTGAGATTGAAAATGCTCTTTGGATCCACTATAATATTTTACTAAGGGTACAGTATATTTTTTCTTCAAGTTTGAAGTGGAGAAAATGTCAGCTTTGCTTTCATAATTTTTTTAAGTTCAGGATGGTCAGATATTGAACTTTGGACCCTCTCAATTGATCAGTCTCTACTATCCCTTGAACTCCTTTTATAATATGAACAAAATGAATTTCTATTGTCCATTGTTTGTTCTAAACTCTTGCCTATATTTTTTTAACTCTGTTTTTAAATTAGTAATTTTCACTACCTCATGCAATCTTCTAAATTACTTTTTAGAGTGCTGGCTATTAATATTTTAGGTAGCTTTGATGTTTTACTTTATAGTCTTCAATTTTATTTTACATTTCACAGGTTCCTAGCTGCAAATAATCCTACAGGCAATTTTCTCACACTGCAACTATTCCTTGAAAGATATGCTAATGTAGCACGACACTTGCAATACTGGGGGTTAAGTTAATCACCCAAAATGAGTTGTATTACTGTCAGCGGTGTATAAAGACATCCCATAGTGAATTATAAGAAAGGCTAGCTTTAAAGTTGCATTTCAAAAAATACCCAAAGCTGGAGATGAACAAAAATAAGCATTTATTTCAAAGTCCATTGAGCTAAAGAATCAAACATTTGTTATTTCTGGTCTCAAAGTTACACAGTATAAATAAAGGGATTCATATCCTTTTCAAAATTTAATTACCAGGAAAACCCTTACAGATCTTACACTCTGTCTCTGGGCAAGGCAAATACTACATAGCAGTTTCTATCTTCATATTTGTCTGCAGAAAAAGGGAGAAATCACTATTTTGCCCTCTATTTAGCTGAACCACAAGCCAGTTCTAAAAACACAGGGAGCAAATTGTATCCTTTGCTCCCTCAGTGAAAGTGACACTCATGGCAGCATCACAATCTAAACATGACTGCCAGAAATCAGAGAGCAGTACATTCTGCATGAATCCATCTATTTCTTTCCTCTGTTCAACTTTTATTTGTGCTCGAGTATGAATTAAATAGGAGATTTAAGGACCTCCCAATTATGAGATCCTTTCAAATTTTTAAAAGTCAAGTCAGTTGTAATACTATTTTGTATCAACCGCATAACTGTTGAGGCACACCCAATCACCTTAATATTTGACCTCAAACATTACTTTGTTCTTGGAAGATTAACAATACCTTGCTTTCATGCCCAGAAGGGAAGCCACACTGAAACTCCATTTTCTATATTCTTTCATACATACAACGTTAAGAGCAGCCATCACTACCAGCCCTGATTCTGATTGGCAGCATCATATGCATTGTCACAGTGCTTTTCCATATAGACAGTAGATTAAGGACTTTTAGGAAGCCTTAATCTTTTCTGTCAGAAGGGTACTTCTCAGTAGACTGGCTGCTTAGAGGCAAACTGAGGTAGAGTTCTGAGCTGCATTTTAAAACAGCATCAAGTCTGCATTTACAATGATCTAGATTTCTCATTTCTGTCTTGCAAAAACATTGAAATGAGATTTAGTTACAATGTTGTAATATGCATTTTTATGAGAGAAGAGATATATTGTTAAAAGAGTGTTATTTCACTTGAAAAGATCAAGAGAGTGAGGAAGGAATAAAGGTTTAGCAGGAATATAGTATTTATTTGCCATGCATATTTGATATGAGTTCATTAAATACGCAATAGAAGTGTCAACATAAAGTGCTGTTTAGATCAAGCTATGAAAACAAACTGCACTGATATTAATATTGGAATATACTATGCTATGGTTAAATATAAGCCTAATTCACTATACAGTAAAGAAATATTTTACTGACTATTGTTAAATAACCATCTACTTAGCCTAATTGAATTTGTCCTTTATTTATAAAGATTGATGGATTGAATGCTATGACAGCATGGTTGGCCCTTTGACATCTCTTTGCCATTACATGGATTTTTTTTTTCTCATTCATTGAATAATTAGTAATTACCACCATTTTCTTTTCTCGCACATTCAATAATTAGTAATTACCACCAGTCCATGCCTAATTTGAGAATATTTTCTTAGTCTTACTGGATCATTGCCAAAGCTACATCCAGTGAGGAAGCAAAGTACAGAAGAATATCTTTCAGGAGCCCTTGCTTAGAGCTGCACCACAGTGTGAAAATCCACTCACCGGCACAAGGAAATCTTTCATAAGACAGAGTCGAGTCATTTGAGTCTCTTCTGGGATTTGAATTTAAACATAGATATTTTGGATTAAAACACAGATACCTCGGGCAGAAGTAGAAGGCTGGGTAGTCTTCCTGACACATTGCCTTCCTGACGATCATTAACATAATGCAAAAGTACAAAGATAGGAGATTATTATTATCCTCATGTCTCATGCAATATGCAAGAAAGTTAAACCTGCTATAATTAATACTGACCTTTTGCTTTACTGGTAGCAAAATACAACTATTTTTAGGGAAGAATATCAGGAGAACAAATGTATAATTAGATTTTTTAAAACACAGGCTTTGGCCTTACAAATGATTTCTGCTACTCCTCTGATCTTAATCCTTGAAGGTAGTAGAAATAAAGGTCAGGAGGAGAGATGTTGTGGTCGGGATACATAAACACTTTACAAACAATGGAAACATTGGGCCTTTCTCAAACTCATTTGAACCATATAGTCAAATGCCATTTTCCTGATTAAAGTTACATTTATCAAATATTCTTAACTTTAACTTTTTAGTTGATTGTTAGGTTGTGATCTCTGAAGCATTTAATAATGGAGCTGTTGACATGAAGTCAGAGGTATTAATTTTTTAATTTTTTAAAAAATTTAATGACAGTAGATATCTTCCTTTTGTCTCTATTCAGACTTTTAGAAAAAGGAGTTTGAATGGATAACTATTTTTTAAGGTTCAGGATTCAAAAGAAATGGGCATAAACTCTAAAATTAACTTCCAATTGTATGAATGAAATAGTGGATTCAAACTATATGGTTTCAGTTATCCATCATTCTTCATTATTTTCTGCAAATTTCCCACTGCTCTCTAGAAAATTTCCAGGTAAAGCATTTCATGTCATACTTGGACTCAGATAAACATGAATGTTAAAATATTAAGTTTCTCTCTCTAGAGGAAGAAATAGGTTTTTACATGAAAAACTAGGCAATATACAATTTTCCCCAGTGGTTTTGATCAAGCCATTTATTACTTTGCACAAATTTCTTTCGATAAATATATACAAAAGACACTTAATTTGCAATTTTTCCTCTTCAAGATCATCAATTATTTAAAATCTTAACTAACAAGTGATAACAACATCCAGCTAAGTTCATCCAAATTAGCCATTTTCTGGTAAATTCAGCTTTTTGTTTATATGCTGGCTAATGCAACATTGAATATAGAAATTGGTTTTGCTAATGAAAAATTGGTCAAGTGTTACAAGATTCTCAAATGCATTGTTGCATGTTAAAAATATCAGAAAAAGAAAGAAAGAAAAAATATCAAGACTGGCAGATGCCAAGGAACTGTAAAAATTTATTACAACATTTTCTGTCTTATGCCTCCCTTTTTCCATTCTCGACATGTATCTCCTTTTCTAGAGGCTGCCTTTTCCTTTTAACAGCATCACCATTAATTCAGTCAACCAAGATGCAAATTCTGAAGTCAACTTTGACATCTCTCCTTCCCTTGCCTCTTTTTTGCTGCCTGAAGTACCTCTCTTCTTCAATCCATTCTCTCCTTCATTGTCGTATTATCATTCTAAAATATGGTTCAACTGCAGCTGCAAGGAAATGGGGTACAGTTGAGGTATAGTCACCTTGTCATTTATGTCACTGATGTGGAGCCATCTACTTTGTTTAAAACAAGAATAGGTTTTGGAACAAAAGTTATGACCGTGTGTAACAAAATCAGGTGTTCTTTACAAATTATTTAAGCATTGATTTACTCATCTATAAAATGCTCATAAATTATAATCCCTCTTAACAAAAACTCAAATTCATATAATTTTTTATCAACCAAGACTTATAAATGAATAGTCTGTATTCATTTATCTAAACTGCTTCATGTAATCAATCCATTATAATAATTTATGCGATCTGAAGAGAAACCAGAATATCCCATTACAATAATTTAGCTTCCATTTCTACCCCCACGACTAAAATTACTCTTGCCCAAGTCTATAAATTCTAATCCCAGACTCAACAGATTTCTCAGCCTAGATTTTAGTGAACCTATTTTTGGGATTAGGCTCTACTGGCTTCTCAATGAGTAATCAAACATTCTAGTCCCTTTCCTGGTTCTCCATATCTATTGATAGTTTCTTCTTTATACTCTTCCTAGGCTTCTATTTTATGTAAATCCAAATTTTCCCTCAGAGGTACATTCTTGACCATTATTTTTCTTTATCTCTAAGTTTCAGATGTGCATATTCGTTTGACTGCTCTTTATATGATGTTGGCTGTCTGGTGGTCATTTTTAAATCAGCATACCCTGAACAGGACTCATATCATCTCTAAAAAGTCTAACTCTTCTCTTAGATAGTAAAAAAAGGTTTTTTCAATCTCTAAAGCAGAAACCTGCCTTTCTAATTCTTTCTTATCACTCACCATGTAGTTAATCACCTGGTACTCAATTTTTTCTCCTGATTTTATCTTGTATATATTACCTGTTTTCTATTTTTATTTTCACAGATATTTGTCAGTCCTTCTTATTTTCCTGAACTGAAGCAATAGCCTTCTAATTCATCTCCTTCCAGTCTTTTCTACTTTGCACTGTACCTTCCCCACAACAAATAAAGTGGTAGATCTAAAATCAATTTTCTTCTACTTAAAATGTTTTCGTGGTTCCCATTGCCCATGGATCTTAGCATGGTATGTGAGGCCCTCTATACCTGTGTCCATATCTACCCACGCAACTTCGAAGTTTACCCTTAAACTGCCATAAACATTGTATTTATTGTGTTATACAACATTGTTATACATATGGCTCATACCACAACTCAGTCATTAAGCTTCATAATTCATCTGTCTTTGCTTTGATTGCTCTTTCTGCTTCATATATTCTTCCTACTTTTCAACTTCAAGGTTCATTCTTTAATACTCAGTAAAGGTAATTTTTCAATAAATTTCTAATCCAATTAAAACATGTTTTTTTCTATATCATTCTTACTACTGACTATATTAAAATGAAATTATAATTTTGTGTCAGTTTCTCCTACCAGATATAACTTACTGAAGGACAATATCTGTATCTTAACATTGCACTTTCAGCATCTAGCATAGTACTATACACATAGAGATGACTCTGTGAGGACTCCCAATTTCTGTCTTGGGCAACTGCGTAGTTGGCGATGTCATTTACTAAAACAAGAAATAAATGGAGCTACAAGCATATGGAGCTAGATTATGTGTTTGTGACACTAAGGAACAATATGATGGAATAGCCAGTAGGTCGAAGAGTATATGAATCTGAATGAGACATTTAGGCAGGATCTGAGCTGGAGAAAAAGATTGAAAAGTCATAATTATATAAATAGTAATAATGCAATAAAGAAATTTTTGAATCGTTTTCTGTTTAAACTTGCATTCTGAAAATGAATTTTAAACAGAATTGCTACTACACAAAATTATTTTATTTAACTCACATACTCAAGAATCTGGATGCCTATAACATCCCTTGGTCTAGATTAAGAAATACAGTTTTGATTTCAACTAGGCTGTTATGTTATTATTATTTTGGAAATGAGAATTACCCACATGAATAATTATGACCAAACATATACATCGAAAGGTTGAATTAAACATTACAGAGTTCTATAAGGCATGATAGTAAAGAGTAAGTATTTCTTTGTGATATAAAATGCAGACAATTTGTCTATAATTATAACATGCTTATGACTTCCAAACCCATGTTAGTAGGGGCTATAATAAAATAGTAATTTACTAATATGTGCAAAAGCAGTATGAAATTGCTCAGCTAGGCAATATAAAGATCAAGTGCATAAACTAGATGTGAACCTCTTTCTAGTCCCTGGAACTATGAACAGCATGCTGGGAACCTATGATGAACATAGAATTAATTTATCTTTTAATATTTATCAAATATTTTTGGGTACCTACTATGTGTCATCACTGTTTTGTGCACTGGAAATTGAGCAGTAAAAAACACAAGCAAAATTTTGTATCTTCATTGAGCTGATAGTCCACTGAGGGAGACAAGTAATAAATAGGATGCTAGATGGTGATGAGTTCTATGAAGTAAAATGAAGCAGAAAAGGGGAATATAGTATGCCAGGAAGGGGACAATTAATTTGAAAGAGGTTGGACAGCAAAGTTACATATTTTAATAACAGTCTGAAGAAAGTTCAAGAGTGAGCATTGTGAATATCTGAAGAAAGAAAATTCCAGGCAGATGCAAAAACTAAGAAGCGAGAAAATTCCAAGGGTGTTCAAAGGACAGCAAAAAGACTTTGTGTGAGAGTAAAGAAAGCAAAGGGAAAGTAGGCAGATAGGTAACAGATGCCTCTATCATGTCAAACCCTTAGACCTTTTTAAGGACATTGGCTTTCATGAGCTTTATACTGAATGGGAGTCATTGAAAGCAGTAGAGTGGAAAGTGTCATGATCTAATATACTTTTTACACTTCTAAAGTATTACTATTACTTCTGTGCTAAGAGTAGGCTCTAGAGTCACAAGATTTGAAGCGAGGAGACCAGTTAGGAGACATTTGCAACAATCCAGGAAAGAGATGACGGTGACTTAGACTAGAGTAGTAGAAGAAGACATGGTGAGAAGTTGTCAGATTCAAGATATATTTTGAAGCTAAAACCATAGCACTTGCTAATAGCACTTGCTGGTAGTTCAAATGGGAATTATAAGGAAAAGTGAAGTACTGAAAGTAACTATAATGTTTTCAACATAATCAATTAGAATAATGAAGTTGCTGTTAACTGAGTTGGAGAATGCTACAGGAGCAGCAGGTTTGGAGCAGATGGTGGGGGAAACCAGTTCTATTTTTAGCCTATTTGAGATGCTTGTTAGATATTTCTATAGCGATGGTGGATGGACTGTTAGATAAAGGAATCTGGAGTTTAGGAACACAGACTGAGCCAGAGATACAAATATGAGACTTATCAATATATAGATGGTGGGAGAAAAATAAAGTGTGTGAAATAATGATCCAAGAGAGTCAAATAGTAAATGAACTAAGAAATTTTAGTAGGATTGCCTAGCAGTACAGAGAGCTCATTTATCTACTTGGTCATAAATAGAAGTGAGACGGACTGCAATGTCCTGGTGTAAGTAAAAAATCAGCAGAGAGATCAATTTAACTAGGGTTGTAATTTTGCCAGTTGTGTCAGATGTGGAGGTGGAAAAGATGTGTTGAGGAATAATGTCTCTGAAATTCACGAGGAGGAAAAAGGGAGCTGGCAGATCCTAATACAGATTGACAAACTCCACCAGTGGAACAGGAAGCCCGGTAGAGAAATTCTGCACTGAGGGGAAATGACTAGACTTTGGTACCACCACCTTGTTCAGTCATTGGCTAGAGTCATTAAACCACTACAAGAAGGAATTCACAGCAAATCCAAAGGTGTTAAAAGCTGGAAGCTATCAGCTAACCATATTCTTTGCTGTTGGACAATTTCTTCCTCAAAAGAGGATCTGGGCAACATGTCTCCCCAACTCTACCAGACGAGCCCATCCATAAGTGAGAATGAAAGGAGAGGAATTTATTAATTAAACGTGAAATATAAACTGTCTAGGAAGGGAAGATATGAAATGTTTAAAGGACTGTAAAAATAGTAGAATCAGTGGATTACATATTTCATTAAAATTATAACAAATAGTAGATTTTAATAGTAATATAACAAGTAGCATAACACTTTAAATAATTGTACAAATGGATCACTGTAATCATAGAGATTTTTGTAAACAACAGTAGAACCAGCAGGACTTAATGATTGTTAGAGTCAAGACACTAAGAGAATTACACTGAAACGAATAGGAGGTGGTGGTCATTATGTGGAGTACATGAACATGGCAATGAGAAGGTTTTAAGAAGTGACCCTGGGAGTGAATGAGTGGCTGCAGTAGTTAAGAGACAAAATCACTGGAGGAAGAGGTTAGGGAACTGAGAGGCTGCCAGATGTGAAGGATCACCTGAAAGTATATTAAAATCAAGAAGCATTATGATGCCATTGAATTTAGAAGGAATGAGCCAGGAGCAAAAGTCTTTAATGAAGGGGAGTGACCTAGAGATTGATAGGTGAGTATGACAAAAAAGGTGATAATAAAAGATGACATGAGATTCAAAGTTGCCAGGATTTACAAAGAAATATAAGAAAGTAAAGTAGAAGCAGTAACATGGAATGTGGTGGACACCTAACACACAGATCTAGAAGCAGAGTGGGAGAAACATTAACACTCACTGGAGAGAGTTGTAGAAGTACTATGTCAAGAGATAGCTTTCCAGTGAGAGCAAGAAGATGAGACAATTGTTTGGAGAATGTACTGAATGTTCAGAGGGTTTTGTGATAATTACCCAAGATTTCTAGAGGGCCCTGTGGCAGAATTTTCTGAACTAACAGAGTATTAGCATGGAAGAGGAAAAGGCTCATCTGAGATTCTAAAGACATTTTACAGGAGACAAACAGAAGCAGAAACCAAAAGCATAGCATGGTTTGTTTTGACCTGTGACTCTCAAAGCAGGTAATTGTGGCAAGGCTGGAGTGATGGAAAATTGGAGAATGGGTAGGAGCCTCGAGTTTCATCTTAACTCCTGTCAACAGAGATATGAAATGTGGAGAGGGGAACCGAATGTCCATACTGTGTCACAGAATTACTGTTAGATGTATTTAATTAGATAACCATATTAAATACATTTGTATTTTTGTATGTATGTAGACACTTCTACACTACACAATAATCAATGTGCAATCCTGATTTTGAGAGAGAATAAAGCAAAAGTAACTTTTTGAATACTTAGCCTGAGACATGGAGTTAATTGTTTTCACATACTTTATCTCAATCATCTTCTCAATGCATCCTTAAGGAGGATGTTTACTAGTATTTTTACTCATGAGAAAACTAAGATTTAGAAAGGTCAAGTGACTTGTCTAAGATCATAAATAATTCACAAAAAAAGCTAGAATTTTTCAGTTGGGTCTCTTTCATTCGAAGCCTAGGTGAGGTCCACTATGCATCACCTTAATACCCATATTATGGGATACCTCCATATATTTTAATAGTTATTTTTTTAAAAAGAATTGTTCAACTTTTGAGCTATGATATTACATATGTTTCTACTATATGTATGCACACATGCAAATATATATTACATATGATTATATATTATCCCTTATAATCATTTTCAATAAATTAGTTTACAATTCTACAAAAAATTTCCAATTCCCTACGCATTTGTTTTCCAGACTGAAACTAATTTGTCAGGTTCACTAGTCACCTTAAATTTACAGATGTAAACATCAGATTAGATGGGATTAAACAGAGAAGTTTGAGTGGCAAAGCATTCACAATTTAGATTTCCATGAAGAATGGAAAAGCAGCTCTACATAACAAGAACTGCAGATCTGGAACCAACGAGCAATGGTAAAACCAAAGGCCCATATTCCATATAAACTATGCATTTTTCATCCATATCAAACTAAGCTGTTAAAAACGTATGTACTTTTATATATTTATGAGGTTGGCTAAGAGATACCATCTATATTAAATTAATTACATATTTCGTTAAAATTATAACAAATAGTAGATTTTAATAGTAATATAACAAGTAGTATAACACTTTAAATAATTGTACAAATGGATCACTGTAATCATAGAAATTTTTGTATGTAAACAATGTGTCTTTTTTCAAATATATTTTATTAAATATATTATCAATTATTATGAGCTGCATTCTATCCTCTAACTCAATGAAATGACTGCATTACATTTAATAGAAGGTGTTATTATACAGTCTTTTTTAAACATAAAATTATCCTAATGTATTATTAAAATAGCTGCCTTAGAAATTATGTGAATTTTTTGACTCTGCCAACAAAAGCATCCAAAATATTTGTCAAAGCTTGTTTCCTAGGCTTTCTTATCCTTGTAAGTGCCAATCAGCCCATTACACTGTTGATGAGGAGGAAAGAGGCAACTTAAATCACAAAGAATATTCAGTTCCCAAAGAGAATAAATACTTAAAGTTTGGTATTTACCGTATTTCATGAAGTCTACATGCATATATTTCTGAAATCTGCATGTCTTTTTATAATCAAAGGCATCATGGATTTGATAAAATTTTAAAGATTACATCAAATGTATTTTAATCTATCCAGCATGACAGAGCAATTTATACTGGGTAAGTATTTTTCTCCACAGCTTCCAGACAGATCTGCAGACTTTGACAATGGCAGGGTGACAGAGAGGCTCATAAGACAAGTACTCTCTGAGCAACTACCCAAATAAGAACATCCTTTCTCCAAAGCAGGTCCATGTCCACAGAAGTAACACAAGTCAAGTTTGAGGGCCAAAAAGATCAATTGCAAAGTGTTTACACACAACTAAGCACGACAGAGTTCACTTATCACTGATAAAATCTTAGATAAGGCAATTCACCAGTAGACCTACCTAGTGGAGAGGACAATGGTTTTTTTTTTAGAGTTAACTAATATTAAGTTCTTATTGATGCCAAAAATGGTTCTGACCAATTGTACAGATATTACCTCATTTGCTTTTAAAAACAACATCATGAGGTAAGTATTATTATCTGATCTATAGATATAGGAACTGAAGCTCTGAGACATTAAATAACTTGTCCAAAATTCCCCATATAGAGAGTAAGTGACCAGTTAGAATTTGAATCTAGGCTAAGTACACCTCCCACTGTCCCAGAACTCTACCTATTGCCTGCTAGATGGCTTACTGGAAACTCATGAGCAAAGACAGTCTCAGAAGCCCCTGCTAACCAAGTTCAAAGCATGAAAAGCTAATTGTAGAATTTGGATTTAGAATCTGCAAATTAAAAAAGCACGCGTAACATGTACATCTTCCCTCAGAGACCTCTCATGTCTCTTTTAATTGAATTACCTTTATGTACATTCTGTGATATATTGTGATTTCCACATTACAATTGGAAAACACCAACATTAGAAATGAGGACTAACTGGAATGATTTAAATGGTGGTTATAAAATAATAAATTCTGCTAGGAAAGTAAGATAATGAGTCCAACAAAAAAAAAATTCTAGTTTTGAACAAAATCTCTAGCACCATTCCAGTGATAAACCAATACTTTATTAATATCTTATATTTAGTGATTATGTGTAATACATTTACTTATAATATCTCACTTAATCCTTATGGCAGTGAGATTGATACTATCATTATCTTCATTTTTACAGATGACAAAATGAAGGAAGAGAGACATTAAATAATTTGCCTAAGATGAACTGACCAGCATTTCTAAATTGGTCTTTCAAACTTCAAAATTTATTTTCTTAACCATCACACTATACTCCCTCTTGGCCCTTGTGAATTGCCATAATGTAATATGAAGATGAAAAGGCAGTGACATTATGAAGCCATGAATAGAGGGTGAATGATGTAGGAATCCCTATAATCAGCTAGCTATTTCTGATTGCTCATTTTTTTTTCAAATGACATGTTTCATACACTGAAGGCAGATTGTGTGTTGGCAGAAATTAGTCCATAAAAGGCAAGGGTATTATGCAAAAGAAGAGATTTGCATGTGGGGAAATTAATTTTAAAAAATAACTTTGGCAACTTAATTTTTCAATTTCTTAAGTTTTACAATGAAGATTTAAATAAAAGTTATAACATTCAATGTTCTGAGGTTTCGAAGAACAAGATTACTTTTTTAATCCTTTTGGAAGACATGGATTACAGTGGAATAATATTTTTAATGATACTGAACAAATCTCACTAGGAAATTTAAAGACTACAAAAGAAATTTCTCAATACAAAATTTTGGGGAAAATCTCAAACTCTCTTTTCTTTGATGTGAATGATGAACCTTTGCATCAAAATGTTTTGCAGACAGGTTGACAATGAAGAAAACATTTTCAAATCTATAGGTCAAAATTAGGAAAACATTACAATCACTTGTAGGTAATATGTTCTCATATGTGAGTGTGGATATAATGATAGGAAAGTGAAAGATGTGAGAAAAATGGCATTTCTATGCAAAGATCATTTGGGGACACACAATAATTGCAAAGATATCTGTGAATCTCCAATGTTTACACATAAGCTTCAATATAAAAATAACATCTTCAAAATGAATCTGTAGTTTTTAAAATATAGTTTAGGTAAATAATTCAAAATAGCCTAAAATGTTGAAGATCAAATTTTGATGATCTAATAATTTTGTAATTTGATTAACAACCTAAACTAGTAATTTTGACAATCAAAAACAAACAAACAAACAAACAAACCCATATACCATTAGTGGGAAATCAGATAATATCTAACCAAGATCAAGTTCTTGCTTAAGTCTTCATCAAGAACTAGTCATGAGCCAACTGAATCAACTGTTAGTTGCTTTATTTTTTGGCCTCCAGTCTCCTTTCATACAATAAAATGAATACTTATCTCCAAATCTACTTATGATTTTCAATAATTAAAATTTTTCAGGAGCAACCACATGTTAATTACATAAATGTGTTTCCAGAAAAATCTATATTCACCTAAATAGAAAGGATCTGCTAAAAAAAATGATCAGTTTCCCCCTCACTCTGCCCCTCATTTCTTGCTCTAGGGATCACTCCCCGCAGCAGCCTTCTCTATATTTCATCTCATCCTTCTGGAATTGTTTAAAATAAATTGGATAGATGTACTGTTTGAAAGAATTATTTTGACTTCCACTTTTGTCAAGTAGACTCTGACCTATACAAGGGATATGAGAGAGTTTATTATAATTCCAGATACTATCTCACATTATTGGGGGGGGGCGGGGAATGAAGTTGAAAATAATCAGGTTCGATTCTGAACATATTTTCCCAATTTCAATTAAAAACAACAGCCGGATATTTAAAAAAAGCTTTTTTAAAAAAAGTATTTTTAAAAAAAAAAACTTGTGGGGAATCTATTACTTTCTTTTAACAATTCACTACCTGCCTCTACAAAATTGCAGCTTGTAAGTGAGGAGATGGTGAAAGCAAGGGGCAGGCTTTGAACTGCCTTCATTAATCTCTACTTGTTTTGTACTGACATGTAGAACAGGAGGTGGGCAGAAGGCCGACAAGGAGGCAGCTGAATCTCTCAGAAAAGCTGAAAGAAAGATCCAGCTGAAGAGCAGGAACCAACATCAAACTCCCAGCCAATGCCACTGGGCTTGTTAACAACAATGTGTCCTTAATTTTTCTTTTCCCATAGCAAAAATGAAAGTGGGGAGGGAAAAAGAGAGAGTAAAGTTGGACATTTCATCTCCAATAGTTTCTCTGTCCAAGAATTTAGGAACGTTTCTGAAAGGAAATCCAATTGAGAACATCTTCACTTACTGCAAAAAAAAAAAAAAGCTCATCACTGCAGCCTCCTGCACACCAGACAACATCAGTGTCACTATTTTATGAAGACATCACTCCACCAGCCGTAAAAGTGCTGGAGGTGACTGATGATAATTAATATATCTCTTCAATTACAGCCTCTGACAATATTACTGATAGGCATGTCATTGGTAATGTTACATAACAAAAGATATGCTGAAAGTATTCTGTTATATGACTATTCCATCACTCATATTTCCTCCATCTGCTACTCTCCTCTCTTCTATTAAGATTGATGTAACTGCTTCCAGTGGCATTTGCAAAAGTCCAGTTGTACCTCTAGGACAAAATTCACATGGACCAGAGCTGGATTCACCTGCAGAGATCCATATTCGGTTTTAAGAGAAGATAGATTTAACTCAAGCAAAAGTGTCACCCAACACGGCATGTAGATGTTATACTTTCTTTAGTGTGGTCTAGGATTAAGAGAGTCTTAAGTATGAACCATACGTTTTTATGAGAGAAAATCAGGTCTGTACTTTTTTTGAAAATTTAGCTCCTAGTGTACATTTGGTTCTCAAGGGGAAACTCAGGCATCATTGTGTATTTCCTAAATTAATCCAATTATAATGATTTCTATATTTAACAATGAGCCAAAAATGTTTTAATCATGCTTTGTTCCCTATGGTACAGCTTACACAATACCATTGTGTATGTGCTAAAGAAAAAAAAAAAGCACAAAAATATCCTTGCACAATAATGGAATACTTGGCAATTCGAGGAATTCACCTTCAAAGTTCAAATCACTCTCTGAGAGGGCAAAATCCACAGATTTGGAACCAAACTAAAGTCTGTCACACTCATGTTTTCTTTGGCTTTTTCTACCCAGCCAAACTGGTTAATTACAACAGAAAGTATTCATCTTGAGGCCTAAAATTATACCCTTAAAATTAAAAGGATAATTATCCACTTTGTATTTCTCTTTTACTCTGAAGTCATAACCTTTGTCTTATGGCTTCCAGGAAGAAATGCTAAGAATTTGATAGAAAAATATAGAGATAGATAGATATAGATAGATATAGATGATATAGATATAGATATAGATGATATAGATATAGATGATATAGATATAGATATAGATATAGATATAGATATAGATATAGATATAGATAGATAGATATGTATATATCAAGGTTGAGAGTGCTTTGCATTACCTTGGGCCCCAGAATAAAACAAAACAAAACAAAACAAAACAAAAACCAGATCAAGGACCAGGGATCCTGCCCAGAACAAAAACAGAAGGCATTTGAGTACTCTTTTCATTTGTGATTTATATATACTTGCTTAAGAGTGCTATTAAATGAATTTTTTATGCAGAGATTGGTGGAAATTTATAAAATTATTTCAGTATGTTCAATAAGATGTTTGGCAAGGACTATCCAGGAATTACAAGGTGAGTTTGGATGAAATCTTAGTCATGTGTGCTCATTTGGAAGTTTTGGCTTTTAAACTTTCAAATATTCTTCAAAGAGAAACATTGAAGGAGATTGTGTTCATTTCCTGGGGCTGCCATAACAAAGTACCACAAATTGAGTGGCTTAAACAACAGAAATGTGTTGTCTCACAGTTGTGGAGTCTAGAAGTGCAAAATCAAGCTGTCAGCAGGATTGATACCTTCTGAGGACCACATGGGAGGATCTGTTCCATGTCTCTCTCCTAGTTTCCAATGGTCTCATGCATTCCTTGGCTTGTAGATAATGTATTCCCTGTGTCTTCACATTGTATTTCCTCTGTCCCTATCTGTCTCTGTGTTGAAATTCCCCGCTTTTATATCAGTACAAGTCATATTAGAGTAGTACTCCCCTAATGATCTCATCTTAACTTGATTATCTGCAAAGACTTTATTTTCAAATAAAGTCACAAGCAGAGATACTAGGGTTTAGGACTTCGACATCTTTTGAGGAAACATAATTCAGTATATAACAGGGATTAAACTATTTTCAAAACATTAATGATCAATATATGTGTGTTTTTTTAAAAAAAATCAACTATACAATAACGCTTCCTTTGATTGAGTAGTGTATAGATAGATCAGTGATTCTAAACTGGTTGAGGTTTGGGAAAAGTGAGTCAGCAGGTTAGGAAAGAGTTGGTTGGGAAGGACGAACTAAATATCATGGTGAAATGACTGATATCTAGAGGTGAGTGTCAAAATCCAAATCAACGTGTTTTTGAAATTTCTGTTCAACCTTAGAATTTTATATTTGAAATATGAAAAGTAACTCTTTTATATTATAGTTAGAAAGTAAAGTTAATCCAAGTATTGTTGGTTGATGGGAATAAATGAAAGGTATTTCTCATCCAGGCCCCTCCTGCAGAGGTATCATAGTGTAGTTTGGGAGTGGGAGTAAGATAAGAATCAGCATGACCATGTCTATCAAAGGGAGCAGGGCTTTTCAACAATAAAACACTATTAGTAAGATAACAATTTACCAATGCTATACTCAGACATGCAAAGAGAATAGATTCTTTAGTTCTCTATTACTTATATCAATTTTCTCATAAATCACTAAATTCTCATCATCTTCTCCTCCCAGCTAGGTAGCAAAGGATACAGAACCATATAAATATATTGCAATCCAGCAAATTCAGTCTAATTCTATTAGGGTCTCCTACTCTGTTCCATAACTGCTCAGCTTTTTGGACTGCCTCCTCTCCCCCTGCTTCTTGCCAGGATGTCTGGATATACTTGGTGGCTAAGGAGATGACCAAGTCTACATGCTTTTAAAGTCCTCTAGATGAAGGAGACCTCACATATCCTAATGTCCTCTGTAATCCTGCTGTTATGACTAGCTGCTTGCTTTGGTCTTCTTACTTCTGATGACAAGACATATCCTGGCATTTTGGAGCTTCTGTGCTCATTCAGGTCATCTTTCCCTAAAAACCATAGCCTTTTTGTCATGATCTCAGTTCTCAAATGGCCCACCCGTTCTTTTTTTTTAATTAAATTTATTGGGGTGACATTGGTTGATAAAATTAAATGTTTCATGTGTATGATTCAATAATACATCATCTGTAAATTGCATTATGTGTTCACCACCCAAAGTGAAATCTCCTTCTGTCACCATATATTCGACTCCCCATAAAAGCACAATAAACCCTCACAGAAGTTCTGCGACATGTTAAACATATTCACATCTGAAATGTCTCCTAGAGTGGAAGTTGACCATCTATGGCCTGAAAGCCAAATCCATCCCACTATTTGATTTCATAAAGAACGTTTTATTAAAATACAACCATTCTTATCCATAGAGTTGAGAAATTGTAAGAGAAACCAGATGGGCCAAAAAACCTAATATATTTAACGAGAAAAGTTTGTCAATCTCTGGCCTAAAGGTTTGTAATCTTTATTTCTTGCCCAAGGAAATTATGCTAATCCCACACACACACACGCTAATCCCACACACACACACGCACACACACACACACACACTCTCTCTCTCTCTCTCTCTCTCTCTCTCTCTCTCTCTAATAATATGTAGATATTTCTTTGACACTCCTTCCTTGAAATCCACTCCAAAAATCAATCAATAAATAAAGGACAAGAAAACACAAAGTATAGTTCATTGCTTTACCTCACTCTCACTTTTCCCATAATTCAGGAGCTCAGAAAGGGGTAGACCTACTTCTTTATTATGTACTGCTTTTTAATCTACTCCTGACATATTTTTAAAACATCTTCTACTTTGGAGTAATCCATGTCTGGATCTTGAAATAAGGACAAAGGAATTTGGAAAATGCTTTTCTCTTTTGATATTATCTGGGTATCACTATTTTCGCCTTGAATTCAAAACCACCAGCTTTGAGATTCAAAGCACATCAATGACCTATGGGTTCCAGGAAGGAACTGTTCTTTTTTATTCCCTAAGGCAATAAACTTCACCTCTCAGCCTTGAAAATGGAATGCTAAAAGGAAACATGATTTGAGGCTAACAAATACATTGGTTTCGTATCACAAAAGTATTATCACAATTACACTGATGTGCATGATGATGCTTTATGGCTCCATTGGTCCTTTAAGAGTGATCCCAGATTTACAATATGCACAGCACTCTTAAACTCTGGCATCGAAGTATAAGCATGTACATAAATCTGATGATAGAGGAAAATAGAAACTACAGTACTCGCTCACATCAGTACAACCTTCACTCTGGGTATTAGCTCACTTTGGTCCATCTCCAAACCCAAACTTGGAGAAACTATTTCAAAAATTGTCCTATAAACCCCTTCACTTTTATTTGTCAGGCAAACGTAGCCAGCCTTCAGCTCTACATATACTCAAGGTTAATGGGACTAGTCCTGCCACTTTAAACCTCCAAGGAGGTAAAAAGAGCTTTGCCTATATTTATAACATTTAAAAAATGTTTTTTAGGTAATAGAGTAGCATAAACTCTTCCTTAAAAGTTGAGGAATATACTAGATGGGAGAATATTTGCAAATCATATATCTGATAAGGGGTTGATATCCAAAATATATAAAGAACTCAAACAACTTAATAGGAAAAAAAGAATTTTTTAATGGGCAGAGGATCTGAATAGACACTTTTTTTCTCCCAAAGAAGACATACAGATGGCAAAAAGTACACAAAGAGGTACTTGACATCACTAATCATCAGGAAAATGCAAATAGAAAACACAATGAGCTATCGCCTCACATTTTAGAATGATTATTATCAAAAAGGAAAGAAATGATAAATATTGGTGAGAATGTAGAGGAATAGGAAGCTTTAATGTACCATTGGTGGTAATGTAAATTTGTGCAACTACTATGGAAAACAATATGGCAGTTTGCAAAAAATTAAAAAAATAAAACTACCATATGATCCAGAAATTTCATTTCTGGATATGTATCTGAAGGAAACAAAAACACTAATTCAAAGATATATGCACCTCTATGTTCACTGCAGCATTATTTACAATAGCCAAGACATGGAAGCAGCCTAAGTGCCCATCAATGGATGAATGAATAAAGAAAAGGTGGTGTGTGTATGTGTGTGTGTGTGTGTGTGTGTGTGTGTGTGTGTGTGTGTGTGTGTGTAAAATGGAATATTATTGGACCATAAAAAGAAGGAAATCTTGTCATTTGCAACTACATGGGTGGACCCTGAGTGAAATAAGTCAGATTGAGAAAGATAAATGCTGTAAGAATTTAATTATATATGGAATCAAAAACAAACAAACAAACAAACAAACAAAAAACAAACAAACAAATAATAGAACTTATAGACACAGAGAACAGATTGGTGGTTGTCAGAGGTGTGTATGTGGCAGGGGTGAAGGTGGGTAAAGCCTGGGTTAAGTGAGTCAAAAGATAAAAAACTGCCAGTTATAAAATAAATAAGTCCTGAGGATATATTGTACAGCATGGTGACTATAGCTACCAATACAGTTTTGTACATTTAAAAGTTGCTAAGAGGATAAATTTTAAAAGTTCTTAGCACAAGAAAAAAATTGTAACTACGTATGGCAAGGAATGTTAACTAGACTTATTTTAGTGATTTTTCATTATATACATATAAGTATTATATTAGTTTTAGGTATACAACAATAATTATGTTGTATATCTAAAACTAATATAACATTATATGTCACTTCTATCTCAATTTTTTTAAAAAGAAAAAAATTGGGGGAACCAGAATAGTTAGAAATATGTGTTTATCTGTGTATATTTATATATATAATACATGAAATAATGATAGCTTCTATCTATTGGTTGCCAGGAATGATGTCAGACTCTCTTTACATTATTTAATTTATGCCTCTTTATCTTATGAAATAAATATTAACTCCATTTAACAAATAAGGAAACTGAAGCCAAATCACCTTAGCAAGTTGCCCATAGTCACAGAGTAAGTAAGAAACAGAGCCAGGACTGAGCCCAAATCTATTTGACTCTAAAGTGTAATCCAAGAGGATGCTTATGACATTGAGCCCTTACAAGCTACTGACACTTTGTTAAGACATGATGAAACAGATGTTTTGGGGAAAGAGACACCAGAAGGGTCAATTGATGAGGGAGAGGAAAGGGAAGGCACTTCTGAGTGGAACATGGAAGAGGAGAGGAAGACTCTGAACATTCTTAGGGAAATATAAGGGATATTATACATATCTAAGTGCGAGAGAACATCTTCACGGGAAATGGAATACCTCTGGGTGGGTCTGGCCTCAAGATTTTCTTTTCCTACTACTTTTCCAAGTTAACATTTATTTCATGTGCAACAATTTGCTAAGCTTCTTAGGCAATAGTGATGAACATTGATCCATGATTATACTGATCAGATGGAAATCTTCACTGCCCAAGCACTGCCTATCCTCTACATAGACCAGTGAAATTCTGATAAATGTTTATCAGGCAGCTCTCCAGAAAAAGATAAAAATGAAAACACACAAACAAAAAGCACTGATTTTCTGTGTTTGCCGTTTTCCATGTTATACTTTTCATCATGACCAATATTCAGCTAACATATCTACCTTCAATGCAGAACTGGAGAGAAATGTGCATGGCTGGCCCCTGGGAGATGGCATGAGACAGCTGCAGTAAACCATTGACCCAAGGGATGCCCTTCTACCTCCACACAGTCTCCTTCCCAATCTCTGGTATTTCAGTCAATGGCACACTGCTTGAAAATGTTGATTTTATGGCTCTATTGTATTCTATGCTGTATCACAGTAATCTCTGACTATATCCATCTTCAAGAGAGGGAACATCTGATTCATTTTTAGATTTTGAATGGCACTTTACAGATAGTCTGTATGTGTTTGTGTCTAGTATGATGAATGGCTAGTTTGGTTTTTGTTTTGTTTTTTTTTAGAGTTAATTGTCAGACTTCTTAAGAATAAAGAAAATATCTAATATTTCTAATGTATTTATCATAAAATAACTGAGAATATGCTAGTGGTTGATAATATTTGTTGATTAATCTTTCTAGGTCATGTTCACAACTTTTAAATACTGCAAAGTATGAACTACAGCTACTACATACATTCTTTGGACTACACAAGCTCCTGGAAAGCTGGCAAGTAACACAAGCATACCTTGGAGACATTCTGGGTTTATTTCCAGTACTGCAATAAAGCAAGTCATCTTTTTGCTGGTGGAAGGTCTTACCTTCAATTTGGAAAAACGCAACATCTATCTGTGACGCTCAATAACACGAAGTGCAATAAAGCAAAGTATACCTGTGTAGAGTTTTGTTTTGTTTTGTCTTGCTTTGTTTTCCTTTTGGCCCCACACAGAAAAACTCAGACTTTTAAGTTTACGGTCAGAGCAATTCACTCTGAATCAAATATATCCAGTGCTCTCTGGGCCTTTTTTCTAAAATATGCTCATTGCTTAGTTCTAAAATTATCCAAAAAGGCTGCTCCACTCTTAAACATCGCTAGAGAAAGAAGAATTTACAGGTTCAGGTTCGATCCTCCTCGTTGTAGAGATAAAACACAAGGGAAAGTTATAGTTTTCAAAAATTTAAGATTTTTATTTGTTTTCACATAACCAGGAATCTTTTCTAGTTTGTTCATCCTTAAATCCTCAGAACCTAGAACATTGACCGGCACATAATAGATGTTCAATGAATATAGATAAAAGACGATGTAGATATGAGAATGAGAAGAAAGAAAAAAGTAAAATTAAATAAAATTAAATTAAATGAAAGAAAATGAAATCTTGGGCAAACACCAAAAAATAAAAAATACACAATATGTTCCAGAATAAATTTATTTTATAAATTTGGATTCATAATACTTACTCAGAAAACCAATTAATAAGAAAATAGTACTATTGAACTGTACATGAAAATTTGAAGTTAGGCGCTACAATTGATTGTTATAATCTGATTTCAGCGTGAGTATCCAATTTATTTCTGCACATGTTTTGGTTGCATAAGCTAGGGAAAATCTTGATTTACACAGATGACTAGCGAATTTTTTTAACATCTCACTTTGTAATCTCAGAAGTCTTCAATTAAACACAGTCAGAATCTTAAAAGAGAAGTAATACGAAATTTTTGTTTGCAAATTGGATAACTAGCAATATTTCAGAGTTACATTTGATGAATAGTTTTCTCAATAAGTTTAAAGTTTTATAGATATATAAACTATATGTGCATATATATAACATACATATCTTGAAATATTGAGACATTCAATAATGTTAAAGAATTTCATATATCTCAATGACCATCTTATCACATATTCAGAGTTTTATAGGAATTAAATTTACTTTAATTTTCATATTGAACCCAAATCTGAAGTTTCAGTTTTATTCTAACTTTATAAATAGTTGTAAATGAGATTAACATGGCAAGCTAGCATTGTCATATTGAGTTCCTTCAGCTTATTAAAAATGTCAGCAAGAGATGTGAGCACAACCATGTTTCAGGAGATGATTTTTTGATGGTGTTATTTATTACTTGGAAGAAAAAAATTTTTTTTTTCTCATTTGAAGGATTTGTATCAGCACTTGGCCTTGGCAGAACCAACTAACCTCAATTAGAAAAGGAATTTTGGAACTCATCATCTACATAACCACAAATAATGTTAAAAATTCTACATTATAAAGAGTACACTTTAAAAAGTCATCAATTTCTATCACAAAATCAAACATTGTTTTGAAAGATAATTATTAATCTGCTTAATAGGAAGTGCTTGTCTATACAACATACCACAGTTATTTGAACTCAGTTTGGCAACTGCTCTTTATATGAATTACAAACCCTATAGTTTTTCCAATCATTACATTCTCAATGCCAACTGCAACACCATTTTTGACAACTGATTTGATGGCATATTTTTAAAATTAACATAAAACTTAAATACTTTTTCCTATTGTGTGTGCTCCAAAGATTTTAACCAGTAATATATATCCTTTGTATTTGCTTGTATGGTCCTATCTTAACAAGAAATTGGTGTAATACACAGTATTCATACCTTGAAACACTTGAATTGTAATGGTTTCATGTAATTCACTTTTTGAAATAAACAATCCCTCATGAACAGCTTCTTAGTGTTCTTTTTACACAGTATTTTAAAGTAATGACAATAAGTATGTGTTCATAGCTTGCTCATCTACCATGACTGTTGCAAAATCAATAGCATAAGGTTAAATAAGTGTTTTCCTGATATGTTGTGCTTTCTCCTTACTTACAACGTGATAATTTCAAATGGTGCTATAAATACTTTTTTATTGATAGATTTACATTTTTAAGTACTTTTTAAAAAAACATTAAGTGGTAGCTCAAATTGTACTAAAAGGTGCTGGGAGACATTTTTATAGTCAATCTTTTATTTCAGTACTTTAGAATTTGCCAGAATTCACAGAACAAAAAACTTTGCAAATTTTAATTTCATAAACACAATGAGGACTTTGTATATAGGGCACTATAGTGGAAGCTATTATAACTTGAGTTGTATCATCTGATCCTGATCATTTTCATGGTATTAACCATGAAATTTTATTTTCTTTCGAAACTTCCTGTTGTTCATTAGTGATTGAATTCTAGTTTGGACAGCAATTATTTCACCTCAATTTTAACAATTACACTTATATGTATATTTAATTTAGGCAAGTAACATCTGATGCTATCGTTAGTACAATATGGTCATGATGCAGTGTGCAGAGATCACCTGTTATTGCACAATTGTCTAATAAGCCACGATAAGACCATGAGCAGAGCAGATGTGCCTGAGCTTTGCCTGGCATGAATGGAACACAGTACACACGTGCTGAACTAGTGAACTCACTTGTATAATTTTACATGGGCAGATGTGTACAGGCTTGAATTTAAGGAAAGACCAGAGGAAAAAAACCCTCTTTCCTAATCAATTACACATTTGTAAAAAGGTCAAATGCATGCATAAATAAGCAAAGAAAACACAGCCTGAAATCTGCATGAAAATAAGTTAAACCCAGTACACACAGTACAACAGTGTTTGTTGTGTTTGTTTTGGGTTCAGTTACAGTTTTTAAAATGAAATATAATTTTTAGTAAAATTAAATGTGAAACTATAGAAGCATTTTATAGAAACCTGAGGTTTCACATAAAGCATTTTGAAAGTGCCTGTAGATCCCAAAAATGCCTAAGCCAACAGAAGACATATTCAAACTGTTTGGCTTGTCACTTCTCAACTGAAATCACCTGCTAAGAACTGGAGTAAAGGGGATGGGAGAATGAAAAGTAAAGAGAATGGGAGAGAAGGAAAAGTGGGGAGGAGAGAGGAGGAGACAGAGGAAGGAAGGGAGGGAGAAAGGAAAGGAGGGAGAAAAGAGAGAAAGAAAAGGAAAAAGAAGGGAAGTAAGAGAAAGAATGGACCTTGAACTGGTGCTTTATGATCACTCAATTTGACATACTCCTAAATCTCTACTTCTACTACCTCTTAAGTTTCCCTCTCTTACTAGTCACCTCCTCGACCCAGGCCTGCTACTTGTCAAAGTCTCCACACTGTCACCTCTCCTCGTACTTCCCCTTCCATAACTCATAGCCACTTCATGAGGTATAGTATGTCTTTACTTACAGAAGATGCAACAGAAGCATGATAGTGTCTTCTCTGATGGGATAGTAAGGGACTAATAATTTTTATGAAGTTGCAGTTAATCATTCTAGTGATAAGCATGACATTTTTGGTTTCCTGAATCTATGACTACAAGAAACATTAAACAAATGCTTCTTGAACACTTACTATGTGAGAGTAAGTGTTAAAAAAACATTGCAATGATCATTTATGGGCACTTTCTATGTGCCATGCACTGTGTTAAGTACATTCTGTACATATTCTCTCTCATTTTTCATAACAAGGAGATAGGAAATAAAATGCTTTTTTCTCATATATGAAAGTTTTTGCATAAAAATGTTAATAGCCTATGGTCAAACAGTTGCTAAGGGGATAGGGAGAGATATCAAACTGTATCTATATGATTCTAAAATCTATGTTAATAACTCTTAAATTCTTAAAATTTACATAATCTCAAATTTGATGTATCTCTGACAAATTTATTGCCCAGGAGTTAAATTTCCCACCTAATTTGGTCCATTGTTATAGGCTATAATTATTTTAAGATAGTTTTCTGAATCATTATTTTAATTTCAGAATTTACCTGCCCAGTGTAGTAAAAAGGACATAAAGATGTAACTTTTTCTAGAAGTTAACATTTCGAACTTTATTTTTAAAACCTAGGATTTTAAAAGTCCTGTAATTATAGCAATAGTCTGAAATCAAGATGAAACTTTTGTTCATTTATGCTTCACTAGAAGAAATCCTGAATTTTTTTTTCAATTTTGAATATTCAAGTGATACTTCTGCCAAGCAATCTTGGGAAAGCAAAGGAACCACAGATTAGTTAAATCTCTTTATCTCTCAATGAGAACATGGAAATGCACACATATCTATGGGAAAATGGCTGCCTGCATGTGTACCACAGACACGCACACACATGTACACATACTTTGCATTCTGCTCCTCATTCTTTCACTCAGACTTCTTTACCACAAGATCCTCTCTCTCCTGCTTCTTTAATCTAGGAAGAGCTTTCTAAATGACCTCCTCACAGTAGAACACTGCCAAGGTTAGCCAATTGATTCAACTATTCATCACTATTCCCACATAGCCAGCAGTCAGAGACGCTGTGAATACTTTTCCTCCTCAGACATCTTTTACACAATCATTTGTAAGCATTTTTTATAGTACTTCCTGTTAGGTAGAGATTGACCTTTTGAAATTGATCAGCAGGCAGTCCTTAGAGCTGCAGTTATTAACAGTGTCTCTCCTTTAGTACAAATCATAGTATGATGATACTGAAAGTGGGAGAACAATTTGTCCAACCTCCTCACTTCACAGATGAAGAAACTATAGCCTAGAGAGGTAAAATTCTAGGAATGATCAAAATCACACAATGAAAATGGAATTAGAAACCAGTATTACAGTCAGAGCTAATACATTCAAAAGTTCCCTCTTTTGAACACATTGTAGTGCTGTGGCATACCACTCACAGGCTGAAATGGCATCTCTACCAACACTACACATGTCTGTAACCTCTCTCTTATGTATTAGCTCTTTTATCAAACAACTAACTGGCAGCTACTTGAGCAAATAAATTTTGTGTCTCATTTTGTAAAATGATTTTATCCTCTATTATTCTATAATGGATATTCTTTCACATTCATATTACTTTGGCATGACACATTCATGCTGTCTTATGAAAAAAAAATCCATAACTTTCAAATACACTAATATGTAATTTTGATATAACCAGTGTCACCTCATATAAAGAATGAGTTAATAAAATACACAAAATGATTGCATCTCTTTCCCACAATCTGTATATCATAGTTGTCAGTTGCTACAAGTACATACAATACAATAATTATTGTGTTCTATTGTCAAAATATATTGAAAGCAAAACAACTACTGATGAACAAATCTCAATGGGGTTTGAGTAGAAGCTCTTTAGACAAAAAAAAAAAAAAATACTCACTAAAGCAGACTTCTGATAAAGTCCTTAGGGCTCCTTAGTCACCACTGAGAGAAAAGTTCTATAAGTTTTCTTTCTATTTCTGGCGTATGTATTTAAGATCATAGCCTAGGCTATAAGTTATTAGGTTAAATTCTATTCTCGTCAAACCCTCGTTGCTAGAATGTGTGCTTCAATCAACAGTCCTAATACTGCCTGGTCTTTAATCCTTCAGAAAAATAAAAACTATATTTTTGATACTCAAGCCAATATTTTTCTGGCTTATATCCCAGTTTTTATGGCTTATGTTTCATACCTGGAGCAAAAATTTTCCTCCCATCTTTTAATATTGTCTTCATTAAATCCAATGAAGGATAATTTATGTTATTTTTCCCAAACCACTGATCCACATTCAAGTAGAAACATTTTCTCTACTAATTAGCATATGCACAACAGAAATAAGAAATCACCTTCTAAAAAGTTGAATCCAGGTAGGCCTGAATTTAATTTTACCCAATTCCTGGATCAAATCCAAGCAGTAATAATACTGTTTAGGTCTAATGTTGTAAAACTGCAACATCATAATGTGTCCTTAATAGTAAAATTATAAAATATCATAAACTGGACATATTGCCCAACCAAAGTTCATTTTCTCTTATCCTTAGTATGTATTTCTAGGTCCTGCTCCTTAGTATCTCTTTGGTGCCTCTCATTCATTAGCAAATATTTATGGCCCAGACACTATGGCAAGTACTAGAAATACAAGTAAAATAAGTTAAAGTGCATCTCTCTACTTTTTTCATTTCTCAATCTCAACTCTATCTCTCTCTCTCTCTTTCTCTCTCTTCTGTCTCTGTCTCTCTATCTGTCTCTCTCTCTCTTTCTTTCTCTCTCTCTCTCTCTCTCTCTCTCACACACACACACACACACACACACACACACACACACACACACACACACAGAAACACCTCTAAGACTCAACTTGGAGTCTATTCTCTCTACGAAGTATCAAGATTGCTCCCAAGGAACTCAGCCACATGCTCTGGGAACTCAGCACATTCTCTTGCTGAATATATATCCAGATATCTTTTGTGGTCTGGCTGTAATTCCTGTTTAAGACTGACGGAGAAGTCTTCCTGAAGCACATAGAACTTCAACTCTTGCCTTGCCAATCTGTCCATTAGATAAATTCACCCTCCAGCACTACCTTCAGCATTCTCCAAAGAGATTGAGTGGAAAATTATGTCCTGTTCCACTCTACCATCCACTTGAGAGAAATTTTGATGTAGCTAAGCCCTATCTTTGCCTAAACAAACAAATTCTGACTCTTCTACTGTTCTCACATGTCTGTATCTCTTTCAGGAATTCCAAACAAGTCTTCTCGCTTTAAATTTTTCAAGCCAGACATAAAAAGTTGAAAATCACATGATATAATTTATATGTGGAATATAAACCTAAAAGCAACAAATGAATAGGACAAATAGAGACTCATGGACATACATGGACAATGGACTAGTGGTTACCAGAGGGTGGGGGAAGGGAGAGGGAGGAGGAAGACAGGGGAAAATTTTTAAAATCATTTCTTCAATTAATTAATTGAAAATTAAAAAATAAATTTTTCACTCCGCCTTGCTGAGGTTTCTTCTTGTTACTGTCTTATTCTTCCTCCTTTGAAGTATTGGATCCCTACAGGACCTAAGCATGTCCAAACTCTAGTCTCATTCCCACTAAATGTCTCTCCCTTGTTCAGGGCTCTAACTCTCACCCTTCAGAACTCTCTTCTCTCATAGGCAATGAAAATTCTTTTCACATCATAGCTTATGCTCTATCCACCTAAGGCTTAAAATAAAATCCTTCGTTCAGACCTACTCCAATCTGGACTCATTACTCTCTAAACCTCCTGTTCAGCTGGGATTTCACTTTATAATTCTCCTGTGTTGGATTTCCCTGCTTTCTAAATCCTATGGTTTATTTTTTATTTTATTTTATTTTATTATATCACTGTGCTAAAACAGCTGTTAGTATATTTCTAAGAAAGAAGGCACAGAAAGACATTGGTTTCTGAGAATTTGCAAGTTTGAAAATGTCTTTATTTCAATACTCACATTTGATTGTTAGTTTATTTCTTTTTATATAGGATGGAAATTTGTTCCCTTCTATACATCAAAAGAATTATTCCATTGTCTTCTAGGTTAGATTGTTGCTAATGAAGAATCAAATATCCTTTTTCTCAAATTCTTTATATGTAACTAGTTATTGGCTCATTTTTTTTTATTATTAATTCTTTGTGTGAGCAGAAACTGTTAGTTGTTCCCCAATATCCAATCTCCTGTCTACCTTTAATAATAAGAATTCTAAGATTTTACTAGGCACTTGGTAACCCAAACTAAAGACTATAATTCCCAGCTTCTCTTGTACCTGGGAGGATCACGTGACCAACTTTGGGCCAGCTGGATGTGAGCCCTAAAAACAAAGAGAGATGGCCTCACTTTCCATTTCTCTTCTCTCTCTGAAAATAGTTGTTGAATCTCCATCCTTAGCCTTTTAATTTTCTTAGTTCCCCCTTCTTATTTTCTATCTCTACCTTTTTGTTCTAATTCCAGAAAGATGTCCTCAACTTGATCTTTATACCCTATTGGATTTTTATTTTAATTATTTTATATCTAAAGCTTCTTTTCTTTTATTGCTTTTTTTATTTTTCGGAATCCTGTTTTGCTTCACAGGTACAATATCTTTAGTTATTTCTCTGAGAATCTTACAGTAGAGTCTTATTCAAAGTGGTCTACTTCCTTTATTGTTTTGTTTTCTAGGAGTTCTGATTTACAGATTATTTTGATTTTTTTTTCTCTTTCATGTCAGAGACTTTCTTCCATTATCTGCTGACCTTACCTGTCCATTTTTACATGTTTAAGAGAAAGATAATTAAAACACTCTTTGTGTTAGGGTGGGAGTCGTTAACAGTTAAAACTTATTGTAAGGTGACTGAATGACAAGCTAAAAGTTTTGTGAGCAAAATCATCAATGTTAAGTTTAAAAGCTACTTTTTGCTTTAGGGCCATTCTGCTTTTTTTGGAGGAAAGCTCTCCGGCCTCCTACCTGGGCATAGGAGGTAGGAGCGGATGTCTTCCTGATGCTCTGCATCAGACTAATCCACCTTTCTATATGCAGATGTCTATCAGTCATTTTATTTTCAGCACTTAACCTGACCTTACCCCTAGCTGTGTCTGGAGTACCTAAAATCAGAGACTTTCCAGCTCAGTTTCTAAAGAAGTTGACCTTCTAGTCATGAGTAAAGTTGTGGGTTGGCCCAGTGGCAGGGAGAAATCAGAGAGTAAGAATCAGTCACTGAGCTGAGTCATGCTGGGAAGGTGACCCAGGGAGCCTAATTGTTCTACATGTAGACACTTGTGTTTACTGCCATGCTTCCCAAGGTGGCTGGTGCCTCCTTTCTGGAATTCTGCACAGCAAATTTAATCCCTTCTCCTCAGTACTATCTTCTGCAGGTGTTCAGTTTAAACCTTTCTCACCTTGCCTAAATCAGATTCAGTCCTCAATACTCTATCTCCCTTAAAATCCATTGTCTTATCTCCTATTTTTTCTCATGGTTTAAGTTTTTTTGTTTTTAATTCCTTTACTTTTGCTGGGATTTTTGAGAGAGAACTTAGAGAAATGTGTGTTTAATCATCCAGATCATCGTGTGTACATTTAAAGTTATCTTTGTGCAAAATATGTTGCAGCTATGTTATCCTGATGTGTCTAAATGGCATATTCCTCAACTTATTGTGATAACTTTTTCCCCAGTATCAAATACAGTCCTTATACTTAATGTCAATTCAGAAGTAAAACAAATATAAATAAATGATTTCACTTTTTCCATTTAGCAAACTTTTCTAGAAAGTACAAATTTTACTTATAGTACAAGTTACAGATATTTATTTTAAAAGAAAACAGATTCTTTTTCCCCCCATGAGTAACCAATTTCATATGCATGACTTCTTTTGCAAATTCACTTACAAGTGAAGATAACGTTGGCCAAATAATGACACTAAGATTGACCCAGAACAACAAATTTTCCTAGAAATCTCCCTGTTAAATTAGCCCTTTTCCTCTAGGTCAAGCCCCTTGGGTAGGGGAAGAAGGTCATTGGCAGCTACTGTTTTAAGGGATATATAAGATATAAATAAGTCCACTGGGTCCTCCAGAACAAGGCATGCCTGGTCTTTTAGTAAACCATGGTCCTAAATTTCAAGTTACTACCCAATCAGAGAAGTGGGTAGAAGATTGTCTGCCTGTCTGGAATGCCTGCTGCAATGTAAAGCCTTGCATGATCTTCCAGAAGACAGACCTTGCCTTTGCTGAGTGTCATTGTTGGGAATTTGCATTCTCTGGTGAACAGAAATTAGTCCTAGAAAATGACATCTTGAATTTAACAATTGCATGGCATTGGAAAGCCACCAACATTTAATTTCTATTAGTGTTCAAATCCTACAATAATTTGTATCATAAGCCGCTAAGAGATTCTACCAC